>NC_135479.1:133603668-134203668 GCF_052094955.1 Ictidomys tridecemlineatus | reverse complement strand
GAAAGAAATAACTAAAAAATGGACTTTATTAAAATGAGAAACCTTCAGTCTGAGAAAGACAATATCAAGAGAATGAGAATATAACTCATAGTCGATAGAAATATTTGCAAAACACATGTCTAATGAAGGACTTTTATCTAAACCACACTGAGTTCTTAAAACTAAACAAAAGGATAATGAACAACCCGATTAGATGGTGGGCAAAAGAACTGAATGGACACCTCATCAAAGAACATAAGCAGGTGGCTAGTAAGCATAGGAAAAGATTTTCAACCACATACATAGATCACTAGGGAATTGCAAATTAAAATAGCAAATAGATACCACTATGCACCTGTTATAATGGCTGAAATAAAAAACACTGACACTACCAAATTCTGCCAAGACAAGGAACATCAGAAACTGTCATTCATTATAGATGGGAAGGAAAAATAATACAGGCCCTTGGTAAGACAGTTTGGCCATTTCTTACAAAACTAAACATGCTCCTGTCACAGGATCCAGAAATCACACTTTTTGGTATTTACTCCCAAAATGAAAAATCTGTGTCCACACAAAAACCTTTACATGGATGTTTATAGAAACTTTACTCATAATTGTCAAAATTTGGAAGTACCCAGTATATCCTTTAGTAGGTGAGTAGTAATAAATAAATTTTTAAAAGGTGGTATACCTAGACAGTAGAGTATTAGTCACTACTAAAAAGAAACAAGCTATCAAGCCATATGGTGGACTTGAAGTACACTATATTTTCATACTATTTACATTAAAAGTAGCAGTGCAAAAAGATTACTCTGACCTTCATGTTGTTTCTTAAAAGCAGGAGATGAAATTTCCATGTGAATAACATCCTCTCCAAGAGACAAGAAAGTTGAGGTCAAAGGAATTCTGTACAAATAAGTTTGGCTCAGCTGCCCTTATTTTCCTAGTACCTTTCTGTCCAATTAATTACCCGAACTCAAGACCCTTTGCCTTATCCTACTTTTACAGTTTATTATTCTTTGTCTAATCCACTCAGATTCTGTAAGTGCTTCCTCAAGTCTTCATTTCCTTATGTGGACTCCCATGCCCTGTAAATCTTGTATTAAATAAATCCTTGTGCTTTTCTCCTGTCGATCTATGAGATGCCAATTTAAATTCTTGAACCAAGCTGGTTCAAGACTAAGACAATGGAGTTAGAGCTTTGTCTCTTCTACATGTAAAAGGACATGAGGACCTGAAATACATATTACTAAATGAAAGGAGCTAATCAAGACTATACATTGCAGCATTCCAACTATATGACATTCCAGAAAAGGAGACAGTAAAACTATCATCAGTTTTTGCCAAGGGTAGGGAGGGAAAAGGGGATGAGTAAATGGGCACAGAGGATTTATAGGACAGTGAAACTATTCTGCATGACACATAATGAACACAGGTTATTACACATTTGTGCAAACTCAAATAATGTAGAACACCAAGAGTGATTTCTTATGTAAACCATAGACTATGGGTGAAAATGTGTCAATGTAGGTTCTTCTGTCATAAAAGCAACAACAACAAACAACAACAACAACAAAAACCTGCACCTGTCTGGTGAGAGACATGGATAATGGAAAGGTTGTGTGTTGGGTGGGTGTGGGACGCTTGAGAACTCTGTATTTTTCTGGACGAATTTTGCTGTAAACATAAAACTGTTCTAAAATAAAACATAGGGACTTAAGGAATGAAGGGACGGACGTCATTATGAGTTAACTACATACTTTGAATATAGACAGAATTGTTGATCACTTGGCCAAAAAGATGTGCATTTGAGATCTCTAATGCTTATTCTACCAACCTTCCTCCCAACTCTCTGTTTCTATTCGTTTTACATTGGTTATATTTATAAAATACATATTCTGTTCCCTTACCATAATGAGCACAATTATCTGATGCTTGTTCTGTTTTCAGGTGGAGTCGCTGCTTATTAAGTCTTTTTGTTTTGTTTTGTTTTAATCAAAGTCTTCATTCCTGAGTTCTTTATTTGGATTCCTCACTTAATTGAGAAGGTTTTGATGTAAAGAAATCTCTCACAAAGGGCTCATGTGTGACACACTCCCTAAATTCTTCCTGTTCTGACTTTATGCACGAATGGCATCTTTGCTGGTAGGATATTTTAAAATTACAGCCGATTTCCTTAGGAATCTCAAAGATATTGGTCCATTATTCAGAATTGAATGTCATTGGAGCAATGTTTTCTTTGGGCCTGGATTTTTATTCCTTGTAGATATCTCCTTTGTAACTAGATGCTGGAACAATTTTTGTATTATTTTTCTTCAGATTTTTTTCCTGCCTTCTTTATTTTGGTGGAGATAATACATTACAGATCTGATTCAAGCTGCTTATTCTTTTCTTCCTAATTCGAATCCCATTCCTCACCCACACAGAACCTCTTCTTTTCGTTGTAGTTGCTGTTGTTTTGTTTTTCAGTACAAGTGATTGAACCCAGGGGGACTTAATCATTGAGCTACATCTTAGAATATTTTATTTTTTAATTTTAAGACAGGGTCTCACTAAGGTGCTGAGGCTGGCCTCAAACTTGCAATCTACCTGCCTCAGCCTCCCAAGTGGCTGGAATTACAAGCATGTGTCACCATGCCTGGAAACACAATCTCTATTTTGACTGTTATCTATTCTCTGCAGTCTGCTCTAATTTACTATACAAATTACAGGTTATAGTTTTGAGATATAGCCATATTGAAAAATGCAAATTGTGTTTATATAAGTATAAAGTGTACATTCTTCCAATAGAGTTGGGAGGTTTACAAGTCTTCACTGACATGGTGTTTCCCTGAGTGGTTCAGTCTACAGCTCTAAGGACACAAATACAAGAGCATATTTAAGAGAGGAATTGGTGAGTCAAGCAATGTGTTTCTTGTCAGCTTTCTTAGGTTTCCCTAACATGATTGTAAAATACTGTTGTTCTACCTGCAGTACAGAAGATTTCCCCTTTTACAACTTCCTCTTAATATAGTATGAAACACACAGTGAAGTGCCAAATAAATTTCACTATTTGTAAAACTAAAGTCATATCTACTTCATGAAATAAGTTGAATACTTTTCTCTACATATGCTGGCTACTCTGTTCATAATATATTACTTGAATTGGGCATGGTGGTGCATACTGGTAACCCCAGCCATTCAGGAGGCTGAGGCAGGAGGATCAAAAGTTTGAGTCCAGCGTGGGCAACTTAGGAAGATACTAAGCAGCTAAGCAAAACCATGTCTCAAAAAAAAAAAAAAAAAAAAAAAAAACAATTGAGATGGCCAGGAACCATGGTACATGTCTGTAATCCCAGCAGCAGTTTGGGAGGTTGAAGCAGGAAGATCAGGAGCTCAAAGCTGGCCTCAACAAAAGCAAGGCACTAAGCAACTCAGTGAAACTCTATCTCTAAATAAAATAGAAAATAGAGCTGGGGATGTGGCTCAGTGGTTTAGTGTCCCTCAGTACAATCCCCAATAGAAAAAAAAGGGGGGGAGGGGTTGGGAGGTATATCGGTGTTAAAGTGCTCCTGAATTCAGTCCCCAAAAATATATATACATATAGTTTATGTATATATTACATGTATATATATATATATATATATATATATATATACACATACACATATGTCTATATTCCTTGAATGTTTGGTAAAAATAAACAATATCATATAAACCTTTCATATACTAGAGGTAGTATTTGAATATCAATTCAATATTTGTACTCTTATCCACTGAGTTCATATTTATTTTTCTTGAGCTAAATGTAATTTTTTCTAGATAAATGTCATCTTTCCTTTTAATTCCTATTATCAATTTACTGTTGTTATTAAATATTTAATTTTTATTATTGAATAGCAACATATTTATTCATTGTCTTTGTGTGTTTTTCTTATAGTAGTGTGAAGAGAGCTTTGTCTACTATTAATTAATTTTGTATTTTTTAGGAATTGGCTTTTGATTTATTGTTTTGTTTCATGTTTTACTTATTTTTAGCTCATACCTCTTGTATTTCTTTCTTCCAAATTTCTGTACTTTGAAATGATTTTCCTTTGTAGTTTCTCAAGTTGTATATGATTTGCTCACAAACTCATGACTAACCTCAGAATGTGTTTCTTACAAATATATACTATCATTGAGTATGGAGGTTTATAATTTCTTGCATAAATGATTTTTAATTTAGTTCCACTTTGGTTCATAATTCTACTCTATTAATAATTTCCAGAACATAGAATTGCCAAGAACATGGTCTATATGATCTCCATTTTTTGAAACTTGGTGCAGCTTCCTTTGTAACTAATTGCTTATTTAGTTGCAAAGAACATTTAGATTACATTAGTTAATTTTATCTTCAAATCTTTAATATTTAGGGCTAAATTTTGTCTAATAGATCAGTTTTTGATAGACATATATTAAAAGTCTCTGGCAGTTATGAATTTGTCTAACACATCTCATGAAATATATATTTTGAGGCTATGTGGTTTAGTAACTCATTAATGACTGTAAACAAATCTTCGTTAGATTATCACTTTCATCTTTATTATTATTATTATTCCTTTCTTAATTGAACTAAATAATCATTAGCATTTTATTGCATAGTCAATATCTACAAGGTAATTTCATTTTCAGATTCATTGATAATACCATTCTCATCTTTCATGCATTCCCAAGGATATAAGAAAGATCCTCAGGAATCCAGAATCCAGGCCAGGCATGGTAGTATGTACCTATAATCCCAGTGGCTTGTGGGTACTAAGGCAGGAAGATTGCAAGTTCCCAGTCTTAGCAATTTATCAAGGCTCTAAGCAACTTATATCCTGAATTAAAATAAAAAATAAAAAGTCCTGGGGATGTAGCTCAGTGGTAAAGAATCTCTGAATTTTATTCCTAGTACCAAAATAAATAAATAATTTAAAGGGCAACTCATGGAATATTGCATTGGATCAGTGAGGTGGTGATTGTAGTACTTATGGAGTATATGCACATTTATATGTGTGTAAATGTAAAACAATTTTAAAGGTTTGGACTAAATAAAACTTCTTGGGCTAAAAGCTTTTGAAGTGTAGTGAAGTCATGCTATAAATTCTCACAATTTTATAAGAATTTGTTGTGATAATTATGAGAGGAATGAAATAACAATTATTCCAAGGAATAATGGTTCTCATTCTCAGTAAAACATTGATTGGCATTAACTATAATAAAAGTAACATTTAATATTATGGAAAAGTCCCTCCTTATCCAAATTAAACCTGTCCATTGCAATACTTCATATAGTACTAATTTACTGAAATTCTTACTTCTAAGTAGGTGGTTAAACTTCAGTGACGTCTTTATTAGAATTCTCATGATTTTTTTACTAATTTACTTTTTCTGGCACCAACGTTCACAGTAACCATGTACATAATAATTCAGTAAGTATATATACAGTATTTATTTGAAACAGGACACTATCTAGGTCTCAGGACAGAAAAAGACCAAAGGGCAATGTTTTATGCACCAGAAATTTACATTGGTAAACTAAAAGAAATTAATGATGATGCAATGGGAAATCATTAAGGGAGCACAGAAGAGTAACTTAACTATAGTTACTTTTTCCATGGGTTTCTAGGAGAGCACTTGGTGTGAGAAGATTGTACAAATGAAATGCCATAGGATCCAAACTTCAAAGGATGAGGCAATCTCAACAAGAGATTAAGGGAGGTGGGGTGTGGTTTCATGAGAATTGTGCCTTCCTTAGTTGGAATAGCAGGTACTTAAGTAGTTGGGGCATGAAAGGCAGGACAAGAACAATGGTTCATGGACTTAAATTAATTAATGAATAGTAATGATTAACATCATGATTATAGCCACATCTACCACTTTAATGATGCTTACTGTCTGCCAAGAAGCATTCTAAGTTCTATCCATATGATAATTAATTTAAGCCTCAAAACATCTCAGTGAGGTAGCAACTATTATTACCTCCATATTATAAATAAAAGAAGTAAGGTGCAGAGAATTTAAAGCATTGCCAAGGTCTCAGAGAGAGAGAAGGTAGTAGAAATAGAATTAAAACCTAGATATTGGATTCCAATTCTGAAGCTCTTAAAGTCTTACAGAATATTTAAAATAACTCCAGACCGAAGACATTTTTATAAGATCAGCTGCTTTCATAGAAAGGCATACAGATTTAATTTGTTTTTCTCTTTTCTTGATATAAACGATTCCCCTGGATAAATACTTACTTGTAAGTACCATCCAGATACAAAGGCATGCAACACAAATGGGAACTGACAAAAACCCTAAAACTTAGTGAGCCTATTATCATTGTTTAGAATTCACTATTGGTTTTCATTATGAAAAATTGAACCTTAAATGCAGGGAAAGTAAGACAGCATACAATAAGCTCTCAGAGAAGAATCATAATTGACATTGTCAGCTGCTGCTGTCCCTGTGGAAACGTAAACTTGTGCATATTTCAGGTCTTTATACATGGCCCTAAAACTCCTATGGGGAAATGGCTTTCTTTAAAACTATTTAAACTACTTTAAGTTACATTATCGTGGTATTTCTAAGTTCTAGCCTGAAGCCAACATCTTCCCAGTCCTAATTTGATCCCTGGTTGAATTCAAACTTTAAATTTAAAGTTTCCCAAGAAGCCATGAAGCCAACCTGAATTTCACCTACCTTTTTAGGGACTTAGAGGAAGCTCCCTGCCTCCAGCTCTCCCAGTCTTTTGGTGCTATACATGCCAAAGAGTCTTTCTAAACAGGGATCTGATTAAACCTAGTGTCTTTAAGAGACTTGGCCCATAAACTCATCTCATTGACTGTTCTATTTCTGATTTCTCAAATAACCCACTCCTGTCTGAGTCCAAATCCCAGAAATAAATCCCCAGCCTTTCCATGATTCTGGACACTTAAATATACTGGAGATGACCTATATTTGCTCTATATTTGTTGTCTTTCAGATTTTATGGACAATGTTTGTTCTTCTAGAATATCTTTCCCTATTCCTGTAGCCTTAAATTTGAGAAAATTTTACCTGAATTACAACACCCAGGTCAAATAATCCTATTTATTCTAGAAGGGTGCTGTTTTTTCTTTAAAAAAAGTTTTTATTAGTGCATTATAGTTAAACACAATAGTGGAGTTCATTTTGACATACTCATATATGCCTGGAATATAATTTACTCCATTTCAATCTCCATTTCCTTCCCTTTCTGTGTTCTCCTCTCTCCCGTATCTCTCTCTATTGTACTGGTCTTTCTTCTACTTACATATTGCTTTTTAAATTAGTGCTTTATAGATATGCATAAAGACGGAATTCACTGTGGTTTATTAATATATGTCCATAGCATAATTTTGCCAATTTCATTCCATAATTTCCTTCCCCCTTTCACTGTTCTTCCTCCCTCCCCTTTGACACCCTTCCTCTACTCCATTGATCTACTATATTTTCGTGGAATTTCCCATCCCCCCCTCCCATCATGTTTTTAACTCTAGCTTTTGTATATGAAAGAAAACATTCAACTTTTGGCTCTGTGAGTCTGGTTTATTTCATTTAGCATGATGTTCTCCAATTTCATCCATTTGCCAGCAAATGCCTTCATTTCATTCCTCTTTATGGCTGAGTAAAATTTTATTGTTTATGTATACCACATTTTCTTTCTTCATTCATCTGTTGATTGGTACCTGGACTGGTTTCATAACTTAACTATTGTGAATCGCATTGCTATAACAGTGATAAGCCTGTAGCACTAAAATATACTGATTTTCATTCTCTTAGATAAATACCAAGGATTGAGATAGCTGGGTTACACGGTGGTTCTGTTTCTATTCTTTTGGGAAATCTCTATACTGTTTTCCAAAATGATTTTACTAATTTACAGTACCACCAATTATGTATGAGTGTACCTTTTCCCCTGCATCCTTGCCAGCATTTATTATTATTTATGTTCTTGATGATTGCCATTCTATCTGGAGTGAGATTAAATTTCAGTGTAGTTCTAATTTGCATTTCAATTATTGCTGGAATGTTGACCATTTCTTTTGAAAAAATGACTGTTTAGATATTTTGCCCATTATTGAGTGGGTTATTTGTTATTATTTGTATTAAGTTTTTTGAGTTCTTCAAATAGTTAGATACTGAACCCCTGTTGGAAGTGTAGCTGGAGAACTTTCTCCACTGCTGTGGGCTCTTTCTTCATACTCTTAATGTGTTGTTGTTGTTGTTGTTGTTGTTGTTTTCTTTAGAGAAGCTTTTTAATTTAATGCTCTCCCATTAGTTGATTCTTGATTTTATTTCTTGATCTTTAAAAGGGGTCTGGTTAAGGAAACTGGTACCTGTGCCAATATGTTGGAGTGTTGAAACTATACACTCTTCTAGTATTTGTAAAGTTTCTGGTCTAATTCCTAGGCCTTTGATACACTTAGAGTTGAACTTTGTACAGAACAAAGCTGAAGGAAACTAGTTTCCTTTTGCTCCATATGGATATGCAGTTTTCCCAGCACCATTTCTTAAAAAGGCTATCTTTTCTCCAACATATTTTTTGGCACCTTTGTTGAGTATCAGATGACTGTGTCTATGTGGGTTTGTCTCTATGCCTTATATTCTATTCCACTGGCTTCATATCTGTTTTGATACCAATACCATGCCATTTTTGTTACTATAGTTTTAGTATGATATCAGATATACTAATGCCTCTAGTACTGCAATTGCTTTGGCTATTCTCAGTCTTTTATTCTTCCATGTAAATTTTAGGACCATTTTTTTCTAGTTCTGTGAAGAATGCTATTGGTATTTTGATGGGGTTTGCATTCAATCTGTAGAGCACTTTGGGTAATATGGCCATTTTGAAATATTACCAAGAAAATGGGAGGTCTTTCCATCTTCTTGTGTCTTCTTCAATTTTTTTTTCTTCAGCATTATATAATTTTCATTGTAGAGGTCCTTCATGTCCTAGGTTAAATTTATTCTCAAGTATTTTTTTTCTTTTTCTTTCTTTCTTTCTTTTTTTTAAACATATTTTGAGCCTAGTATAAATTGAAAATTCATTTTTGGAGTACAGAAAAGATATTGATTATTGTATATTGATCTTGTATTCTCTTATATCTTGCTACTTTCATAAATTTGTTCATCAGCTCCAGAAGTCTTCTGGTGCAGATTTTTTGTTTTTGTTTTGGGGGGATTTTGTTTGTTTTATTTTCTTTCTTTCTTTCTTTCTTTCTTTCTTTCTGTTTCTTTATTTGTTTATTTGAATTTTTTTTTTGTCTTCTACATACAGGTTCACGTCATCAACAGACAGCGATAATTTGACTGCTTCTCCTATTTGTATCACTTTAATTTTCTTCTCTTGCCTGATTCCTCTGGTTAGAGTTTTAAGAACTGTTTTGAATAGGAGTGGTAAGAGTGGACATCTTTGTCTTATTTCTAATTTTAGGGGAAATGCTTTCAGTTTTTCCATTCAGTGTCATGTTGACTTTGGATTTTTCATATATAGACATGCAGCTGAGGTAAGTAAGTTCCTCAATCCCTAGTTTCTCTAGCATTTTTAATACAAATCAGTGCTGGATTTTGTTAAAGTTTTTTCTGCATCTATTGAGATGATCATGTGATTCTTGTCCTTAATTCTGCTGTATGATGAATTATGTGTACTGACTTGTATATGTTAAGCCAAACTTGCATCCTTGGGATGAAATCCACTTAATCATACTGCATAGTGTTCTTAATGTGTTTTTAAATGTGATTTACTAATTTTTTATTAAGGATTTTTGTGTCTATGTTCATCAGGAATATTGGTCTGTAGTTTTCTTTCCTTGATATTTCTTTGTCTGATTTTGGTATCAGGGTGTTACTGGCTTCATAGAAAAATTTTAGGAGTGTTCCCTCATTTTATATTTCATGGAATAATTTGAGGAAGACTTGTGTTAGTTCTTCTTTAAAGGTCCAGTAAGTGAGAATTCATCTGGTCTTGGACGATCTCTTTGTTGGAAAGCTTTCAATGGCTCCTTCAGTCTTGTAGCTTGATATTAGTCTGTTAAATTTTTCTATATCCTCTTGGTTCAAATTGGGTAGGTCATATATGTCTATAAAATTCTCAGTGTTTTCTAGATTTTACAGTTTATTGGAGTGTAAATTTTCAAAATAGTTCCTAATGTTCTTTGAGATTACAGAAATGTCTATAGTGATAACTCTTTTTTCATCTCTAATTGTGTGGATTTAGGAATTCTTTCTCTTTTTGGTTAGATTGGCTTCAGGATTATCAATCCTGTTTATCTTTTTAAACCAACTTTTTATTGCACTGTTTTGTTTTTGCATTTTCTCAATTTTATTAATTTTGGCTCTGATCTTAATTATTTTCTGCCTTCTACTGATTTGAAATTAGTTTGATTTCCTTTCCTAGGATCTTTGGGGCATCATTATATTATTTTGGGGGGATCTTTTTTGGTTTTGGTTTGACTGTAGTCACTCAATGCTATTAGCTTTCTTCTTAGAACTGCTTATATACTGTCCCTGAGATTTTGATATGCTGTATCTCTGTTCTCATTTGGTTCTATTTTTTAATTTCTCCCTGATATTTTTTCTATAACCCATTCCTTTTTCAAAAGTGTATTATTCAATCTTCACGCATTAAAATTGTCTTTCTTATCTTCTTATTGATTTCTAATTTTTTAAAAGACTTTTTATTTATTTTTATTTTTTATTATTAGTTGTTCAAAACATTACATAGCTCTTGACATATTTCATACATTTGATTCAAGTGGGTTATGAACTCCCATTTTTCCCCATATACAGATTGCAGAATCACATCAGTTACACATCCACGTTTTTACATACTGCCATACTAGTGTCTGTTGTAATGCCTTGCATTCTGTCAGATCATAATGGAATAAAATTAGAAATCAATTTTTAATTTTATTCCATTATGATCTGACAGAATGCAAGGCATTCTCTCTCTCTCTCTCTCTCTCTCTCTCTCTCTCGTATTTCTAAGACTTTTTTTGCATCATAAAATATTGTCTATTTCAGAGAAGGTTCTATATACATCTGAAAAGAAAGTAAATTCAGTTCTGATGGATTAAATGTTTGATAGATGTCACTTAAGTTCATTTGATTAATATTATTTTTTGGTTTTGAGTAATTTTTAATTAGTTTGTCTGGATGATCTATCTACTGGTATGACAGGTGTGTTAAAAATCACCTGGTATTATTGTATTATAAAGTCTGCTTGAGGGATTTTGTTGAGTTTATTTTTTGTATGTAAGTATATCAATGTTTGGGGTATAAATATTTGCAATCATTATATCTGGTTGGATGATTTCATTAACCATTATTGAGTGACCTTTGTCTCCTCTGTTTAATTTTTGCTTGAAGTCTACTTTGTAAGATATGATGGTAGCTACTTCTGCTAGCTTTCAGGATTTTTCATGGTATTTCTTTTTCTATAATTTCACCTCTAGCCTGTGAATATCTCTCCTTTAAAGTATTTTTTAAGAAGCATATAGTTGGTTTTTATTCTTTAATCCAAACTGCCCATGTATATCTTTTGATTGGAGAATTTAGATCTTTTATTATCAAGATTATTATAAAAAGATGATTTTTTATTGTCTTTTAATTCATTTCTAATGTTTAACTCAGACTTGATTCTGCTTTGACTATTATTTTAGTGAAATTAATCTATACATTTTCTTTGATATTTATTTTTCATTTCTCTTGCATGTAATATTTTGCTAAGGTTTTTAAGTTTTTTTGTTTTATCTATTTATTTATTTATATTTGGTATTGGGGATTAAACTTAAGGGTGATATAGATGTATACATATATATGTATGATATATGTGTAAAATATATATATATATACACACACATATATGAGACTGATCCTCTCTATATATATACATATAATATATTATTAGTAGTATATATTATGTAATATATAGTAATAATATAGTAAAACTTACTGAGATAGGATCTTAGTTGCTTAGGGCCTCACAAAGTTTCTGAGACTGGCCTCTAATTTGTGATCCTGTTGCCACAGCATCTGGGACACTGGGGTTACAGGTGTTGGCCACCATGCCCAGCTTCATTAAATATGTGTTGTACTGCTATTTTACTGGATGTGATTTCTTTTAGTTTCTGATTTTCGTGGAATGTTTTTATTTCACTTTTAAATCGGAAAGATAACTTTGCTGGATATAGCAAATTTGGTTGGCACCCACTATCTTTTAGGGTTTGCTATACATTATTTCGAACCCTCCTGGCTTTTAGTGTCTCAGCTGAGAGATCACAGAAGGTTAATGGACTTAGTTAACTCTAAATGTGACCTACTATTTTTCTCTGTAGCTTTTAAAAAATCTATCTTTATTTTATGTATTAGACATTTTAATTATAATATGTTTTGTAGAACATCTTTTATGATTTATTGTATTCAGGGTTCTAAATGCTTTTGTATTTTTGTTTCCATCTCATTTCTAAGGCTTGGGAAAATTCCTGATATTATTTAAAAGGTTGTGCATTCCTTTAGTTTGTATTTTAGAACCATCCTGTATGTCACTTATTCTTAGGTTTAATTTCAATGCTATCCCAAATTCCTTGAATATTCTGGTCATGATCTCTAAGTATATCTTCTCTATTTCTGACTTTATATTCCATATTATATACTTTCTCCTCAAGACCTAAAAATCTGTTTTCTATGTGGTATAATTTATTGGTGATGCTTTCCACTGAATTTTTTTATTTGATTTACTGACTCTTTTTTTCCTCCAGGATTTCAGGGTTTTTTCCTTTTTTTTTTTAGAATCTCTATCTCTATTGAAATGTTTTTATTCTTTCTGTATTTTCTTAGTTCATTCCTTATATAGTCTTTTAGTTCTTTGTACTTTTGTTTAAATTTTTATTTGTCAATCGACCTTTATTTTGTTTATTTACATGTGGTGCTGAAATTCAAACCCAGTGTCTCACACATGCTAGGCAAGCACTCTGCCACTAAGCCATAAACCCAGCCCTCATCGTACATGTTAATTATGAACTTTGTGAATTCTTTATCTGACATTTCCTTGACTGTGGTGCTAATGGGATCAGTTATTGAAGTTTATGGGCTGTTTGGGGTGGCTTCTTCACTTGCTTTTTCTTCCTGTTTGTAATCTACCCATCTGATGGATTGATTATCTTTTCTACTTTTATAAAAGGACGTATTTAGTGAAATTCTCTCTCTTGTGTGAGTATTCAAGTATTGATATTCTTACACAGTGTGTATCCTCTGCTATTTCCAATATCATCACCACTTTAAGAAAAGATATTAAACCCTGTTAACTGCAATAGATTTAGAGTAAAGTCATGTACTCATAGACATTAGAAAACTCTTCTTCATGATTCCCCAAATCCAAGTATAAAATTGGAGCCCTTTATTTAATTGATAAGTTGGTTATTAACAATAGTAAATATACTATTAAGCTACCTGGGGAGTTAAAAGAGAAAAAAATAGCAAACAAATAAAAAGGAAAGCCAAAAGAAAAGAGAAAGTAATACAACTAATAAAGAAGAAAAATGGGGGTGGGAATTCGAGAAAAGAACATGCAATGCAAGAGGAAAAGATTAAGAGGAGCAAGTGTAAACATGAGCTAGTAAACCAAAAATTTTTAAAAAAAATTATTCCAGGTAATGCTTCAAAACATTAGAAGAAATATGATCAATTGGCCTGGGAACTGCAATATAGAACAATAAGGGAACGTCTTTTGGTTCGATATGAAAAGTAATGATCAAAACTTGCATTAGAGCTATTTATATTACATTCTGAGTTATTTGAGGTGGGGAGATAGCTTATTGAGTCTCCTGATTTGGGATTTATCAGAATTTGGATCTTTAGAAGATGCCCACCACTCCTCATCTTTACCTATGTTTCCCAGGGTGTGGAGGTACTGATCACACCAGTTCATTTCTGATAGAATCCTAGGAGGCACCTCTGATTTTTAGTTTCAGGTAAATAGTAGCATTTTGGTGGGTTAGAGGAGACAGTCCCTAGTTGTCTGTGACATAGCAGCCAGGTTACCCTCTGTTAGGGGATTGCAGTCTTGTGTGCCCTTCTAAAGTAAAGCTTTATGTATTCAATGTTGTCAAATTCAATGTGGATTCCCCTATGTATATTTCAGAGTGTATGGTGTGTGGCAGTCTAAGGTAGAGATACTATGGTCTGCCTGAAATAAAACTGGGTGGCCCATAGGAGGTACAGTCCTGCTAACCCCTCTGGAGTTCACTGGTCACAGGATGGTGGGCTTGTATCTGGATATACTAGGCAGTAACTGGTTTCTGTGGAAAGCTCCTCATAAGCCCCTTTGTGGGGTGTACTACCTTGCAAATGTATGAGGTTCTCCACTGGATAATTGGGCTTATCCCCAGGAAATGCTTTCCATGAGTCTATGAGTCTGAATGAGAATTGAGTTAACTGGTGACTCCGGGACTCACAACTGTGGACCCTCTAAGTTGCTGGGGCATAGGAGCTACTTCTCTGGTTGCTATAGTTCTCTCACCAGATGATGCTTCTTAGTCCAGAGGCCCAAGTCTACAGGTTAGGTGCTGCTTCTGTTGGGTTCTCTCTCTTGGTGGAGGGGGCATAGGGCACAGGGTTTAGGACTTTCAGTGGCTGTTGTGGCATGCTGAACACCCACTCCCCTCTGCTGAGGCTTGTTTATAGCATCCTATCTAAGGGCTCTGTGGTTGCTTGCAACTGTGGGGCCTGTGAATGTAGATTCTCTGTGAATAGCCTATGGGAAGTACAGAAGGCTTCACTCTGGCTGCTGCAAGTCACTGGAGTTTTATGAGTCACTGTGCTGGAGGTATGGTGTCAGTTTACCTGTCTTTCCCTGAGCTCCTGAGGATCCTATGGGGAGCGCTGGGTTGGAGTTTGCACTCCCCAGGAGTGGCTCTGAAAAGGGTTGTCTTCATAATCCATTTAGAACAAACCTGTAGAGTGATTGCTGCTAGCTGAGGTTACCCAAACCCCATCCCCTTCACCATAGATAAGAGGGGTGGGGTGGAGCTAATCTAAGTACACCATAAGTGCCTGACATTCTTGGAACCCTGGAGGATCACAAAAACCCACTCAAAGAAAGAATTTGAACATAGATTTAGGATCAAAACTTCATTTCACAGAGGAAAAAGCTGAGGTCCAAAGAGGCAAATTATTTTCTCAAGTCGTGTAAATAGTTACTGGTAGATCCCAGTCTCTAACTCTACCAGAAAGTTTTTTCCAAAAGAATTTAAACATTTAGCTGTGTTAAAAGACTGAGGTGAGGGTAATGAAGAGGAAAAAGAAAGGAAACAGGGTTGTGTTTAGAGCTTCATCTTGTGTACTTAAATGTGGTGGAAATAATCACTGGGTTTTTGAGAGGCACTATAATTGTAGTGTCTATGAATTGTAGCTCAAATGTGCAGGTGGAAAAAAATTGAATTTTCTTTACTTTCATAATTCAACCTAATGTATATGTTGCATCCCCATTGCACCACGTAATGGTATATCAATCTTGATCATTTTAGGGTTCCATTTCTTTTCCTAGGTTTTCATGCTACTTTCAAAGGATTTATTTTATTTCAAAGCACCAGGAAGCTTCTGCTTCTCTGCTGCCATCTAACCATTCCACTAAAATCTCCACTGCGAATCTGATTCACGTCCCTCAGTCTCACAGGTGATTGCTCAGTCCTCCCTCACTCCCACAACCAACAGGTTCTCTCTTTGTCCCCACTGCTTCCTTTGCTGCTTCTGGACCACAATGGACCATACAAAACTGTGAGGCTAAGGCCCCATTTGCATCAAACATGCAGGTTATTTTAACATTGGGGTTTACTTCTTGCCCAGCTTTCTTCGCAAATAAGGTACAAGTCTTTTGGATCTCTGATTCCATTAATCTATATGCAGATTTGATTCTCTCCCCCAAGGTTCAGATTGCAGTGCTAAAAGCATGAAGGTAACTTTTTCCAGGTCCCAAAGCAACTATGTATTCATTGCTTTGGGGTCTAGCTTTCTCCTGATCCTAGGAAATATTTTATTTTTTGTCAAATTTTTGATTATAGCAAATTGAAAACATACACAAAAGTAGAGAAAGTATAATGAACCTCAATGTACTCATCTCCCAGTTCAACAACAATAAAAATTTTAATTTTGTTTAATTGATGCTATCATCCATTCTCTACCAACATTGTTTTGGAGCAAATCCCAAACATTTTATAATTCCATATGTAAACATTTAAGTAATTTCTAAATGATAAGGATTCTTTTAAGAAACATAGCACAAGATAATTAACACAGAAAACTAGAAATTTCTTAATATCATCAAATATCTACTTGATATTCACATGTTTCACACTTTCTTGAGTGTCTAATGAATATTTTGCTATTCAAATAATTTGTTTGAATTGGGATCCAATGAAAAATAATTCAATGCTATTGATTAATATGTCTTATAAGTCTATTTTCATCCATAGGTATAATTTTCATCAACTGCCTTCACCTTCCAAAACCTTTCCTTGAAGAAACCAGGTCATTGTCCTATAGGTTTTAAGGATGATGGACTCCTATATAAACACATAAGATAGCCTCTGAAATCTATTTTTCAAATTCCTTTTCATTGCCACCTAAATGACACATAAACCTTAAATTAAACTGTATTAACACAATAGAAACTTATTTCTATGTTTAAAATCAATGCTACTGGTTCACTGAACACTGATTCTTCTCCATACAATGATTCGAGAACCCAGAATCTTTACCCTTTATGGCTCCACCATGTTGAAGATAGGACTTCTGTGTTAGTTATGTGGGACCTCTCATTCCAGTCAGCCAGCAGGAAGTGGAGAGAAGCATGGATTATCCCATGTGGGAGGTGTTTATTTTTTAATGCAGCAAACATGGATAGTAGCATATCACTTCCACTCATATTCCACAGCTACATTTCACTGAAAAGCAGGATAGACAGCATGTTTAACTGTGAGCCAGGAGGAAGAGGAGATAGAACTAAAGTAAACACATCTAGTCTCTAAGTGTTTCATTTTTAAAGTTCAAAGGCTAAAAGAATAGCTTTTTAAATCCATCCTGCTTTGTTTCTCTGTTTTCTTAATTATTAAATTTGTGTTTATCTAGATTGACCAGGTACCATAATAATGTGAAAGGAAGTAACAGGGTTGGGGAAGAAAAATGTCAATTATAATTTCAATTTTTTTCCTGCCAGACAATGTAGAATTTTACAAAACAAGTTTATAGCATGGCAAGATTGAGTTTGGCTCTGATATACCATTACCTATTTGAGTAAACAGTTAATATAATTTCTCTAAGACTTGCTTCCTCTATTTATAAAATGACACTGATAATGCCTTACTTCATAAAGTTATATACAGCTTTAATGAAACAACTAAGCGAAGATTTTTAACATGATGCCTAATATAAGGTGGAATCTCAATTAAATGTTAGGCAGGAAGAATAAGAAAATGATGAGCTTGTCTCTAATTACTAAGTCAATCACCAGTATTTTAAGGCTGACACTGTAGAACATGCCTCTACACATCGATCCCATTTTTCTGAGTATAGCCATCAAAACATACCTGAAAAGTTTTAAATACCCATATATTCATCCTGAATGTTGAACAATTAATAAAATCAAAGGCAGCTGAATTAAATAATTTCTAGAAACATATATAAAAGTTATACCATTTCGAATATTATAAATTGCACTATAAGTAAAATTCACACTTTCAAATGAATTATTTCCTTTTCAAAAGGAATCAGATTGGAATAATTTTTATTATTGTTCTGATTCCTATTTTCTGTTTTGTTTTGAACTTGTCAGCTTTTTGCCTTAAGCAATATGTACAGCTGATCTCCAAATGCCTGGAAATGAGAATTTGTCAACGTAACTCTTACTTTGCCATTTTCACTGCCAGGCTAAGGGATCCAGCTGGAAATAAGAGCAGCTGCTGTTGGTGTCCTAGTTTAGGTCACTTAAAACACAGCTTTAGTTTTATCCTCTTCTAAGTACAGATATTTCAAGATCCCGTGGAATGGGACATGACCCATCTATTTTATATTTGGATGCTACTTTTACTGAAGATAGACAGCAGGGTGGGGGTAGGATGAAGGAAAGGATGGAGTAAGAGCCTATTGATGCCAGGTCAACGATATCTATATTTTTAGAATACCTTTCATTTCCAAGAATGTGTCCATGATATCTCACTATTCTTGGTCATATAGCACTTTGAAAAGTTAAGTGATTGGGGGGAAAAAGTTATTTGGTGTACCCCTTGAGTTGAGCAGGGAACCTGTGTGGGAATCAGTCCTATTCAACTCCATAAGCTACTCACCTCACAGAGAACCTTCTTTCTTAGTGTGGAAGGGAGCCACCATTCCACTGCCCTGCTAACAGCCTATTTTTATGTTCAGGAAGTAGTTATTGCAGAATCATGAGAATTGGAGATGGAAAGAATTCACTATGCAATCCATTCCAACTTGAGGCCACTTAAGAAGAATTTTTAGTCTGTGTTCCAAAGGTGGTTGGGCCACCAAATTCCTTTTACTGTGTGCTGAGCTGAATTAACCCAAAGCTAAAATTCTGCCATTTCATAAACAAAATCATAGAGGTGCTAAGGGTCTACTCATACCTAGATTTAATTGAAATGACGTCCCATGAATAAAACTATCTTTGCACATACTTAAAAAAAGGGGGCACTTATCTTTTTGTAAACAAACCATTATACTTTGATGAGAATATATAAACATAAAAAGCAAAAATTCAGCATGAAGTACATAAATGAATGAACAAGACAAAAATCAAAATTTATGTGGCACAGATCTTGTCATTATAATCCTGAGTATTTATACACTAACCAAATTGAAGTTGTAGAATCTGCAAGTCAGAAAATAATTGGAATTTCTAAATAGGTTTTGTAACCAGAAAATTATTTGTAGCATTTTTAATGAGCTTACAAACCAAGGTTCTATGTACTATTGCATAATACTGTCAATTGTTTAGGAACTTTACAACATGTGACTGAAGTTCCCAAGTATTATTGTTACAAAGTTGCTTCAGAAGGAATTGGCATGATATCTGGTGAATTAGAAGACTCAGATGAACTTATGATAGAATCATATTTGTGGTGAAATAAATGAGTTTGGAAAAATTATGAGCTTGAAAATTCCATTCACCTTAAGTCAGTTACAGGAAGGGAGCCTGTAAGGATGGACATCAACAGCATAATATTTTAGTGTAATCTCTATGAATTATTTGAGTGAGTTATGATAATTACTGGACTTCTATAAAATGAAAGGATTTAATTAAATCATTACCTCGTCCTCATGAGAGCTCCACTAATTTACCCAGCATAGCTATTCTTGCTCAATAAATATTTATTGAAGGAATTTTATACATATGTTTGCTGAAAGATTTTTTTCATCATATTACTTTTAGAGCATGTCTTTCATAGAAATTAATGAGGAAATGTTAACGAGGCATATTGACTTATTTTACAAATGACTATACTCTATATCATCTATAAAAATGAGTATATAAATTATATAATCGGGAATATAGTCATTATTGTTCCAGAGTACTAATTTATGTTTTAATGTTCTAGAATAATAAGTGTAGTTCACAGGTTTAAAAGAATCAAAACTCGAAAAACAATATAAAAATTAATAAAAACTCTACAGTAGTCAGGTTTATCAGCAAAACAGAGCCAATAATATGTACATACATAGGTACATAAATAATAAATAGATATATTTATAATAAGGAATTGGCTCATAAAAGTTATGGAGTCTGGCAAACCCTATGATCTGCAGGATCTATGTTGGCAAGCTAGAGACCTAGGAGAGCTGATACAGGTTCAGGATCTAGGAAGAACCAATGTTTGAGTGTAATTCTACAGCAAGAAAAAGGCAATGTCCCAGCTCCAGGACCTTCAGATAATCAAATTCCACTGAACTGGGGAGGATCATCCTTTACATTCTCTTCAGGCCTTAACCTGGTTGGATGAGGCTTATGCATAACAGGGAGGGCAATCTGTTTTACTCTATTTGTCTAAATGTTAATGTCTTCCGGAACTACCCAGAACTACATAAAGAATGATGTTTGATTAATAGTTTGGCACAGCATGACCCAGTCAAGTTGACACATAAAATTAACTATTGTATTGGTCCTTTGAAAAGACCTATATTCATAGAAGTTTTAGTCTGGGAAATTACCAACATGGAGAATGGAAAACAAAGGGTAAGAAAGGACTATGTGTGGGAAAAGTCTTTATATTTAAGAGTTACTATAATGTCCTGAAAGCCCTGTGAAGGAAAGGAGACCTGCTTAGTTTAGATCAGTAGCTTATTGCACAGAATGCCTTGAACGGGCTATTTTCTTAATTTTTTTTTCAGCAAAATATTTTCAAAAACATGTCAGGTGGGCAGGGGATATGCTCAGTTGGTAGAGTGCTTGCCTCACATGCACAAGGCCCTAGGTCCAAACCCCAGAACTGCAAACATATATATATATATATATATATATATATATATATATATATATATATATATAATGTCCATAGAGATATATACATTTATACATAGATGCATATGTATATCTCTACATATATATGTTTGGTTTATAATTTAAGGGATGAGGATAGATTATAATGTTTGATAGAAATGGGCTATATTTCTAGGATGCTTTTATTCCACATCAGAAATCCTTATTAGTATGCATCCTAGATGTGGAACTATATTAAGAAATAGAATTATAGCCAGGCACAGTGGCACATGCCTATAATCCTAGCAACTTGGGAGGCTGACCCAGGGGGATTGCAAATTTGAGGCAACTTAGTGAAACCCTATCTCAAAATTAAAAGGACTGGGAATGCAATTCAGCAGTAAAGTGCCCCTGGGTTTAATCCCCAGTGCCAAAAAATGAATAAGTAAATAGAATTGTATAAAATGTACTTTAAGTATCTGTTAGACAGGAACCTTACATAACTTGGAGGTTAGCAAAAGCTTGTTTAACTTCCTTTCCTCAAGTTTGCACTCTGTGCTCCATCCACAGTGTTTAAGTACTCTTATCATAGCACCTGGAATTCAAGGTTGCACCATTCAGTGGGACACTTGACTTTCACCAGTGAACCTGTCTTTTAGGACAAAGTGTCTCTTTTTCTTCACACATCCAGGTAAGTCCTGGTACCAGGATATATCAAAATTTTTTTAGTTAATTTTAAGGAAAATTGAGATCTATATTTTGATGACTTCACCACACTATGTGGGAATTTAGCCAAGTCTATTAGCATCTCTGATTCTGGAAGAAAGAGAAGGACAATGATTATTTGGCCACCTCACTGTTAATGTATTGATCAAATCAAACAGATGGTATAATTGCACATTGCAAATTATCATTTGTCTTTTTAAGGTGATTAGCTATTAAATGCAATTTTTTTATCTTTTTTAGTGACCACTATTTATTAATACAAAATATTGAGTCATTGAGGAGAATAACATAAATTAGGCTTACTGGAAGGCACTTCAGGCATTAAGAAGGACTTTTTTTCTTTGGTAACCAATATGATACTTACAACTTCCCAGAGAGATTACCTAGTAGTGTGAGAAGTCAGTGTGACTGAATTAAAACTTTCACCAAGCAGTATAGTAATTTCACACATTATGTCACTTCCCTTAGTACTGTCTCCATGATCCTCCTCAGAATCTTCCTTAAAGTTTGGTTCCTTAAGTTTGGTTTCACTCAGAATACGAACATGAGGAAAGAAGTCGTACAGGATCTAGTCAATTTCATTCTGTTTCACATTAATTCTTCTTTCATATTGATTTCTTTTCCTGTATCTATTCCAGTTTAGTGACTTTTCTCTCACTAGCGAAATTAATGCTTATCAGACTGCCTCTCTCAAATCTCCTTTAGATGTGTTACTTGCTGCATAAATCCTCATTGATTGATTTATTAGTTTATATTTCTCTCACTGTCCTAGTCTCTTTGCCTCAAAATCCTTTGCTTTCCCATATTAAAGTTACCCTAGTAAGCTTGGAGTCTCCCTACAACCCAGCCTGAAACTGCTATGTAGAATACACAGCACCACCATGTGGGACCTTCACTTTCAATGAAGTCTTTATAATTCTATAACCAAGACCCACTGAGGGCAGGACATTTGAAATCATCAAGTCTGCTACCTTCAATTAAGGATTCATATGAAATGAGAATAAGAGAGAAGAGTTAGAGATTGACAAAGTGTTTATGTGTGCTGTTCAAGGTCACTCAGCTTATGAGTAGCAGAGCTGGAATTAGAACTTCAGTTTCTTTACTCCTAGTTTAGAGCTCTTTCCACTGAACAATTCTATCTCCTTTTCTGGTGCTGAAGTTTTAAATAGTCGAAATTGTTCAATACCTTCAAATGGCCTGGTGTAAATTCCAAGGACTATTAGGGTTCATTCCTCCTGGGGTTAGCCTAACACAGAGCCCTGAGCCAGCCATCTGCACACCAACTCGGGGACCAAGGAAGGTGTGTGTTAATAACTGTGTGTACTTTGGTTACTACAAGTATCTGCAGTTTTAAGGACTCTTCATGGATCGCATTTCCTTGCAAGCTGCACTACAGTGACCCAGACACAACACTGACAGCTGTGGAGTAAATAAATAAAAACAAAGTATTTTGATCTTAACGGTGGGGGGGGGAGAGATTGGGGATGAGAAAGGAGAGAAGCAGACAGAATGAAACAGCCACAGCTGTGAAAAGAACAGATGCTGGCCAAGAGAGGGAGAGAGTGAGAAGGGGAGGAGAGAAAAGATTAGGCTTCCGCCAATGTCAGAAATGTTGAAGCTCTTGGAAAGGGATACACATACTTGGGACAGGTGGGAAGTGTTTACATTAAAACTAGAATATCAAATGCCTCCCCAAATACTGGCCAGATCATTAAAGACCCAAGTTGACCCAAAGGAAAAGGCAAAAGTCTTTGCCCAGAAAGCCTATTACAGAGAGAGCTTCCAGAATTCTTCATATTCCATTCAGATTACTGGGTATCAGTTTTGTGTGGCTGAATATCAGCTGTGTGCATCAACATAGCAAGCTGTAAGCCAGTAACTTTGAAAATGCAACATCCTGATCAGCAGCATGAGCATCACCAAGGAAATTGACACAATGGCAGATTTTCTGGCTCCATTCTACTCTGCTAGATAAGAAACTCAGGAATTGGAGTCTGGATTCTTTGTTTTAACAAACTTTCCAGCAGAATCCAATGCACATTTGAGACCAAAACTCTAATTTGTGTGCATGACACTGCTTAGTTTCCTTAGGATTCTATCAAGTGGGAAATTAGTGCTCATCAGTCTGACTCTCTCAGATCTCCTTTAGATGTGTTACTTGCTGCAAAAATCCTCGTTATATCACTCCCAACCAAAAGACCTCCACTTGATTTCATATCTTGTTCCATCAGGGTTCACTGGGACCCTTCCCTGTTATTAACAAGCCCAGTATCCAAATAGGCAACTGAGGCAGGAGGCTGTATGGTTTGTATCTCTAATGGCTGAGGCACCAGAGCATCTAAAGCTACAGGCTGAAATCCTGAAATCCATGCAGTGAAGTTTGTATTGGCCAACACACATTCTAATCAGAGACTAACCTAATGAAAGTGCAGTGTCCTTGGTTTCAAAGCCAATTGAAATAGCTTTCTGTAGTGCCTTTCACTTAAGAAATGCAAAGTAGTCCCCAAGCCATTAAGAATTAAACTTGAACACACACATGTTTAGCAAAGATTTGGAAATTGTGACTTGAAGGAAGTTCATTTTAACATGAAGAAAAACTTACTTCTATACCTTGACATTATTTGTGGGTTTTTGATGATATAGTGGCTAGGAGTTGAGAGAACTAGTTTCTAGTTCTACCTCTTCTACTGGTCTCTGGCCCATGGACGGTCACTTTTATTTTCTCATACCAAGATTTCTATTCTAAAACTGAAGACCTTGGTAAGAAAGGATACTTGAGGTCCTTTCTCATCTCTCATAGACAAAGTCATTGTAATGAAGCTGGCTAGTTAGTTGAATGATTTAGAACAACTAATTATGTAAGAGTTCTAAGTTCAATTCCCTGTGTGGCCAGCAGTGCTTGGTTTAGTGTTTTCCTTTTATAAACTTGTGCACTGCTTCCAAATGACTCTGGAGGGTCACACTTCATGACATGGTACAAATATGTTGGAGAGAATCACTATATTCTGCTTTGTACCCAGTGGTATTATGGCCACTGGAAGGAAGTCACAAAATTATTATCAAAGAAGCTATTTTAGAGGTAAACTATGAGAAAGTTTCTAAGTCTAGAAAAACATCTTTTGATTTCCTGGGACTTTTATCTACTAGATTTGGCCCTCATGTTAAACATCTCAATATGTCCAAATCAAGTCTTGCTTGCAAAAGGACAAAATTCTAAAACTACGTTCATTACTTACGAAATGTCAGCTACCATGACATTGCCTATTTAACACTCAAAATAATCCACTGATAGATAGTAAAGTTGTTGCAATGCTATCTATATCTATATTTTTTTGTGTGTGTTAAGGAGGCAAGAATCACTAGGAATCATCCTTGGTGAATGCCTATGATATCTATCTTAAATCAATGGAACGAACAATTAAACACATATACACAAAAGGTAAAAGAATACCTACTGCCAACAAAAATTAAACTGATTTACTTGTAGAATGGTTGCAGTTCTAAGATTGTAACAAAGTTATTCCCCCTTTGTTAAGCCTCAGTGTCTGATCATTAAAATGAGGTTCATATTATCCCCTTCATGTCCTGTCTAGGTTGCAGTTGGGAACAGTTATATCCATGAGTGTGAGCAATTGATAAACTGTAGAAAGTGAGACAAAGTGAGAGAATTTGGTTTCATGAGTTTATCGGGGTTTGCAGGCAGACCTAGCCCAGCGACTGGGGCAGGCATCTGCAGTCCATGAATCATCATTCAAGCCACCCTCAGTCATAAAGTGAAAGACAAGTCTGAGCTATTCCTCGATTTGTTGTGGCTTATGATGCTTAAAGCCACACCTACCTATATAAGAACCAAGAACTTATGAGAAATTTCTGTGAAATGCCTGTTCAATTGGCTATAGCAAACTTAGGTCCAACTTTTTCATGATAAACCCAGCTTGGTTTGTTTGCTGCTTGCCTCTGGTTTCCAAACTTGCCCTTATGTAACCCTCGGGAGACCTAATTCAGCCTCAAACTTTAATGAAGATGGAAACCTTGCACATCGGGGCAAAGAGCCCTTGTTCCTCCCAACCTCCAATCAGCACATCTTGGGCTTCCAAAGTTTCACAAAGGATGCTAGTGTTCCATCAGTTTAATAACCAGGCAAAGGCACCCAGACCTCACCCTGGGCTTATTACCGTAACCAAGTTTAAGAGCACAGAGACCACAAAGCTACTGCTGTGTGAGCTGCAGCAGGTACTGCAGTAATGCTAGGCTCCTGGATCATTGCAGGGCCAAGGAAATGTTAAAAAGCACAAGGCCTCCAGCAGCCTCTGGGGGAACTGCTGGAATGTTGTTTATCTTCAGACCGCAACAACTGCTCCAGTGTTTCACAACAGGAAGGTCTGACCTGGAGCTCAGACATGGAAGGCTTAGAGAAGCGAGGCCTGAAATAACCCCCACTTCTCTCCTACCTCTGTCTCCCCACCCTGATGAACCCCTCTCCCGCCCAACAGTTAATTAAAAAAAAAAAAAAAAAAGCACAGCCAGGGCTGTGACCTCGAAATAGATACAGCTTTCTGAGTAGCTTGCAGTTAACTTAATACTCCAGCTGAGATGGAGACCTCCTGATCCAACAAGACTGCAGGTGATTGGGAAACCTGAAACCATGCTTTCCTTCTTTTATTGTCTTGACCCCTTGGTCCAGAAGAATTAACCTTTCTCTTACAGCATGCGTCTTTAGTTCTGATATTTTCTCTCTGATCTCTTCTATCAAAGGGGAAGCTGATTGTGATTCAAATTCTAAAATAATAGGCCAAGCCTAGTCACTTTAATTTAGCCTCATGTGATTTGGGAGAGTTTGTTTTTAAAAGTCCTAACAAGTAGTTCTATGACCTTGGGTGATTCAATTAACCTCTTTGGAACTTGGTGCAAATGTCTCCAAAGATGACAAGAGGAGTATTCAGGCCCATAAAGTGAGTGGGTTGTACAGATTCAGGAGATCTCTTGAGTCTCCCTGGCAGTGAGCATATGATCTTTAATGTGGTGGGAGCAGATTGTGACTGAAGAAAGAATCTTTGTATACCAGACCATGAAGATGTTCTTGAGCTCATCAGGACTTATAATTGGGAAATGGTCTGTCATAGTTATGGCTGAGTCTCGTGTCACCTCAACTGCTTTTATACAATCTGCTTCAACTTGGCTGCTTTTTTTTTTTTTTCCTCCATGAAGGGGAACAGACAGAAAGCTGGATTCGAGAAAAATTTTATCTTTTCAGGACACACCATGATGGAGAAGCACTTTGTTTGAAGGTAGATAATAATTATTTATGAAAAAAGTAAGTACTTCATTCCCAGTCTCTCTTGGAAACATTTAACTTTCCAGTTAAGCACTCCAGCAGGTCCCAGTGTACCTACTTCTGGACAAACTGACTAAGCAATTTATTTCTTTATCTAGCCAGCAGCTACCATACTCTCTGTCAGATGTAAGAGATGATCGATATTCCTATTTTGCACATTAGAAAAGGTATAGAGAGAACTTATAGATAAAAAGTCAAACTTTGATATTAGGCAAAATAAGATGAGGGTGCAAGTAGCAGGTGCTGTTGACAGAAAGCAGTGGACAACATAATTCTGACTACAGCTGCTCAGAAGGCCTTCACGAAATCAGCACATGTTGACCTGCACCTTGGCAGCAGACAGGAAGACAAGGTAAGCTCGTTTCAAGCAGAAGTCAAAGCAAAAAAGAAAAGTGTGAAGGGAGTCTATGAGACACGTGGAAAAGAGTGGATGATTAGTTGAGGCCCTAATGGATTACTGACCACACCCTTTGCAAAGCCTCTTGAGGGACTTCTGGCACCCACCAAATTGAAACAGTCTTTTTGAGAGCAGTGTAGCGAGTATGTTGAAAACACAGGCCTGAGTGTCCAACTAACTGTCACTTACTGGTTGCTTTACTTTGAACAAGTTGTCTGACTTATGTAAACCTCAAGTTCTTTTTCAACAAAATGGTATCATAAAATTATCTGTGGTATGAATTAAATAATAAAATAATACAAAATGTTTGACACGGTACTTAGCACAAAATAAGAATTCAATATTACTATTTTCTATTTTATTTCTCTTGGTGGGTGATTACTAGAAGCAAAAGACTGATGTATCCCTATTTTATCCTTATGGTCTGGAATCTAGAAGTCAAGTCCTCTGAATAAAAACAGGGCTTCCGTAAACATCTGCATGCATGAATGATTGGATTAAAAATAATAAGGGGAACAAAAATATCAGATCGAGTCTCTCCTATTAGCAGATTTGACTTTGACTCATATCATTGAGCTGCACATCTATTTTAAAGCATTTATATTGTACCAACACAGCAAGCCTTCTGGCTAGAGTTTAGTGAGCATAAGTGGGCAGTGGAAAAGGACAGATGCCAAGACATGGGCAGAGCATCCTTGGGCCTAGTGCTTTGCTGTTGCCTGTCTCTCTGGAGGACTTTGGTCTGTGACTAAATTCCATCAGCTGTAAAATAAAATATAATTACAGTGACCCTTAGTAAGGTGAACTCATTAGATGACTCCAGGAACCTCTTTGAAAAGGCATTGTGTTAAAAACCAACTGGATAATGAGGTATCCCAGAATAGAGAACTAATTGAAAGAAACAGCATTTTAAATAAGACACCATGTGATTTCTTATGTTCTCACCAAATTCAGAATTATAAATGGAAAAGACCATAGTTAACAGCTATGAAATAATAAAAACTTTCAAATAGTTAAAATGCAAATTTAAACACTAGATAGATAACTAGTTGTTTGGGGTAAGAAATTGGGTATATAAGAACATGAGACATTTAGCACCAGAGAGATATAAAGGGCTAAAATGCAAAAGATAAAGCAGAAGAAATAAAAATTTTTACAGAAACACATATAGAGTAACCAACCAAACAAACAAACAAAATGCTGTGGCAAATATCTTGTACCAATGGGCTTACAAGCCATTTGATGTTTCTATATGATATTTTTGTATTACAGATCCTAAAAAGTATATATGTTTTTAAAAAAGTATGAACATTTTAAAACTAATAGTTACTGCCAAAATTGTCATTCAAAACTACTGTAGGAAGTTATGCTTACTACTTTGTATTTGAAGGGTCCTGTCTCTGATGCCCAGGTCAATAGAATTATTTAAAAGTATTTCTTTTTTGAAAAGAATAAGTGAAAAGTTAGAATCCACTTTCCATCATCAGGTTCAACAAATGTTGGTATGACCATATGATAGACCACTGGTCTGCAATAAAAATAAAAGGAAACTGATACATTCAACAATGTGGATAAATTATATATATATATATTTATTTATATAAATATATAAATAAATATTATATATATATTTATATATTTATATATATATATTATATATATATTTATTTATATATTTATATAAATATATATATATATTTAAATAAATATATATATATATTTAAATAAATATATATATATTCAACAATGTGGATAAATTATATATAAACTGATACATTCAACAATGTAGATAAATCATATATATAATTATAAATATATATATAATTATAAATTATATATATAATTATAAATTATATATATAATTATAAATATGAAAAAAGTCAGACAGAAGGCCAGAGATATCAAATAGATTCATTTACATGAAATCCTGGAAGAGACAATATTCACAGTGACAGACATCTGGGGCTGGAAGTAAGTGAACTGTCTACAAAGTAGCATAAGGAAGATTTTATGTATTTTGATTGAGTTGATGGTTATAAGGGTGAATGTATTTGTTGAAACTCTAATTTCCTCTCCATAAGTCAACTAAAATAAGTAAATAAATAAGACCAGAGAGGAAGGGTATGATCATCAGGACTTAAGATTAAGATTAAGTAGTTTAGATTGTGTCTGACACTGGATTCTAGTGTTTTTCCTATAATCTTTTATTTTCAATTCTTACTTTTCTAAAATCTGAACTCTGACTTATCACTTGCACGCATACAGATCTTTTAATGTCTCCTATGACTTCAAGAAGATTCTAACTTTTTGGAAACACAAGATGATTTAAGATCTCTTGTCCTTCTGAAACTACCCTACTTGCCAAACTATCCATTCCTGACCTCTCCATCCAATTCAACTGCTCCCCAGTTAGGCTCAAATAACAACCCCTACTATTTCACATTTCTAGGCTTCATATGTGTCTCTGTCTGCCAAACACCTTCACCTTCTTCTACCAATACCTCATTACCTCTAAAATCTGTTTTCAGTTGCCATCATCTCTTCAATATGTCTATTGTAGTATGTAACATACAACATCCTTACTGTAGGTTTTCTGAATTTCCCCTCCCACTAGGAGCTCTTTGAACACAGGACACTTCCTTCTCATCCCCTCACATAGCACCTGAGAGGAAGTATTAAAAGGGCATTTGCTAAATGAGTAGGTATGAAAAGTTAAAAGTTGCAAACTCAAAGCAAGATGAAATTCAACTTGAAGATTCTGACTTAGTGTTTTACATATGCCTTAGCAACATTGACCAGTCTTCTTGTTTGCCAAAAAGGGTTTGAGGCCAATTCAAGGACATGGAGGCTAAAATTCTGCGTGTTGATCTCAACTAAAACCAAGGTACATTTGCATGCGACAGTGATCACTTAACTGTCTTGCTGCTAAGAACACTAATATTTTGGCTTTCCAGACAGGCTCAGTAATGTGATTAGGAGACATTTGAAAAATGACACCCTACAGTAAAATGGAGCTTTGTGGCATATTCCTCAATCTTAGCTCCTGATCCTTTAAAACCTTCTTTAGGAATGTTTTTCCCCTTTCCTTGTGTATGTGTATAAAAAAAATGAGAATAAGGACTCTCTTCTATATCCCTACCTGCCAAATTAGCCATTATTTATTTAAGAAATTTTAACTTGCTGTCTTTAAAATAAACCTGAAATCTTTCTTTCAAGTCAGTCAATGAAAGTCTAGGCTAGATTATGTGGCTAGTCATTCCTTATATAAGCAGAAAATTACTTAATGAGTTTTGTCCTCATTTCTCATCTTCTTTATTTCCTGATGATCCTTTATAGATGGCATTTGTCACAGTCAATGTTTTCCTTCCGCTATTATTGGCTGATAGAATCTGAGGTTCAGAAAGGAATCTGATCTTGAAATTTCCTATTATTTCTTTGTCCAATGACTGAAATTTCTGTTTGACAACTCCCTTGACACATTGCTCACTAGCTCCTAGGTGCATTGCATCTCACTTATGAACACCAACTATTTTACCTTGTGAAAACCTTTTCCTGTGGCTTCCATTGTCTAAATATATTCCTCTAGGGTTCAGAATGCAAGGATACTCTCTTCTCCATGTCAGCTCTTCAGCTATATAAAGATGAAACTAACTACTTATAATAATCTACACTGAAGCACCCTGATCCATTATATCTCATCTGAATTACTGCAAAAGCCTCCTTAGTGCAGTCTCTGCTTCCCCCTTGACAAGCTATTTAATGTAGAGCATTCATAAGCTATCTATCTAAGTCAGAACATCTAAAGTGATCCCAATAAAAATTAAGTCAGACATGTCGTCTCTCCTTTCAAGACAGTGAAAGGCTCTCACTGAGGTAAGAGTCAAGAGCCAAAGCCTACAGTGACCTGCATGACTCTGATGGTCTGAATGCAGGTGACCTCTCTGATCTCGACATTCTCTACTGACCTCTAATTTACCACACCATAGACATACTATTCTCCTCGGTTCTTCCAACACTTTTAGAATACTCCTGCTCCCAGGCCTTCTCTTTTTTTTATGTAATTTTTTTTTATTTATATATGACAGCAAAATGCATTATAATTCTTATTACACATATAGAGCACAACTTTTCATATTTTTGGTTGTATACATAGTATATTCACACCAATTCGTGTCTTCATACCTGTATTTTGGATAATAATGATCATCACATTCCACCATCATTAATTCCCCCATGCCCCCTCCCTTCCCTTCCCACCCCTTTACCCTATCTAGAGTTCATCTATTCCTCCCATGCTACCGTTCCCTATCCCACTATGAATCAGCCTCCTTATATCAAAGAAAACATTTGACATTTGGTTTTTTTGGGATTGGCTGACTTCACTTAGCATTATCTTCTCTAACTCCATCCATTTACCTGCAAATGCCATGATTTTATTCTCTTTTATTGCTGGTAATATTCCTTTGTGTATATATGTCACATTTTTTATCCATTCATCTATTGAAGGGCATCTACGTTGGTTCCACAGTTTAGCTATTGTGAATTGTGCTGCTTCAAACATTGACGTAGCTATGTCCCTGTAGTATGCCGTTTTTAAGTCCTTTGGGTATAAACCAAGGATAGGGACATCTGCTCCCAGGCCTTTTCAATTGTTGTTCTCAGGTATGCCCATGGCTCTCTTTCTCACCTTCTTCAAGTGTTGGTTCAGTGAGACCCTCCCTGAATTCAAATTTGACTACTTTCATTCAGCATTCTTCTCCTTTCTAAATTTTTTTCTCTGCAGAACTTACTAACTTTTCATACATTCCTTCATTGCATTTATTCCCATTCCTTTCCCTCAACCCTCCATCAGCAAAATGTCTGACAGAGGCAGAGATTCTCATGCTTTTCCCCCCATCATGGTGAAACAAGTGATGGGAATAATATCTGGCACATAGAAAGTGCTCAATGTTTGTTGTTAATCAAAACCCCATAAATGTCTTGCTAAGTGTTCCACATCACTTTCTGCTTTGGATTTGCCTTTTCCTTACCATGAGACATTTCTAGGTCCACATACTGCTATCTCTGCATGCTCTAAAAAGATGCATGAATATTCTGTATATCTTCCTTGCACTCTGGGACTCCTGTCATTTCTGACGTAAGTCTTTAGTATTTTTGGCTCAGATATGATACAGCACCATTCTTTGTCCAGTGCTGCTCCCCTGTGCTTCACGGTGTACCCTAGGACCTCATGAGAATCCGTTCATGAAGTAGGTCCAGCTCAGCTGTAATCTCAGATCACCTCATTTTGGGAATGTTTATTCCTTAACTACTCATCACCTAACTCCTTCAAGTTAACCAACGAGCGGGAAAATTTACTTTCTTAAAAATTGTTGTTAGTTACCACAGTTTATTCTTCTTCCCCAGCTCCATTTTTTTTAGTCTATTCATGGTCCATATGAAAACCAGATATATTATTTCTATGGCAAAACCAACCTATGCCAGAGCTTTCATTATTAATATCTACAATACCCAGACTTTCAGAAATCCCAAAGCATTTTCTCTGAAGATTTCCATCTCTGTTATAAGCTTTGAAAAATCTATTTTGAAACTAAACAATTGAATGTTTCTTCCTTTCATGTGTCTGAGCTTGTGCAGTAACAAGCCACACTCAGGTCCGAAGTCTGGAGAGAATAGACTCAACATTCAAGAAATGGGAATGAGATAAACACATTAAGTTAATTTTTTAAAAATCATGTTCTGCTTTCCAGAAAATAGAATGATTTGAATTCCTTGTTAGGAAGAAAGGATTAGCAAACATTTATAATCCAATATCCCATGTGCCCAGCCTGAAAATCACCCTGTGCTCCTGCTGTAGGATCTTAAGGGATATGCTGAGAACATTGTGCAGACAGATGCACATGATTATTTATTTTTATATTATTATTTTTTTCTCCACAGAACTTACCAACTTCTCATGTATCATTATTCCAGTGATTTATCTCTTGTCCAGATGAGTTGAGATAATCACATGTGAGTCACAAGAAATGCTTTTGTTCCTAGGATCCCAAGTTAGTTGCCACTTGAAAAAAATCCAAGTCCCAACACTGAGGCCAAGCCATGGATGCATGGCCAACATGGCAAAGGTGATATGATGGCTCAGATGGGAGGCTGTGATGATAGAACTAGTGAGAAATAGTATCTCAATGGCTAGGGAAGTCAAGAGGCATCAAAGAGAAAGATTTAACATGGGGAATTGCTCTTATTGTATTTCCAGCACATATCTCTTCTGCATCCCAATTCCACCATAATCCACTGTGAGCTCAGGTAATGCAAACTCATTTTCATATCAGCAAAAGGGATTAGGAAGGTAAATCTTCAGAGGAAAAAAAAATATTCACAATGTATTTTGAAGTTGAATGCTGTATAAATTATTTTTTATCCACTCTTTTGTATTATTCATGCCTCAGCTTCCTGTCATGTCCATGAATAAATGAAATTTGACAAATGTTGTTTAGTCCATTGTGCCTCAAAGTCACCCTAGAAGTTGAAGATCAGCTGCAACAAGTTCCAGCGTTCACAAAGGGTGAGTGTAAAGACCGTCAAGATAATTGAAATCAAAAGAGTTCCTCAATCTTTTAAAACTCCCTTTGATAAATCATACATCCACACTTAACTGCATTTGAAATTCAAAGTAAATTAAATATTGTGGCAAAAGGAAAATCAGATCAATGAAAAGTGCTGCCCTGTATTTATAGACACCTGTCTTCAAACTTTTGTAGACCGTCTTTTGAGTACCCTAGTGTATGTCTGCAAATGGCAAAATACGTCTTACCACTAATTTCTACATAACCCTAAAGATGGTTTTTATATGAATAAATTCTTGGAAAAAAATCAAAATAAGAACACTTAATGATTCATAAAACTGACAAAATTCCAAATTTTAGTGTCTGTAAATAAAGTTTCATTGACACATACTCACCCATATTGTCTTTGTCTGCTACATAGCAATAGAAAAGAGTAGGTGCAGTAGAAATCACATAGCCTTTAAAAACTGGAATATTTATTACTTGAAGTCTTACAGGAAAAAAAAAAAGGTTGCCAATTCCTAGTGAAAACCAATGCCTTCTTTCAAAGATGAGTAAATTCAAACTCAAAGGGATAAAGCTTCTTAAAGTCTAACAACAGGAATGTGTCAGAGGTAACTCTTAAACCCAATCATCTTAATTCCGTCTAGGGTCTTTTTCTATATCACATAGGCCCCCTGAGTCCTAGGGATTATAGGTAGGGTTCTAGGCAATGACTAAGCTATAAAATACTACAGCCATTATTCAAAATGTTTCAGGAGCATAAATAAATAATGCACTTCCTAAAGATAGGGGAATTAAAAGGCAACACAAAACACTGGCATTAATTACGAAGGTGAGTGTGGCAAATTCCTTTTGCCCTTGTACACGCCCTACTATATGACAGGGCAAGTACTATAACCTTCTAGTCTGAAGTAAATGTCAGGGGTCTGTTGATCAGAGTACCCATGTGTGATCTGTACTTATTCTGATCTTGCCACTGAAATCCAAAAGGTCACAGATGCAGGAACGTGGAATATTTCAGGTGATGGAGGTCATTGGAAAAAAAATCTAAAAAGAGTATCTGAGGTTAGGAGAAATTGAACTCAGTTTTCTGCTGGAGGCTACATTTTTATTTATTTATTTTTTTCTCACTGGCACGTGTCTTCTTTGTTTTGAATAATGGAGATAATTATACATTCAAGGGATCACATTCTAAACCCCCTGGATGATTAAGAAATCTTATTGCAGGCAATCATGAGAAAGTATACAGGAGGATTACCAAGAGAGACAATGAAAAGCACACTTCTTCCAGCCCCTTGCTTAGTACAGGGGCCTAATCACCAGTCTCCTCCCTTTCCCATGGCCTAATTGTTGATATTACAGGCCTCTCTCAGGGCAAGGCAGTGTTCTGTCCTAAACCCTGATGAGGTAGAGTCAGGGGTTTGGATGGATCTCACTTGGGAAACTGCTGCCTCAGTGGCTTTGTCACAGTCCTGGAAGCAGAAGTTCTGGATATGAAGTTTCCCTTTGACTGCAGCTAGCAGGAGAACGGAAGCATTCATTCTCTTCAGGCTGCAAGACTTTCAATGTAGAGAGAAAGGCACATTGTGGATCATTCATTCATCAATGATGAGTGGAATTATGTTCATAAATATTTATTGAATAGTTTCCACATGGCAGACATTCCTTCAGAAACTGGGAATGACATGTGGTTCCTGATTTTTTAAGGCCCATGTCTGGTCAATCCAGGAAGATAGACAAGGGAAGAGGAACTTCAGACCTGTGACTTAACTAGAGTGAAAAAAGTATGTACAGATGTTGGGGGCGGTAGGGAGACTACTTAATTTTTCTGGGGCTAAGTGACAAAGGTTAATTAATTAAGTAAAATTAACCAGGAAGAGTGGTTAGAGGAGGCTCTTGCCAAGCAAAAGGGATAAGTGTGAAGGCCTGAAGAAGAGGGAAGAGCAGGGAACAGGAGCACCAGGCAAGAGAGTCAGGAGGGACAATCATGAAGAATGTGGCTAGAAAAGACTTTTAGTGCCTATCAGGATGGGACACAGAACCTTAACCTAGAGCAATGCAGAGCCTCAAAATGCCCTTAAATACGAAAGTGTGTGATCTGGTTGCAGGAAGAAATCTGCTTCTTTCCTGTTACCATAAAACCATACTTTCCCCTCCAGGTGCTACATGTTATGACCTACTATGCCATTAATTACAGATATAACAATAATAATAGCTCTAGTAGCTCATATTATCTTGTTGGTATGAACTTGTCACTGTGTTACACACTTTACCTGAGTCAATTTATCTAATTGTTAACAGTACCCTATAAACCCAGGTACTATTTTCTCTAAACTGAAAGATGAGGAGACCAGGGTAGAGAGGTTAAGTAGCATGTCTAAGAATGCATGAGTCTTAGAAGAGAATTTAAATTCAACACAGTTTGAATTCAGAGAGCAAACTCAGCATGAGCCTGGTAGTTAAGAAATCAAACTCAGCTTCCCACAGTGAAGCTGACTTCCCTGCGACTGTGTAGCTATGGTCTTTCTCTGTCTCAAGGTTTCCTGTATTTCAGTCAGAAGGATGAATGAATCCCTTTCTTCAGTTCTAAGATCTACATATTTCTCATTGATATCAGCATAAAAATAGGAGTTTAGTTTATTTCTCTCTCTCTATTCTAAAGGCAAGAAACAGTTAAATAAATCAACCCTACAGAAGATATACGATTTCCAGTTGTAATCCCACATCTCCCCTCCTCTCTCCTCTCCATCTCAGGCCTCTTTCCCAAGACTTGAGGTGGAAACAAACCCAAGTGTAAGATTTCCATATACAAGTGGTGACAGTCAGAAGGATCAGGAAACACAACATCCCCAGAATCTCTCCCCCACATGTCACTGTCATCAAGCTTTGTCTTCTTTATGGTCCATCAACAGTGACAATAATCCAGCCTCTGTTTTCTCTCTGTTAATTACACTTTAAGCTGATCAGGGTGAGACCTTTCATAACAGAAGGATCAACAGCTCTGAAAAGGTAGGTGTTAAAAGCCAACAAAAGGATTCAGTGTAAAAAGTTGCTATTGTGTTTGCTGGATTTGGAGTGACCAAGAGGAGCCTCTTCCCAAATTTCACCCCATTTTCCATAATAAGGAATGGAAGTCATGGTTGGGATAAATGACCAAAGAGAGGTAAAGAACCATCCCATTGTGCTTTTCTTGGGTTACCAGGCCGTGTCAACATTCAGGTTGGCTTTTGACACTGGAAAACAAAACTCAGTGATCTTTAGAATTCTTAGACTTCTTGGAACCACAGGATTAAAGTCTTGGTAAGCTTGAGTCAAAACTTTGGTCTCTGTCTCCTTAGGAAAAAAAAAAATATGAAGAGCCAGTGATTTATGGTCTGTTCTTCTTGAAGATCTCTCCAACCCCTGGCCACTCAATGGACTTTGAAATATGCCCACAGGGATCCTTTATCCAAAGACAATCTCTGGGTGCTTATTATTCACTTTACTAGTGTGGAAGCTCTTTAATCATTGTCTCTATATTTGCTTTAATCTAGAAACTGTCAATTTATTAGCTCATAATGTGCCTGAAGCTTCTCACCGTATAACTGAGGAAAAACTTGTATAAATTTAGAAGATGATTTTTAAAAAGTCAAATTGGTGTGAGAAAGGGATACACAGAGACAAAAGAAGATAATTATAGTATAGAATTAAAGTTTTCATCTAAAGATATGTGCTCCAAATTTTACTTTAAGTGTGAGATTTTATCTCCAGCTTATAACAATGGATGAGTAATTTATTATATACCTGGAGCATATCAAAAGATTTTTAAACACCAAAGTTTTAGGAAGTTGCCCTGAGAGAAGATCCTGAAAAAATTAAGACCATGAGCTACAAAATAAAGGGGGGAAATGCATTGATAGAGAAAAACCAAAGGTTAAAGAGAATAATGTTCTGGATACAGTGTTTGCTCAGGAGCCTAAAGTAGCCCAGACACAAGTAGTAGATAAGGCACATGATAAAGAGAAAATGGCATAAAAGATTTCTGAGAAAGCACTGAAAGGATGACTTCACTTTGAACTTGAGCAGCAGGATCCTTGGCTTCTAGGGTCCTATGAACTGACTATCTCTATAAGCCTTATATTATACATTCTACATCTATTCTACTCATCAAACATCTATTGGTACTCATCTCAGGCCATTCCTCTAGAGTTGTCTATTATCAAGTAAAACACTTATTTTTCTTCTAGAGGATACTTTCAAGTTCACCTTGTTTAACCCATTCACTTTACAGATGAGGAATAAGGACCTAGAGAGTTTAAAATATATTGATTCAAAGTTACTCAGGTTAAAATATGATATACATATAAAATATGTTATAAAATATGATATACATAATATGGATTGTCAAATTACAAAATGATTCTTTATACAAAAGCCCATTCTCTTTCCCAAATAATCACCCCTTTCCTCTTTTGGGGGGTAAGGTGCAAGGGAGCAGGTATGGAACCCAAAGCCTGTGCAGGCAGAGCACATGCCACTCAGCTATTCCCTATCAATTCTTCTCACAGTGATAGCTTCTGCTAAAGCAGAGAAATACTGAAGTTGATTCCTCAAAATTAGAATTTAAATCAATATTTGGGAACTAATTATCTGAGTGGAATTCCCAGAAATTGGGAGGAAGACAAAATCATCCCTTTTGTTTTGAGGAGGGTCTCACCTTCCATCTCACTGGTTTAAAATAACAGGTTCTGCTTGCTCTGCCAATTAACCATCCCAGTTATTATTTTCTTACCAGAAATAGAATTTGGGGATTCAAAGGGATTTAAGTATCATCTAGACAGACTTTCTTACGAATAAGAAAGCTGAAGTTGAAAGAAGTTATCTTACAAAGTCACAAAACATTAGAATTTGAAAGAACGATGATATTTGGTTTATTTTCTAAATTTAGAGAAATACAAATACAAAAAGTACTTAATTATTACAGTGCCTTTGTTTCCCACCATCCATAATTTAAAACTGTTCATATTTTGTCTTATTTACTTTACACATTTTTTAAGAAATAAAATTTGCAGATAAAGTGAAATAATTTTCCTAACCCTAGTTTCAACCCAATGACGGTAATATTATACATCTATTTATGAATTCTTGCAATCTGTTTCATATAATTCCACAGACACATATGAACATCAATGGACAATACATATTCTCTACAGGTGCCATCAGTTTAAAGACCTTACAATCAGAAATATTCTGACTTTGTATGATTATACGCTATTCTTCCTAGAAATATGTGGTAGAAAACCACTGAAGGCTAACAAAATCATAGATAATTTTAACCTTACACACCCATTTAACAGATGGATCAGAGAAGTTCATTGACTCCCCATGAGAACAGAGGGTCACCCTGCCATTATCTCAGGTCTGCTCCCCAGACCCATCTCGACATTACATTTTCCACTAGAAAATTCCACCCACTTGTCTCATTCTTCCTGTTCATGACGTGCTGTGGCTGTTTGTCTCCACGTCTCTCCCCCATGCCTCCATTCAGAAAGAAACAATTCTGGGGCTAAGAAATTTCATACCAGAAACAATATACTCTTTGACTTCACACTTTGCTCTGAACAGCAGGGCCAGCCAGCCAGACACCAGACCTCACACACCATTATGAATCTGTCAGCAATTAGAATTCCCAACACTATTCAGTTTTTACTTGCTTCAATCAACTTGTCACTGCGGCAAGGATTATCTACTTTCTCAACATAAACATCAACAGAAGTGAGAGGAATGGCTTGTGTCCTTGGGAAGGCACCGCCAGAGAGAATGTTAAATAGTACATTCTGCAGACAAGAGGGATCTGGGGCTGTAATGGGCCATAATTAGAGGGGGCAGAGCCCTTTGTGTGAAACCTCAGAATTCTTTGCTTTAGGTTTGGGAGACATTTTAGAAAATGTAAAAAGACTGCCTCTGCTTCTCCCTTCTGTTTCCTGAACCAGAGAAAAAGACAAACACACAAAAAGAAGAAAATGCATCCAGTGCAATGTTAGCCACCCAGAATCAAAGGGCTTGGGGATCACATTGCCCATCCACTGATTTGGAATCTAAGATCAAGAGAAGAAAGTCTGGGGCCAAGGTGGAGCCTGAGACAAAGCCAAGTGTCCTACCGAACAATTGCCTGCTCTTCCACCTCATCACACTGTCCCCTGCAGGACAGGTGGGAAGGATTTAAGTAATAAACCACATTCTCTCCCCCTAAGTTCTACCAGATGTCCACAACATGGAGTGGTGCAAAGACCAAGCAACACAGAACAAAAAGTGTGAGCATAGGGTGAGCCCAAGGGTGCCAGGAGCACCTGGAGGAGAGCCACATTGCAACTCTAATTCCTTGTGAAGATAGAGAGTGTGTAGGTTCATAAGTAGAAATTAACTTGATTCCTTTCTCACTGGCTAAGAAAGCCAGAGTTAGGTGAGTGGGCACAAAAGAAGTTTGGTATCTTCTATCATAATAATTGCTAAATGTTACGTAAATTAACTTACTTTGTCCTATAACAATTTTACCAAGATGTCACTACTATCATTGTCTTGGAAGATGAGGAAACTGAAGTGCAGATATGAAAAAGCTTAGAGTCAAATCCAGAGGGGCTGCTCCAGCACTTCCACTCCAACCACATAAGGAGAGTAACCAGCTCTCCTGGTTCCCCAGGAACTGACCCAGTTTTAACAGTGAGAGTCCTATGTGCCAGGAAACCCTTCAATTCTAGATAAAACAGAACAGTTGATTACATAGCTATGTGGACTCTCATTTGTCAACCATTCAGCTGAAAATTCAAGATGTGATCCAGCTAGTCCAGTTGTCATGTCCGACATCTAGCCCCTGGGAAGCTGGAACTGTGGGGAAGAACTTACATATGTGCCAAGTACTACTATAACTAAGAAATTTTCAAACTTTATGTCATTCTAATTTTTGCATGGATCTTGGATAAGATGTATAGATAAGAAAATGTAAGTTCCAAGAGGATTTGGTCAGCCTCTTAAGGTTACAGATTAGCAAGTGATAGGAACCTTGGCAAGTAGGACGACCTTGACACTTCATTGTTGTGAAATCACTCAAATGGGGAAGTTTCAAAATTTGAAAAGCCTACCTCTTTGGTGTTTGCCCCTGATGTAGGAATTCACCGTAAGAAATTGAGATTCAACTGAGAATCGTCCCTTTTTTAAAAAAATTTATTTATTTACTCTAGTTTGTTATACATGACAGCAGAATGCACTTCAATTCATAGTACACATATAGAGCACAATTTTTCATGTCTCTGGTTGTTCACAGAGTCACACATTTGTGTCTTCATACATGTACTTAGGCTAATGATATCCATCTCATTCCACTGTCTTTCCTTCCTCCCCTCATTCCCTCCCTTTCCCTACCTTTTTCCCTATCTAAACTTCCTCCATTTCTCCCATGCTCCTACACCCATCCCCATTATGGATCAGCATCCACATATCAAAGAAAATTTTCAGCTTTGGGGTTTAGGGGATTGGCTTACTTCAATTAGTGTAGAATCATCCCTTTTGAGTAACACTTTGTGCTTCCTCTTTATCACCAGCCATGGGATACAAATTGGGCCATACATTGCAGTCAACTTTCTCAGTACCTTCCTCAGTGTGTGCTATGTAAACACCACTCCTCAGCTTCCATCACTCCCCTATCTTGTGTGAGTGGAAAATTTTTTCCCATACTTGGAGACCAATTCAAATACCACCTACCATGAAAAACTTCCCTGAGCTTCCAAGCTTTTAATTAATTTATATTATTATTATTTTATTCCTTGGCAGTACTGGGGATTAAATCCAGGGCCTTGTGTATGCATGGCAAGCAAGAACCCTACCACTGAGCTATGCTAGCACAGTCCTGGACATTGCAGTTATAAATTGACTGTTCTCTCTTCTTTCTTCCTTCTATAATTGTATACCTTTTAGAAATATATATATATATATATAGATATAGATATAGATATATATATAGATATAGATATAGATATAGATATAGATATAGATATAGATATATGTGATCCAGCTAGTGTATATATATTATATATCTATATCTATATAGATATAGCTATATAGAGAGAGATATAGATATAGGTATAAATATCTCAATATGCCTTCCTCTACAGCAGGTAGAGATGGGAAGGAGGGCTGCTTTATGCTCTTGCTATGCTACAATCCCACCCAGGCAGAGTATTTGTTCCATTTCTTTCCCTGATTCACCATTATACCAGTGGTAGCACCTATGCTTATGTACTTGAATCGTATTTAGTTATGACCTTGATATTTCTATATAGAGATCTGTATAATGAAAACAAATATCCAGGATGTTTGTATCTGTCGGGAGATAATTTCTTTGGCACCTCTTTATGTCAGGCTCTACTCTAAAATGAAAGCAAAAGATAAAGAATTAGCTATGATTGTAGCAGGTGCTTACTTTTACAACACCTAAGTATCTTCACAAATTATTTGGTGTTAAGAATCATAAATTTAAAATGATTTAATAGAAACAAATCCAAATCCAGGAGTCAGTTTCCACTTTGTTGGCTATGACCCAACTCACTGTGAGATCTTTGTTCCTCTTTTTGCCCATACTGTTAGTAGAATGATATGATTTGCAGGATACCCTCCAGCTCTGTGTGCCTATAATCCAGTAATTTTGGTAATCAGAGCAACTCTTTTCTCTGCAGGGACATTCTGTTCCCCGTTGGTATAGCTTTGGCATTTGGAAAATTCTGAATGAATAGTAATATCAATAACAAATTGGTAAAAAAACAATTAAGCCACTTGAGGAAGAAAAGGGTATTCTGTTTGAAGGAAGGAAGCCAGAGATTCTGGAGGGATGTGATGTGTGAAACGCAGGCTGGGGGCTTAATGAGTTTGAGGCGTGAAAACCCAAGCTTCAGGGCTGCATTCTCTGGCAACCCTGAGCAAGGCATGTTTCCATGCCCTCTGTGGCCTGGTTCTATTTTAGAATGTACTCTACGCCTGGATCATCTCACACAGCTGTGGCTGTCTGTTAACTTTTAGGTATGGACCTCCATTCAAGCAAAGGGATCGGATCGTGGTCAAACGTTGACAAACCTAGGGGACAGGCAGCTAGAAGAGAACAGTAAGAAACAGTCAGAAATGATTGTGGCCAGAGAGGTAGCAGTTATTGTGATTGAGTTGAAGCAAATTTAGCCCAGTGGACCAGTGGGATAGGAGACTGTCCTGTCAAAGTCAGCACCAAGCAGTGTTAAGAAATAACACTGGAGAGCTCCACCCACTAAGAAATGCTTCATTCAGCATCCAAGAGCTCCTCCTCAAGACTCCGTTGCTATAAACATTCCATTCTAGCTAGGACGTACTCCTTGAGACTTTAACTCATGTAAAACTTCAGAGCCAAGATGCGTGGTTTTGCTGAGCTACTCTCTTCTTGATTCTGGAATCCTTTCCAGGGCCCAAAGTGCAGAGTTGTCAAGTCCTGCCCTGAATGCTTTAGTTAAGTGGATGCCCAGCCCAACTGAGGAAGCTGTGTCAGGGTTGGGTTAAGCCCTCCAGCTGCTAGGCACTACAGATATGGCTACCACGGAAACAAGCCCCTTGTCAGTCATTTAGTGATGCACATGGAAATCACTGGGATGCAAAATGGACTAAAGTCCCTAGAAAGACTGTTCTTTTATTCCTTAAAAAGAGTTGTCTGGCTTCTTGAAAGACGAGGTAACCACTTCCTCACTAGAGTTACCTCTGTGACCTGAACCATAAAGGCACTCATATGTGCCCCCATATGAGTGCACCTTACTGTCACAGCCAGTTCTCTCTGATGCATCTTGTTATGGTTTAGATGTGAGGTGTTTTCCTCAACAGCTCCTGCGTGAGACAATGCAAGAACATTCAGAGGTGAAATTATTGGGCTGGGAGACCTTTAGCCCACTCAGTGAACTAATCCCCCTAATGGGATTAACTGCAGGTGGGTAAGGTGTGGCTGGAGGAGGTGGGTCACTGGGGGCATACCTTTGGGGTATATGTTTGGTATCTGGTCAGTGGAGTCTCTGCTTCTGATCATCATGACTTCCCTCTGCACATTCATCCACTATGATGTTCTCCCTCACCTCAAGCCCCAAGGAATGGAGCCAGCTGTCTATGGACCAAGACCTCTAAAACTATGAGCCCTCACATAAACTTTTCCTCCTCTAAAGTGGTCATTGTCGGGTCTTTTAGTCAGAAAAAAAAAAAAACTGACTAAAATACATCTCAATGTCAGAGATTGTGTTATCTATTCAAAACTCCTTCTTCTTCTTCTTCTTCTTCTTCTTCTTCTTCTTCTTCTTCTTCTTCTTCTTCTTCTTCTTCTTCTTCTTCTTCCTTCTTCTTCTTCTTCTTCTTCTTCTTCTTCTTCTTCTTCTTCTTCTTCTTCTTCTTCTTCTCCTCTCCTTCTCCTCATCCTCCTCCTCCTCCTCCTCCTCCTCTCCTCCTCCTCCTCCTCCTCCTCCTCCTTCTTCTTCTTTTTTTAAGAAATAACTGAGGCTCACAGGATGAATGACTTTCCCAAGGTCCACATAGTGAATTTGTCTATGTTATGCTGGTTCTGGAATCAATGCCTTGCACTCTAAATGTGTTAGTCCTTCAACAGTTCTGCAGCCAGAGTGGATTTTACTTTGAAGTTAGTGAATTTTTCAGAATATTTCTGTTTAATGGCTCCTAAGGCTCTGGGAAAGACCTTAGAAATGTGTTTAAGTGGTCTTTTATTTTATTTCTTTCTTGCTTTCTTTTAATTTTTAAAAGTAAACTATGTTAACTATTTGTTAAGAGCACTGTTCTTCTTCAATCTGTCTTCCCCTCCATCACTCACACCCTCCTGTTAGGTGTTAAGATGGCATGATCTGGTTTAGGGACTGTTGAGGTAGGCTTACATTTATCTGGGGTTTAGTAGAATAAAATTATATGTTTCCCTGTTGCTTTCATGAAGAGTTGAGTGTTTACTTACTCTATTATAAGACTATCAGACTGGCCTCCAAGAATACTGCTACAACCAACTATGATTCAAAGGGCAGGGCCAAAGTTCAGTTCATACAGAAGAACGAATGAAGCATGGGGGCACAGGAAGCTTGAGGGTTATGGAGAAAAAGAAGATTGAAAATACATAAAGGCAGGTTGTCTGTGAAAATTCTTCCAATATTTATATATCATGTGTCAAAGAAACTTGATAAAATGTTTTCCCATGTTTGAAAACATTTTTTTAAATTTTATGATATTACCAATCATGAACAGTGAAAACTATCTAAACTATCAATTCTTTTACAAAAACATATTTCAGTCAACTGAGAAAAGATTTTGTCATATGAAGATTGTGTCATATAAAGAGGTGATCAACCAATATGTAGTAACAATAAGTATTATATGTTAATTAATAATAGTGATATGTTAATTAATAGTGATATATTAAATAATAAATGCTTTATGCTTTTTTCTGTATTCTTAACTTTTCTAATTTTTTCAGGCTTGTAATATCTGTAACTGTTAGAGATCAATTTTATCATCCAAAAGATTCATGTTTATGCCTAATTTTATATTTATAATGTTGTATTCTTTTTTTTGTTAAAGAAATCCACCCCCTTCCCCCTCAATCAAATAAAGTTCAGGAATCCTGAAACGTAGATCCACCCTTTGCCTGAAATACCGCTTTAATGAGTTTACATTAATCACAGGATTACTGAGAATGACTGGAAACTTCCTGGGTGGGTTTGGCGTGTAAGGGACCCAACCTTATTCAATCTTTCTAGCATGATTGTCATTGGAATTTAGCAACTTAGAAGAAAGTTCAAAGTCTTTTGCTTTATGCACAGAAAAAGTTCCCTGATGTCCATGCATTTGGGTCAATTTCATTTCTAGTTACAGGACTAAAGTTGTATAATACTTCACTATTACTCATCGGTGGTATGTTCTCATATTGCCCGTCTCCCAAGCAACTAAACCACCTACCTTATTTACTTTTACCAAATTTAATGTTTCTGTTTGTTATATATCTGAGTCACGAATTATTTTTCCCCATTTTATGAAAAAAAGGATACGATCACAGCGATAAATTATTGACATTTGAACTACATATTTCTTCTCTGATGTATTCTTTACTTAGAGAGCTGCTAAAAGACAAAATAAGATAATACATATGAAATATCCTAGCTCTGATGCCAGCAAATAAGTGCTTGGTAAATGTTAGTTTAATGTTGGATGATTCTTTACCCATAGGTAAGCATTTTTCAACTTGGGTTCATGAAGTACCCTAATGCCTGGAGGCATATCTAGAGTTCCTTGAAAGAAAATGTGGTCACAGCACACAAGCTTCAAATTTCTTTGCTCCAACACGCATTGTGGATTGTAAATATGTAGCCCAACCCATAGTTTTTGCAAACCTGAATAGTTAGGAAATCTTAATGAAAGCAAATTTTTGAGGTGATTTGTCATCAGAAAATCAAACTGACTCAACTTTCCAACTTTCAGATCATATGATCTTGCTCAAGTCATTCTACTTCTATTTGTATTGTTTTATCTGCAAGAAAAAGATATTTATAGCATAGGGGTCTTCTATAAGAGAATCACAGTAAAACAAAACATGATAAAGCCGGGGCACATGCTTATAATCCCAGTGACTGGGGAGGCTAAGGCAGGAGGATCACAAGTTCAAAGCCAGCCTCAGCAAAATAGTGGTGCTAAGTAGTGAGAGCCTGTCTCTACATAAAATACAAAATAAGTCTGGGGATGTGTCTCAGTGGCCAAATGACCCTGAGTTCAATCCCGATACCCCCAAAGTAAAATAAAACATATGATACACTTTGTAGTCTGATCGCATGTAAACAATGATATTATTTTTGTGTGTTTGCTAGCAAAATAAGATGAAAAACTCAAGCACATCAGCCAACAATTTAAGCCTCATGTGCCTTCTTCAGACCCAACCACACTATCTTTTTTTAGAATCAATGCCCAAAATAATAGTTACTAGAGAAAAAAAAAATAGGGCAATCTCACCAGTATCTTTATTTTCATAGAGGAAAAGAAGAGATAGAAACTAAAGTTGATAAAGAAATAGAAGCAAAAACATATTACATAAGTAATAAATGCAATCAAAAGACAAGTGAAAATAATAAACATTTTAAAAGGAAAGGGAAAGAATTATGAAGTACAGTGCAGATAAAAAAAAGTATTATTCTTTTAGGAAGAAGGTCAATAATAACTGATGTCAATAAAACAATAAATAGAAATATAAACATCTTTTTAGAGTTTAAAGTAGAATGACTTGAGCAAAGTCATATGATCTGAAAGTTGGAAAATTGAGCCAGTTTGATTTTCTAATGACAAATCATCTTAAAAATCTGCTTTCAATAAAATTTCCTAACCATTCAGGTTTGCAGAAACTTTTTAGAAGTGATCCCCAGCAGAACCATAAAGAATGGCTTTTAAAATAATTGTACTAAGCTGGAAGTAGGAAAGGGAGTTGAGAAGATGTTGGTTTCTAACACAAAGTCATATGTATTATTTGATTTTCTTAAACACTTGATAAAATATAGAAGAAAAGTGTAATTCATGAAGACTTGAAAGTTCTTTCATATCATTGGCAGGAAGCACCAAGATAACCTCAGATATTCAATATTGCTATTATTAAGGATTTAGTTCTCAGACATTCTGTTCTCCATGCTTTATCAATGCTGTGTAGTAGGACAGCCTCTAGACACATGCAGCCATATAAATATAAATTAATAAAAATAAAGCGATTTTAGTCTTAAGACTCACTTGACATATTTCATGGCTGGTGGCTAAAGTAATGGGTAACAAAGAACTAAGAATTAGAGAATTTTCCATCATTACAGAAAGTTCTATTGGATAGGACTGTTCTATATCCTTACTCTAAGCAATCTCATCCACTTTTCAAGTTTTAATTACTACTCATTTCTGGATGACTCCCTGACCTTTATTTCTAGGTAAAGTCCCTGTATCTGGAAAAATATGCCTTTAATTGTACCTCCTAATTAGACTGGTCATTTTCACCAGCCCTTTCAATTCAACTTATTTAGATATGCATACATTGCATTTCCCATGGAAGCCATTGCTTTCTTTCCACTTTCCCTGCCTCTTCTACTGAACTGCTCTCTGGAAAGCCGCTAATGTCAATTGATTGGTCTCCACTACTTGCTTACAGCTCACTACCCATGAAGTCCATAGCTGGCCAGAAGAGACTCAGCTTATCGCCTCCTCCTGACACACCTCTTCTGGCCAGAGTATCTACCAGGCCATCATGTTTTGCTTACTTTAGGTGTGACCTGTGCTTCCGCTAACTGAACTCCATTCTTGCCAAGGTCTCGGCTTGGCACCAGAATCACGAGCCACCGCACACCTTTGTAGGTTCAAACAGCAATTCTTTATTCCGGCTCTCACACCGCCTCCACACAGGTCCAGGGGCAATTTCGTTCTGCTGTCTGCCCGCACAATTCAAGTCCTAAATACTTTCTCTCCAGGAGAACTCAGCGGGAACTCAGGCAGCAGGCAGCCCTACTCCCAGCAGGAATAATCTTCAACCTCCAACTTCCCTAAAACTCCTATTGTCACACCCTAAACCCAAGGACAGGGATACTTCCTGCAAGATACACCCTAATCCTGGATCCACCCTGGTGATTTTGAGCAGGGTCACCTTTCTCAAACACATAAGCAAGGTCGCAGCAAATTTCCAAGGCAAATCCATTTAACATGGGGTACGCTGGCAAGGATTACGATGTGTCATTCCTACTTGGTAATGGCTCTCAGCACATTCTGAAACTAACACATTCCTGACTGGCCCCCTGGACCTCACTCAGATAATTATCCATATGACTTTTTTCTCTAGTAAAATGAATTTCTCACTTTCTGTAGCTATGATGCATTCTGAGTTTTGCTACGTAGATTTTTATGTAACCACAATAAAGTCCTTGGGGAATAAAAAGGCCTTTGGTGAACTCAGAATACTATTTCTTTCCGTAGTCAGAGAGAAACTTAAGTCTAGCTGCTGCTATAAAACTAGACCACAAAAAGTCAGTGGCTTCACAGCAGCTGAAGCATGTGCTACTGAAATTTGTTAAAACCAAAATATTTAAGGCATCAGTATCAAAGAGCACATCTCCTGGATGCCTAACATAAGTAAATGGCTGTGCTAGGGGAGAAATTGGGATACCGTCAAGTAGTTCACATTCAATCAAAGGAGAAACAGATAACAGTTGTGTATCCCATGGAATGGCAATCTCAAAATCCATTTCAACTTTCTTCTAGTAGAGCCTTTGCATTGCAGAGTTTACAACCCTAAATAATATATTTTGCAGATTTATTTGCAGCTAGATTTTTAGACCTGATTAATTTCTAATTTAACCAAGCTCTTTCACCTAGGACTATACAATCTTGGCCAAGTTTCTCAACCTCTTTACACTTCACTTCTTCTCATCTCAAAATTGAAGAGGTGACATTATAATTATATTCCTGAGAAAGTTATTTGAGGTCTCACTGATATACTTAATGCAAAGATTTTAGCACATTTCCTGGTTTATACTAATTACTCCATAAATTCTCAGAATCACTATTAAGAGGAAGAAATGGAAACCTCTTTCCAAGTCCTGCTTCAGGATGCCTTAGAAGGAAGAGGGTAGAATGTGTCACATCCATTTTTCTGGTGTATATATGGCAGACATAAGGCCATTCTAAAGCCAGCAGTTCCAACAGAAGCTCCTGATCAATTGCAGCTAAGGTCATGTGACTTTGGTGCCTGCTGTTGGGATAGCAACTTCCTGAATAGCCAGCTTTCTGCATGGAAGACATGACTAATTCCTGGGTAGGTGGGCCAGTTTTGCAATGTTGCTCTGGAGTTACTTCTGAAATCCCAGGTTTACCTCAGCCTTTCTAATGAAGTTGTAAGTAATTAATTCCACTCACTAAAACACTGTGTTTAAAATAGTGACATGGTTTATGCTATGTGAAACTCAACTTGTTATAAGCAAAATGGAAGAACTAGCATCATGTCTGTGCACTGGCAAGCTCCCTAAAAATAACTGGGTTTTATCACAGCTCTCAATATCTTCAAGGATGAAATGGACAGTGGTTCTGAGGCAAAATAGGGAAATGGCATTCTATTTGTTCTAAACACTAAGAGAAATTTCCTTCACCATTGTGTTTCCAGGTCTACCATGGAGTAGGGGCCACAACTGTGCACTTTCAGGTGATACAGCAAAACAATCTGTAAAACAGGCTCAACTCTTTTTTGTTTTTTCTTCAGTTCATTGGTCACTGGGAATTCCCCATGAGGTCATAAGCGTGGGTTGCTGGAGAGAAGAAAATATAGCAAAATAAGAATTGTGGTCCTCTGGGCACTTGCTAGTGCAACTTACATGTGCTTTCAGGACCTGCTTGACCTTCATCTTGTGTTAATTTCTTCCCACTGATGATAGAGTGCTGTTGCACCTGCCGAACCTGATACTTTGACAGGTCAAACAACATCCAGTACATGGTGAGCAGCTTAGGCTTCATGGCAATTGACTGCCCTATGTTAATTGCTTACTCTATACTAGAGTCCAGTGGCAAGCCCAAAGCTCTTTCTCAAAAGGAAGGTAGTTACCTGAAAGGGTAGCTTATATGTGCTTAAAATCCTAAGTGATTCACATAGAGGAACTGACCAAGGGTTCTATATTAAAATCTCTATTTGCCACAGTTACTTCAAGTACCATTAGGTCTACTGTAGTATATAGCCCAAATGGTAAAGCAGCATACATAGTAACCTAGACCTACTCCAGATCCTTCCTCTATTCTGGGCTCCACTCAAAATTCGCAGTCCTCTGGATAAATTGCTCAATAGTTTCAAGCAGCAGATCCAAATGAGGTACATGTTATTTCCAAAAGAACTCCATTAAGCATGGTGTGGCTCTTTCTTAGTCAATTAGTACAACAATTTATCACTTGTCTTATGGGGATCATATTAACACATCCCAGACCACTGATCTCCCTGAGAAATACCCAATGTGACTTTTGGAGACAAAATCCCAAGAATTTTAAAGAGATAATGTTTGTGTTTGTGTGTGTGTGTGTTTGTGTGTGTGTTACACAATTGTTATTAATAGCTATTACTTCCTGTTCACCTGGATCAGTCAACATGATATGAGCAATAAAATGAACCAGTGGTATACTGAAGAGGTCAACATAGAATATAGCATAGGTTTGAAAGGTTGATGTAACCCTGAATATGTTTTTGATACTTTCAGCTGAAAGCTAACTGCTTCTGATGGTCTTAATAATAAGGAGAGAGAGGAAAGGAAGGAAAGGGGGAAGAGGGGAAAGGGACGGAAGGAAAAGGAAGAAAAGGAAAGGAGAGGGTACAAAAATACAGCAGATCAATAACTGCATACTAGGTGATTTGCTCAAGCAATAAAACCACATCTGGGATCAATGGCTGCAGAGTTATTCTAAGGGGTTGCCAAAATTAGGTGGAATAAATATTGATTGATGCTTGGTCATTACCAGAATCTCAAATGAAGTTCTTCATTAGCTTCTGGGCAATGGTATCTGCAAGGAAATCGGGAGGCCTGGCCCCCTGACTGCCTTCAGAGCACGTTGTGGGAGGTGCAGACCAAAGGAGAGTTTACACATCAGTGACTAAAGTTTCCTGCCACTAAGCATAAGAAGTCACTCATGAGCAGCGTCCCTAAACCACAGCTACAGGATGTGGGCACAAGCCCTTGTATAATTGTTGGCTGAGAGCCAACGAGCATTCATCCCTGAGCAAATACTTGGACTTTTTTTTTTTTTTTTTTTTTTTGCTGTTATTAACCTTTAAAAACCACAGGCATTAGCCTCTCTTTTTCTTCCCCTTGGCACAAGTCATCTTCTTTTCTCCAACTTGGTCTCCTGTGTGTAAAGAATTTCTGAGGAGCTTTTAAGCCTAAATTTAATACTTTTGCCCTCCCTCTCCTGCCCCACAAAATGCCAGGCAGAGGTAAAGCGGCCTTACAAAATATCTGTTGGCACTGCTGGCTTCCGCCGCTTTGTTTTCGCGTTTTGATCAGATGGGAAATCAGAGAGGTCTATGAGTGACCTTAGCCTTTAAAAAAAGAAAGATAAATTCTGGAAATTCCCCCAAACAACTATGATCTATTGTTTTCTCACTTTAGAATTAACCCAGCAAATATGATACACTGATTCAGATGACAGGCCTCTGCAAATGGAGATATTATATTGGAAAGCGAAGTGTGCCAAAAATAGGAATTGGGAGATTTGCTCTAATATCAGCATTGCCAAGAATTTGCCATCTTTTTTTGGGGGGGGACCAATTTCTTCCTAGTTTCTAAGAGGCCTTTGCTTCATAGTCTGTGAAGTGAAAGCATTTGTATAGGTGGTTTCCAAGCTATCTTAGCCCCAGGGTTTTGAGAATTGGCTTCCTTAGAACAGCACAGCAAAGGGACAAGGAAAGTGAGCCTTCAGGCGAATGATGCAAAAAGAGCCAACTCACAAATCACCCACTCTTTTCCACTTAAAAGACAGCCAAAAGTCAGGCAGAAGAAGAAGCTTGATTGGCCTCTGGAAGGTGAGGCATTCTGACTTTTGACATTCCCTCTTATAAACTCTAGAGAATTCATCAGTCTTGCCTCTGTAACCTAATGCTCTACATCTTGACATGACAACCCAAGCTTACCTTACTCTAATCCATAACAGTTTTGTTTTTTAAGTGAAAAGATGGCAGACAGACATTATTGATGCCAAGTCAACACAAGGAGAATTTCCTAACCATCAAAACAGACCAAGATGTATCAAAAGACTGTGGGGAAATAGTCAGTGGATATACTTATGCCATTTCTGAAAGGAGGCTTATTAAAAATTTTCTTGTGAGAATTACTGAACGAAATAAAGATCCAATAATGAGGACCATTCACCTAGACACTTTTGTGGTGATAGTACTTAATGCCTCCTTTCTAATCTATTCACTGTTAAACTTATAGTATTCCTTTGGTAAATATAAGTGGACATTTCAGATATCAGTCTGAAGAAACTCAGATATACATGAAGGTCCCCAGGATTCTGGCTGCCAATTGTGCATAAGGAAAAAGAAGCTAAGTGAAAACACCAAGCACCAAATGAGAAAGGTCCATGGTGACCAAGAAACAACTCTTGGAGGGAAGTGAATTGAGTTCCCTTGAACTTGTCCCATTTGATGCTACTGAAGTCACAACACTCTATAGAAAGGTATTCAGTGTTTTATATTTAATAAAAGAATTTGGCTTCCTTTTATTGAACCCTCAAAAGATCTTTATGAAGCAGGCAGAAATAGTATCATTGTCTCCAATTTGGGGAAGACACAATTAAACATTAGAAAAGTTAATCTTTCATGGTTTCATATGATAGATTCAGCTTTTTCCCAAAGTGTGTGTGGGGGGTGTCATTAGCTGATCATTAGCTATAATTATTTGGGGAATTATAAGATCACTAGCCTTAAATGATTGTTTCTTCTCTCCAAATGTTACAATACAGCAATGCCTTTTATAATATCCACTTTATCTATCTTTTCTGGTACATTTGAGTGAAGGGGGGCTCAGCATTTCACAAAGCGACCCTTTCCATCAGTGGACATTTATAACTATAAAGAAGTTCTTCTTATCTTGAACTGCTATCCTAATTCCTGAATCTTCTCACACTCTGGTCATAATCCTGCCTTCTAGGTCCCATTTATCAGTTAATGGAATATCTTATCTGGCAGGCAGTGCCCATGAAGGGTAAAGAGTTCTCATGTCAACTCTGAGTTCACTTCTTCACATGAAATAGCTTTGGTTCTTTTAAGCGCTTATCCTATTGTCACAGACTAGGTCTCGAGAATAAGAAATAGCTCTCTCCTTTCATCCTTTCTAAGCAGTTCCTGTTGATGCTGCTGCACTGTGTCCTTTAGGAGGACATCAGGGAACAGGCTGGCCTCAGTTACAAGAGAGACAAATGTGCAGAGAGAAGGCAATTGTCAGAGCAATCCTCAGAAGAATGTGCTGGACGTTTCAAAGGCTTCTGCCAGCAAATGTCACTATCTTGAACCATATGGGGATTTTCAGGGAGCAATATTACAATAATTTGCCAGTAATGCCTGCTTCAGAACCACTGCCAAAATAATCTAACGACTTTTCATCCCACTACTGTTGACAGGACAGCTAAGGATTTCAACATTTCCTTTCACAGTCTGAATAGAAGTTCCTTGCCTTGGGGACTATAACAATATTTGTTAATATTGGGGAGGGTGTGAGTAATGTAAAGGGGGACAAGAGGAAAGGAGAGAAATATTAATGGAAGAAAACAGAGACAAAATAAAATAAGGGATATTCAAAGTTGAGGTTTTAAACGCTTACACCAAATTGTTGTTTGTAAATGTATCAGAGAATAAATATTTGAAATTGAGAAAGTAAGATATTTTAAGACTTAGAAATAAGTGATACAAGCCCAAATCAAACAATAAATAAACAAAAAACTTAGCTGGAATTTTCAATTTGAATGTCAACCAAGATATCTCAACTTTGGGTCTTGAGAAAGGCAAAAAGTCTATTGTAATAATTTTATGGTAATCAATATTCAAAAAGAAGCTTTTCTAAATGTATTTAAATAAAGTAAGATTTAAAATTACAGAAAAACCCTCTCCTGGATTGTTTAAAATTAGATCTAACTTATGGAGACACAAAGAAGAAATGAAAAATAAGAGTAATGGGAACAAAGTGAGTTAGGAAAATGGTTTTGAAAATGTGGTTCTCAAAATGCTCTGAGATCCATGGACATAGTTTCATATGATTGCTTCAGCTTTTTCCCAAAGTGTGTGTGTGGGGGGTGTAATTAACTGATCATTAGCAATAACTATTGGGTCCTGGGAAAGGTAAAAAGTTTATTGTAATAATTTTATGGTAATCAATCCCAAATGGAACAATCTGAGACTTAAACAGTGAGAGACCAATGACATTCCCATCTTCACTTCAATTATAGAGTTCCTACTTTTTTTTTGAGGCATTCAGGGGCTCCTATAGGAGATTTTATTTGAAGAAAGGATCCATTACTGAATAAAAACATTTCAACAAAAAATATGCAAAGGGAGATGAGTCATTGAAAATTCCTGATCCAGGGATTGGATTGTGCTTTCAGAATCTGGCAACCAAGCACATAAAAGATAGAAACAACCTTGGAATAGGGATCCCAATTAAAGGATATTGTAACAATCAAGTAAGCATAATTAAAATCTTGATCTAGTCCTATCACTATGAGAATGGAAAGGAGAAGGAATATTTGAACAGTTGTGAAAGGAGAATGAGGTTTAAGTTCAATGTCTGGATATCGGGATACAAAGCCAAACCACATACAGATGTGGCATGATATGGAATGCATTTATACAAGTGAAAACTGATGGATTTCAGTGATTGAGAAATGGGACCATAAACATGCTAAATTTGAAGGGCCATTGGAACACTGATGTGTACACAACTGGCAAACAGAAATGTGAAACTGAATCTTGGAGTAAATACTAGCAGTATGGATAAGGATTTGGAAGTCATCTTCATAAAAGTGATAGCTACAATAATAGAGCTAAGGAGAACTAATAGGGAATACATATGGATCAGAAGGGTGAAGATCAGAACCTGGCAAATGCCTACATATAATAAGCAGGAGAAAAAAGAAACCAGAGTCTGCTCAGAGTTTATGATCAGGCACTTATTTGATAACATTACTTGAGTTCAGCAATATTTATTTTCCAATTTTAATAAAATTTAGTAAAATCGATACACCTGAAATGTGTATCTATCCAGTCAATCAAGCTTTCAGTTTTTCTAAAATATTAAATATTCAAAGTCATATAGTACTATCTAAAAATACTTTTTCTGTCCAAAAATACAGTGGACTGAAGCAAAATCTTCAAGAATGGCATATCTATGGATAATGTATCAAAAAGAGTCTCAAAAACCAACACTCCCACGGGCAAGAGAATAGCCAAGTTTGTTGCGATTTCCAATAAATGACATCAGCCCTGTGTAGGTCTCAATCAAAATGGGTTGGGTTAACACCATCAGTTCTTTTTCTCTTCCAGATCCAGCAGAATTCTTACGGGCATTCTGGATAGCTGAAACAAGCTTCGACGTGAACTCAGACAACTGAAAAATAAAAGGGGAAGGCAAAGAGTTAGTAAATGCAGAATAGATCCTGTAGCATTCACTCCCAGTAAGTCCTCTCCTGGGGCCGCAGTTCTTATTTCTTAAACATAAATGGCTTCTTAAAATAGTTAACATCACTTCTGTTTGTCTTTTCATAAATTAATCAGTTAATAAATTATGTACATAATAAAATTATCTCATCTTGTTTATTTTCCATTATTCATAACTTGTACAACATTAAGAAGTCAATTTAATAAATATTTGCTGATAGTCTATTATGAATCAGGTATTTGTTGGGCCCCGTTGAAGATTTAAAGAGAAGTAAGATACTGTATCAGCCCTCAAAAATTGACAATAAAGAATCTAAAAAGTGAACTCGTACCAATAACATAGAGTTTACTAAAATAAGCACCAAAAAAAAGACACAAAGTGCTAAAGAACACAAAAGGGGAAGAAGACATGATTCTTGGCTAGAGGATCAGGAGTGACATCAAAGGGAGACTCTTAAGACAATCCTTAGAGGATTGATAGAATTTCAATAGGTGGAAAGGAGGTTCAAAAGGTTAAGGAGGGCCTGGTGGACAGGAGCTATTTTTTTTTTTTTCCATCCCAGTGGACTTTCCATCTTTTGGAGTTCTCATTCTAATACTACCTCAACTCTCCATTGGACAACCACTCTCTTCCACTTGGTTCCTAAGTAGAGTTTAAGTGGAACTGGCATTAGCCTTCACCTCAGGCCACACCAGTCAGGGGATCTTTTCCTCTGGTTCAGATAATGGGCACAAAATCAGTGTGTTTGCCAAAATTATAGAATATGAGCCAAAAAGTCATTTTGTCACACACAGCAAACCTGACTGAACACCTATCCAAGGATGAGAGAACTAAGACTTGGGCAGAGAGAGAAATCCTTGAAAGAGTTATTTAAATTACTAGATAAGCCAACTCCTGAACTTTTAAGTTAAATGAGCCAAAAAAAAAAAAAATTTTTTTTTTTTTTGCTTCTTTTGATCAAGCCAGGTGGTATTCAACTTCTTCATTTGCCAACAAAACAAGAGGACAATTCAGGGAGCATGACAGAGCTATAGATGAGGCAATCTCTTATCTTTGTATTCCCAGAAAGTCCTCACTATTTCATTCCCACAAAAACCTAACAGGTGAAAAATGTATCATCATTTCCATGTTAAACATGCTGAGAGTAAATGAGCTACCCACAGTAACTCTACTTTCTACATCATGGTAAAAAGAACATTAGGAATACAGGCCTACTCAAAGCCAGGTTCAAGCCTATTTTTTAGGCAAATGGCTTCCTAACCTGAACTAAAACTCCTTGAATTTATTTCAAGTTAAAAGAAAATTATTAATCATCCTCTACAAGGGGATTGTTTTTTTTGTTTGTTTGTTTTTTCCATTTCTCCATGAGAAGGCCAGTGTTTACTTTAAGAGATCAACCCACAAGTATGTCCTTGTGAGGAATCCCAGTAGGAGAAAACTGTGGTCAGTTTTTCACCATAATTCAATTGTCCATAGTCATTATAACCTATATTTCTATTTTACACCAAATGATAAGAAAAAAATATGAAATTGAAAATGTGTCCATCATTATTATTTGACCTAACCCATAAGGAAGGAAGGAAGGAATGATAGAAAGAAGTAAGATCTAAAATAGATGAGTAATGTAGCATTTTATATTCACTTCCCCTTTCTGAGTCTTTCTGAAAAGAAGCATTAAAATCTTCAGCTATTAAGATAATATTGGAGATAAAAAGAAAGAAAGAAAGAAAGAAAAAGTAATGATTTTGATGATAAAAATCGAGTTTATTGATAAAACTAGTTTATTGAAGTACTTCAATGTCTGTGGAACTCCAAAACAATCCAAAGTATTTTTCCCTGTCTATTTTTCATTAAAGTAATATTCACCTAAATGGATAATATTAAACAATTTAAAAATAGACTCATTTTACTGAGGGTAAAGAATGTAACAGAGCCAGGCATGGTGGTACGCACCTGTAATCCCAGAAGCTATAATCCTAGAGGTCAAGGCATGAAGATCAAGTGAGTTCAAAGCCAATCTCAGCAATTAAGCTAGGCCCTAAGCAATTTAGTGAGACCCTTTCTCTAAATAAAATGTTTAAAAGGGCTAGGAATGTAGCTCAGAGGGTGTGCTTAGAAGTACCAAAAATACAAAAAATAAAGAAAGTAACAGGCAAGCAGGGTTTTGCATGTTCTTCATGACTCTCCGTCCATAGTGTAGACAGGCAAGTGGTTCCTCTTGCTACTAGTCTCCAGAACCACCATCTTCTTAAGAACTTGGTGGGAATCACTAATACTAAGATGAAGAAGAGTCATCACAAACCCACAGTATGATGCCCATGAGAAGATGGCATCATCAATAGGGTATCTTTGGGAAAAAAGCAGACTTCCATATAATCATCAGAAAGCACCAGGAAAACGACAATTCAGACGCATTCTATAAAATAAGCTTCCAGCATTTGTCACAAATGGGAAGGTCATGAAAGAAAGACCAAGACTGAGTAACTATAATTGTCTAAAGAAGAATAAAGAGACACACAACTAAATTCAGTGGGAGGTCCTGGATTAGATTCTGGAACAATAGGAGGATATTAGGGGGGAAACGTTTAAATAAAGTTTTCAGTTAATTTAATAGTATTATACTGGCATTTCATTACCAGATATTGTAACTACATAATGGTCATATAAGTTGTCAACAGAGGCTGGATAATCGGGGACATGGAAACTCTACTACTTTTGTAAGTTTTCTGGAAATTAAAGTTATTTCAAAGTAAGAAGTTTTGTAAAATCTTAATTAAAAGAAAATCTTAATTACTAACAATTCTAAGATTGTTGAAGTTTTCTAACTGATCAAGGAGATAGACTAAAGAAAAAGTTTATAAGACATTGTTATCTGTTTCTCTTATCTTTATACTTTAATATAAACCTACATAAAAATTATACAAACATTAGTAAAACATTAAAAATGTGTTTTCTATACATTGAAACAATTCATTGAAGAATGAATCTATCCCTAACAGTTGTATAATATTTTGTTTTCCACTTTAATTTTTTCTGAATATTTTCCACTAGATATATTCTTTTTTATGCAACTTTGACAGTAAAATTTTATTTTTTAGTTATTTTAAATTTAACCATTATATGTTATCTTCTAAGAGTATTACTTTTAATAATATTACTTTCTTATGGTTTTAGTTGATAGTTTTAATGGTATTATATTAAATTTAACACTATTAAGTTTGTAATAATATTTAGCTCTATGAAGGCTAAATTTCCTATGGCCAAATTTTGTTAATTTCAGAAATAATACGTGAATTTTCAGTTTGTTTATCATCTACATTTACTAAATGCCACTTTGATTTTAGTTGCTTTGATTTTTGTGTGTCTACAAATTATTTCCAGTAGTATTGGTACTATAACTCTCCATGTCATTAACAGGAAAGGACCCTTACAGTCATTCAAGAAATATTCACAAAACACCTACACTATATCCTGGGTATGTAAGTGCTATGAATAGACAGGCAAGAATTTGCTCTTATTGAGCTTTCAGTGATAGGAGACAAAAGGTAAAAACAGCAAATACAAGTGATTTTGATGGTGATAGACTCTAGGAGGAAAACAAAAGTAGTAAGGGGAGTGAGAATTCCTTCACTTATCATATTCAAGGCAAGTCTTTCTTAGGAGGTAAAAATTAAGCTGAGTCCCAAATGATAAAAAGGAGATAGTCAGGTGAAGAAGGTATTTCAGGAAGAAAAAAAAAATTAGCACTTGCAAAGACTATATATTCAAGGAACACAGAAAAGGACTGTAAGATGGGATCACAAGAGACTGGAGCAATGGCACAGGGAGTCTTTGAATGGAACTGATTTTTAAGGAGAATTTCAATGCTGTATGATTTGTATTTTTAAAATAATCCTTGCTGCTTTGAAGGTCAAGGATAAAAGCAGCAAGATGGGTGAGTGTGGAGAGTGCAATCAGGCAAAAAAAGTTAATGGCTTGGAGCAAGACAGCTTCAGTTCAACCAGGGATTTTGTTGTTGTTGTTGTTGTTGTTGTTTGGGGGTGGAGGGGCGGTAGGACAATAGACTTTGCTGGTGCACTTGAATACAGGGCTGAAGAGAAGAAAGGAATCAAATGTGATACCCAGAATTTTGACCTGAGCAACCGGGTGGAGAGTGATATCATTATGAGTTGAGGAAGCCTAGGAGGGCTAGAGGTTGGAGATGGTGAGATAATGGGATCCAGGATTTCAGTTAGATGTGCACCTGGGTCTGAACATGAAGAAAACATACAGATTAAAAGCCCATATCTACACTTCAAATGTCCATAATAATAATAACCATAGAACCAGAAGTTAAGAATGACATTTATGAAGTTAACAACCTAAGCAAGAAAAGATGTAGAACACAGGGTAGAAATCAACAGATTCTGAAAATTCCTCTTGAACAAGGTGGTAGGCACTTGGGAAATGCAGAGGGGATCTAACTGGTAAACTGAGTGTTCATCCAAGTGTTACAGAGTGTTGTTCAACACCAAATAACCAGTGAGCACCTCGACAAAAGTATGGACCCAGCTCCCCTAACTTAGCTCCTAAATTCCTTTCTACTACATAATACTGCTGTTATGAGAAATACTAAATTTCTACATGTTATTTCTAACATGTAGAAATTTAGTATTAAAATTTTAATATTTAGAAAAAGATTCCTGCTTCTCACTTGGAAATAGTGCAGAGAAAGTATTGAATTAAATGTTTTCAAATCATGTACTTAGGACACACACTCACTCTATTTCCTTCTTTCTTTCCCTCTTTCCTTCTTTCTTCTTTTTTTAAAGATGAGGGTCTGGTTTTGCCCAGTTTGGCTTTGAACACAGGATCCTCAGCCTCCTGAGTAGCTGGGATTATAGGCATGCCTCACTGTGCCCAGTAACTGCATTTCTTTATAGTTGAATGACCACATATGATTTATCATTCAAACCCATATTCTCTTAAAAAGAAAAAAGTTACTATTGTTAATAATGTTGGTACAACAAGTATCCTAGGGCTTGGGGACAGGATGTGGAAGAAAGGGCAAAAAAACAGGCAATTTCCATATCTTCAATCACATCTATAAGAGCTGAACTATTTTTATCTGTTTTATATATTTGAGTTCTGAGTAATTATAATTGTAAGGTACTTTTTAAAATGAAAATCACTGGACTAAGATTGCCTAAGAACTTCCAGCTTAGGTAGTCCATGATTCAACCCAGAAATGTCTATAGGACCCAGTATCCTATCCATTTTTTAAAATCAATCTTAAAAAAAGAAAGAAGGGAAGAAAGAAGAAAGAAAATAAGTACATAAAAACCAAACAAAATTTTCTTCTATTGCATTTTACTTATATCTCCATTCAAATAAATCATCTAGTATTCTAAACATAATCACAAGTATGGCTTTCTATACAACTAAATCAAGTCTACTTTCAATGGCACTTAGAGGCAAGTCAGTTTTTACTATGGTGGAGAATGTACTGCTTAGGATGTTAAGCAGAATCCTTAGTGTCTACCCATCAGACACCAGTAGCACTTCCACTCCAACTGTGACAACCCAAAATATCTCCTGACATTGTCAATGTCCCCCAGGGGCAAAAATCATTTCCCTTTAAGAATCACTGAACTGAAGGACATATAGCATGATGGGACAGAAGTATTAGGATCAGACAGATCTGGTATTACTCTCACTATGTCACTGGATAATTATGTGACCTTGAGCAAGTTATCCTGAATTTTATAATTTTTGATGACATCGTCATCAAAACATGATGGCTTTTAAGCCAACATGTAATTATCTCAACATTTTCATTGTCAATACCCTTTGGATCATTAGGGTATCTTTTCCTAAATCAATGTTTGTCAAATTGGATTATTGAATGTTCCCTCAGTCCTTATCATAAGCTTCACTTCACGAGAATCCTCTGTGGCTTTAGAATCTAAGCGCTGGAAAGAAAAGGTTGACAGTATTTCAAACTCAACGAAGTTGACATTTCATTAGAGTCAGATGCACTTCATTTCCAGTCATTTCTGGGAGCCCTCTCCAAGCCGGCTTATAGAGAGACTTGCTTATAGAGAGACAAGAAGAGCTTTGAAGGAGAGGCAGACAAAAGGCCAAGTCCCCAAGCTGGCTCTTGAACATTTCAAGCACCTGAATTCAATCTGTGTGACAGGAACGCTGTGTCATCTGATATGAATGCCACCAGCCACATACTTTCCTCTAAAAGCTTTTATACACCCACCTCTGGCTCCCTCCTTTATTCCAGTCTCAAAAACAGAGGGTCAAGTTTTAACAACTCCAGTTACACAGGGGCTCTGCGATGGGTAGAGTAAAGTAAATCAGCACCCTTGAGGGGAGGGAGTGAAATATTCTTGACTTTACAACAATTATTTACCAGCTGAGTGCCTGGGCCTCTGGTGGCTTCAGGTGCTGTCTGCCAGCCGTTCACTGCCTAGAGTCTCGGTTTTCCTTATTACAACCATTACTTGCTTCCTGTTTACACTGGGCAAAGAGACCAGGTTTCATGCCTGCAGGCCCACATTCCTCAGCCTGAGCAGGTTTTCCAAGCCTTCAGGCTACAGGTTTCAACCTCTCTCTGTAGAGAGGGAAGCACACTGCCTTAAAGACCAAGCTTATCCAACACTGAATACTTGAAAGCACTTGGGAAGTTGCATTGCTGATCAAAATATATACATCACAACTGTGGGTAAGTTCAGTTGTATAGAGAGAAATAAGAGGATAAGGCAGAAGTTTCTTCCTTAGGTAAGAGGTTTCCATGCATCCTAAATTCCATTCTTGTTTTATTCTACTTCCCCAACCCTCCTTTCTTCCTTTCGGAACATACACATACACCACACACACACACACACACACACACACACACACACACACACGCGCGCACGCACGCACGCAGGCACGCGCGCGCACACACACACACACACACACACATCCATGGATATATCATTCATACTATATTGAACAAAAATACAGAGAGAGAGAGAGGCGAGGGGGAGGCACTTCAAACTCCAGTTAAGCTGAATTAGTCATTAGCCAAGAACATTTCATATAGCTTTGTAATTTGTTTGTAGCTTTTACTCATGTTTCCTTTACTTAAAAGGTCTTTTCTCACCTTCTTTGATATTTAAAGCACTCATACCTTGAGTTTCACATCAAATGTCATCATACCTGTTAACTATTGTACTTATCTGTTCCCTCTTTTAGGCTCCCATAACCCCTTAAGAATCCCTATATTAACAGTCTTAGCACATTAAATAATAATTTGTTAATTACCTTTTTGCCTCCTCCCTTTATACCACAAAGTGTCTGGAGGCAAAATCTACTTTACAGTCTTAGGATCCCAGGTACTAGCACATTGCTTATTAGATGGTACACAATGCCAGATCAATGAATATTTGTTGAATTGATGTGAAGGGAAACCAAGGGGCTAAAATATAGAACTAAATTTGATTGCTAAAACATTGACTTACTTTCATGATCTCCTTCACAAGAGGGATAAAAATGCTGGGAAAGAGTGAAAAGGGTTATTGTGCAGATAACGTTTGATTTGCTGTAAAGCATCCCTGATCCATTCACTATTATCCACCAGCTTTGGGTCCTATTCTTATTTCCAGAAGTACACTCCAATCCTAACAACATGATAGTTAAAGGAACCTGACCAAGAAATTATTTTTTAAAAAAAAGGTGAAGATAAGACTACAAGTTGCAAATACAATGTGAATAAATCAACGGAGAGTAACTGAACCAGATTGCAATACACATATTATATAATTGTATTAATAAATATGAATATTCAGACAGTCTCTCTCATCCCCTTGCACACACATACATGCACACCAAGGGAATCACACACAGAGAAAGACAATTCCTTCAGGTTTATACCCATTTCCCTGAATATAAGCTAAGTTTTTAGGTGTGGATATAGAGCTATCATTGCATGACCTTAGTCAATGACAGTTAATTTCTTTGATTAAGTTTTTATTTATTTGTTTCTTTGTTTGTTTGTACTGGGGATTGAGCCCAGAGCCTCGAGCATGTTAGACAAGTGCATTACCACTGAGCTATATCCCCAGCCCTTAAGTGTCTTATTTTTAAAAAGAAGATTATTGTCTGAATCCCTATGTATGTTTTTTTTGCTAATTTAATTACATGGATATATCATTCATACTATAATGAACAAAAATACAGTTACATTATCAGATTATTTTTATGTCTTATCCTAGTGAAATCCATGCGAAAAAACCTAGTATTTCACATTTTCACAATTGTTTTATATGAGATGTATAACACCAAGTATGTATGCACAGATTGGAAAAGGCTATTTAGGTGGACAGTTAGCAAGACTGTCTGGAAAGGGGCCTTTTGACCACCATGTTAGCCAGATGTGGAAATGGAACAGTTAATGAGGTGAGTAAAAGAATAATGTATTTTGACATAGTATTATATAAACTCCATAGCAATGTTATAGATCAATGTTAAGAGACTTAGATATAGTAGAAATTTGAACTTGAATGCATTTTTGTGCATTAGTGTTCATTCCTTCAGTACCTTCCTTCAGTACCAATCAGCTTCCACCCAAGGTTACATGCTGTGAAACAAATATCAACAGCTCAAGTTTCAGACACAAATTTCTAACTGCCTGACAATCAACTTCAGCTCACAGTCTATGGATGTGTCAAACTTAACATGTCCTAAACAAAACTAAACCCCTAAACCAACTCTTATTCTTGTTTTCCCAACTCAAATTAATGGAGTCACCATTTACTCAGGCCAGAAATTATATTTTCATCGACTTCTTCTCTGTCGTCTTTTATATCCTGTCAGTTACTTTTCATTAATTTTATCTGAATAATTTAAAATTTCCTCATCTTCTGTCCCTCCTACTATCCCCAACTTGATTTAGAATCCTATATCTGCTATCCAAATCATTATAATTGTAATGGAGGAATGTATAAAAATAAATTTCATCTACAGTTAGTATCTCCTTATTTATGAATATTATATATCCCTTCATGTACCTCCACTTCTCACTTGATCCAAAATTCTGTTTTAGTCAATTAATATTTATTTTAAAATCATTATGTTTTTTTCTGCCTCCTCTGTTAAACAGTGTCTTACACAAATGCAAGACTCTTATCACATTTACGTTCATATCATTAGCAACATTAATAATGCCTGCACTTTGTAGGTGTTGGAAAATGTGTTTGAATAAAGAAATTCCAGGTGCTATAGAAAAAAAGACTCTTGGCATTAAGTTAGAACATTTTAAATATATTTTAGCAATATTATTCATTAGATTATAAATAATTTGAATTTTTGACTGTGTATTACTCAAGTCCACATTATTTCCTCCCCTGTGCCACAAGAAATTTGCTAAAATGAATTAAATTTCTGCAGAAATGTGATTTAGAACTGCATTTCCTCCATATTCCTCTCTTATTTCCCTATTTGCTTCAAAAAGAAGTAGAAAAAGTAGTTTATAACACCCTGTTAAGATCTTATGTGAAAATATTCACATAAAAGGGATTCTAGATCCCCCAAATTATCTTTCTTCTTATTTATTCTTTTGCAATAACATAACAGAGTCTTAATCAAAGCCAACCTTGGAAAATATCCTAAACAAAAAGAATACTGCGACATAAAAACCAACAATAAAAGAGAAACTAAGACTCAAAGAACAGGATCAAAGTACTCATCCTCTCACATCCCAGATGGAGATCATTTGTTTCCCTAGAGAGCTGGAACTTGGGGTGGCCCTTGAACAAGAAATGGCTTGGCAAAAGGAAGTACCAGATTTATGCCAGGAAGATGGAAAAAAAAAAAAAGACTTCAGATTAACAATTTAAAAGAAATAGCCTTTAAAAAAAAAAACACATTTTACAGATCCACAATGTAGTTTAATTGACAAAAAACCAACCAATCATTAATCAACTAGTCATCATGTGTGGATGTGCGTGCAACTTCAATTGCACACACATGTGCGTGCGTACACACACACACACACACACACACACACACACACACACCTATTGTCCTTACTTCCATCTAGTACAAGATAATGTGAATATTATTTCTCTCTTAGCCTTTGCTGGTGGGAGGGCTAGGGCAAAACACAATGCTCCAGGATACTAACTACATTGATGGCTATTTGGGGAATAATTAGTCCATACTCCTTTCAATATCTTACTTTTCATTTTCTTTTTAAAAATACTTGATTGTATCTATATGTAGCAGAACAAAACAAAGCACTATCAGATATTATAATAAGAGAGTGAAATGTCTCTTACAGTGTATAGAACTTATTCTTCAATCTTTTACCCTTAACTTCTTACAGCTAAGGAAACTGATTCGATGATTACCTAAGGCACCAAGTATGAGGAATAAAAGAAGACACGGCCTAGGAAGTGGGGATTGTAATGATCAAGGCAGTTAGTATTTATTTTGACTTATAAAAACATATAACTATGAATCCACAAATATATATTGTTTTAATGTTTAGAACCCAATTTGCTTGGAAGGAAGAAACATAAAGTTCTCTGCACCATTAACAATGATAATAAGAAAAGAATAGGAGCTTAGGGAGGAACAGAAGATGAGAGATTGATGGAACAGGCATCAGAATATTGTTATTAGTAATGACTTTTCAAAACAGGGAGATCTTATTTTGCATTTGAAGTTAGGATATGAACTCCCACTCTATGTCCCTGATGCTCTCAGCACATCTACTTCCATAAATACCACTGTGTACTATGTTGTTCTTCATGGTTTTCATTTTGTTTTGTTGGCTTTGGTAGTTAAAGGGTCAAGCTAGGAGCTGATGTTGATGCTTTGGTTGAGGGATTGTGAAATAAGCGTATCACATGAACTGTGGCAACATGATCCATACACTGAAATAATTTAGTGCCTGCGATATTGTGGAGCCAGAGGTAAACCACGATACCACAACCTCTCAGGACTTCCGCATAAATCTTGAGAGAACCATTGACTTTTTCTGTGAGTAGGATGGGTCTAAGCCAACTGTACCTCCATAATTAGGAGGAATGAAGGCCCTAACTAGCCTTTAATCACATACATTGTTCTGCAAACTCTTTTTAAAATGGGGGATTCACTAATACAAAATTATTTATTTACGTGTGTGTGTGTATACACACTTGCTTGAATAATGCAAAAAATGTAATATATGGCATCTAACCACAGAAGAAATTTACATGCAGATTGCCAACTTTTGAATTTATATCAAATAAGTTTAATATTCTGAAGTGAATATAAAGGTAAATGTGAAAAGGACAGAAAAAATAAGAATTTCTAGGCCCACAAGCATAGGAATATATATGTTTGATTTGTTGAAAATAAATTGTTTGGTCTTTTCACTGAATTTTCAGCTCCATCTGTTCTTTCTGATTACTTAGTGTCCCAGCACTTAAAATACCTGGGGAAAATGAGAGAAGTATAAGGGACTGTCCCTACTACTGATGAATTTTTTAAAAATCATAATTGCTTTATACTTTATGGAACATCGATACACAAATTACCCCCAACTAAACTTACAATGGTCCAGTGATATTGGGTGATAGAGAAGCATTTATCATATCCATTTTGGAGAGGAGACTACCAAACTCCTAAGAGATAAGTGATTTAGTTAAACATGACCAGAGAGCCAACTCTGACTAACCACACTTTACACTAGTCCAGACTTCTTCCCAGAATAAAATAATTAAGATTTGGTTATATAGAGAAAGCTGTATGGATCCTGCTGACAATAAATGCAATCATTTTGCAATTTTTAAATGATGTTACACTAAAAGAAATTAGCAAGGGAGAAGCACCAAGTATGGTTAATATAATATGTTTACATAAGTAAAATAGCTGTGCTATAGATATACAGCTGTTCTATAAATCTATTAAAGGTTTTGTTTCTATAGACCCAAGTTTGTATCCTATCTTTTTTTCTTCTGATGCAGAAGAAAAAAAATGGTACATATCATAGAAACACATTGCTTTGCCAACAACACAACTAATCTAAGAGTGATGGCCCAGCTACCACCTACCTTGCAAATTTCGAGGAACTTCTCACTGGTGTATTTCATAGGGTGTTCAGTGAACGTAGCATAAGGAACTTCAGTGGACCATGGGTTCCAGCGAGACAACAGGGACTGCTCCTCTGGACTCCCCCAGTAGATCCTAAGACCCTCTCCAGGTCTCCTAAAGGAAAGAGTTTTCCATTAGGTTAGTCATTTCTACCAGATTAAAACAACCAAAAACAAGTTTGGGAAGACAAAGTAATATTTCACTTGGCTTTTCTACTGCTGCTGAGATTAGTGGCTTACTTCCCATCTAGTTCAATTATTCTAAGTAATTTAGAGGGTAAGAAGAAAAGAATAAAATTATTTTCAAACATGGTGAGTTTGTTGTTGAGAATTCAGCATGAAGATGGAAGTCTGGTGCTCATGACAGTGACCAGAGCTGGTAGTATGGGTGTTAAACTCACACTAACATTCTGATAGCAAGAATTAAGAAGGAGAGAGAGAAAGGGTATCAAGTAAATGGGACAGGGACAAGAACAGTCAAGGTGACATTACAACAATGGTGGTTTCCTTAAAGCAGTAAACATAATTAAAAAGTGGGAAAGACATGGGACATAGACAGTTGGTAGAACATAAGGGATGAGCAGTTGAAAATGTCCAGTTTCTCAATTCAGTGGTTTCAGCTTCTGTTTCTCCTGGCCCTCCGTTTTCTGCACACATTCCATCCAGTGAATCTGTGGCAAAGGACATGTTAATGTTTGTAGGGAGATCCTGCCTGCCCCTCTCAGTAAATTAACAGTCCTAGTCAATAGTATGTGGGAAGAAGCCACTGTCTGGCATAGACTAGTTCTAGTCATTGGATAAATCCAAGTGCAAACCAAGAGAAAGTCAGCTTTGGAATAGTAAAATCATGGCAGAAGAGTGTGCCCATGTTGGTTAACAAAATTGTCATTTCTATGGCCTGTTCTTTTGGATGTGCCCATAAGAATTTAATGGTTGTGGGTTTAAACATCTCTGAATGCAAAGAAATGCCTGGAGGTTAAGCCAAGCTCAGGTGCCTTGCATTCAACCAGCTTCAACTAAGTTGCCTGTAACTCTAAGCAGCCCTATGAAACATTACAGAGGTCTGATTTCTTCTAGAAATTAAAGCCTTGGGATTTCTAGATGAAAACCTGGAGCTTAATTGTTATGCCTTCACAAAGCTGTCACTTCCTGTATTAAGGAAGGATTCCTTTGGGAATGCTCTTGTAGTTTCTGAATGTTTATCCCTGTAGAGGTGTGCACAAACACAACCTCACACAAATGCCTATCACCTCAGCCTCCCCAGGTGGTGGAACCCTGAGCTGCTTCCTACAAAAGGAAAGAAAGAAAAGAGCCCAGCACAATCTACCGCCCATTCTCACAGTTTTGGTAATTGAATTTGAAAACCAACATGTATCGTTTTATGTAGTTAACGTTTTGCCAAAGAAGGAAAAAAAAATAAGAAAAAGGAAAAAAAAAGCAAAAAATATTGTGCATGCCTCTAAAGTTCCCTTTCTAAGCCCTCACTTTCTCAGAGACTGTACTGGCATTTGTCATTTCCCCCAGCCTGGCACTTTCCTTCACTCTTTTCTTTTCCTGACTTGGCAATAAACACTGACCTCCATGAATATTCTTTTTTTCTTTTTGGGGTACCAGAGATTGAACTCAGGGGCACTCGACCACTGAGCCACATCCCCAGCCCTATTTTGTATTTTATTTAGAGACAGGGTCTCACTGAATTGCTTTGTGCCTCACCTTTGCTGAGGCTGGCTTTGAACTCTTGATCCTCTTGTCTCAGCCCACCCCAACCCCCCTATCCCCGAACCTCCCACCCCTGGAGCTGCTGGGATTACAGGCAGGCACCACCCACCTCCTGGCCCTCCGTGAATATTCTAATCATGCTGGTTAATGGAACTTTCTGGCTTGAGTCCATTAAAACAACTTGCACAATGGAATTATTTACTGCTTCATATGTCAATTTATGTATTGGGTGCAATTTTTCTTTTATCCAAAGGGGATGAAAACCTGCCAAGATAGCTTTTCTAATAAGTACCCATGATTTTCCTTTACCTTAGGGAAACACTAAATGAAGTTTGAGCTTTGGTTACTTCTGAATAACCAATCAGTTTGACCATGGCAGTGATCTTTTTCAGAGATGTAGTATACTCTTAAATGTAGAAGTTCAAGTAAACTTCTTTCCTGAGCTCCAGAGGAAAAAGTTGAAAAGATAAACCTAAAACTAAGTATTCTCTCCAAATACAAAACGTATGGGGCATACCTAGCCCTATAGTTATCAGAGGCCTATTTAAAGTCTATCATCATCTTCTCTCCTGTCATATGACCTGCGGGAATTGTGGAGACTAGAGATGCATTTTATGACCAGAAATGCTTCATGAAATAGTAACTTTGTGTTTACATGATATGTCATGTGAGCTGGTAAAATGAAGTTAAAAAGTGCAATGAGCAGGATCTCTAATAGTTCTGTGTTACAGCCCTGGTTTTGAAGTTCCATGTGATCATGGGTAAATCACATTTCCCTTTCTGACTTTGAATTTAAATCACTTCTTTTTCTGAAACTTTGGAATATATTTTCTTATATGGAGAAGTAATATGGCTACCAGTTCTCTTCTTTAGAGAGTCTTTAGAATGTCACATTCCATGACCTCAGTAACTGTGTAAGTGATGTCAATAGCTATAGTTACGATGCTACCAGCATTCACCTAACCAAGGACATATAGCATCCAGAAGGGGCCTCTGGGTTATGGTCTTTTTAGTTTAGAGAAATAAACCCTCCATAGCAGAATAATCCTGTGCTGCAAAAGTCACACTGAGTATTGTCGTATCACTCCTTGGGAATTTTAAGACTTACCACAATATTTTATAAACACATAAAGACATTAATCAATCATGAACAGCAGGGATGGGATAACAGTTTAAGGTTTGTAAACTAAAAGTTCACAGCTAGAAGGGCTCTTGGAATTCATAGCTCCATGCCTTCTCTCTGAAGATGGGAAAACTGAGACTCAGTTCCAGGACTTTCCCAAAGCATCATGACAGAAAAAGGATGAGCAGGAGAGAACCCTGGTTTCCTGAGGCAAGGTTCAGGGCTCCTGACACCATTCTGGGACACACAAAGTACATTCAGAGTTAAGATCGTGCTATTACATAAAACCACCTTCTTTCCAGTAGACAAAAGTTAAAATTAAAAAGGAGCCTGCCATTGTTTATGGGCAAAAACCTTGTCTAGGGATCCTAGCTAGATATCAGAAAGTCTTTGTCTCAAGACGTAGATTTCTATAGACACCCAATATTAGCAATTATGAGATTATAGGAAAATAAGGTAGGACTGGCAGTGAAAGGGAGAATAACAATTTCTGCCATGATTGTAAGAGTGGGCCTTTCTCACTGACCTGCTACAAGGGGTTAATTGAAGTGGGGGTACAGTCCCAAGACAGGAATGCCAACACCCAATTATTACGCAATGAAAGAATTGGTGCACTCTTCCTAAAATCTTACTATGGGAGTCAACTGGGTTTTCCACCAGCTCTATATCTTTGGGCATTTTTATACCACCTTTCTGATCTTTATGTAACAACAATTTTGGAACAAGAGGATGATGAATGATAAAAATGTCATATGCTACAGGGCACTATCCAACTAACAAGTATTAAATGCTCACTGTGTACTTAAATATCTACTATGAACTATTTTAAAATTTGCATTTTTTAAATTTTATTTCACCCAGATCACAATTTTCTTGAGCAAAGTTGGAAGACATAAAATAAGAAAAAGAAATAAGATAAAAAGGAAATAAAATAATATGACAAGACTTAATCAGATCATCAAATGAAGAACTGCTAGTGAAAACAGAATAAAAAGGAGAAAAAGGAAACACCACAACCACCCAACACTGCTGAAGTCAGAAGAGTGCATCTAGTGTGTAGCACAGAGGGAGTATTGAGGTGTTTTATGTTGAACAGAGCTAGTGACCCTGCTGCTTCCCTCTAACTCTGGATCCCAGGATATTTCTTTTGCGTTCAACCTCTGTTTCCCAGTAACATTTTGATGTATATGATTTCCTAAACTTAAATCGTTCTGATTGACTCTCATTTGGATAACTTAAGCCAGTCCTGCAGTTGCCTTCTTCAGACCGGATGAATATGGTTTCTTAAATAGCTTTCTAATGGGCTAAAAATAATTTTTAAACTATCCCAGAAGGGGCTCCCTAAAACATTCCCAAATTCTCTGTCTTCAATCCACCCTTTACACAGAACATTCTCTGTTCATGGAATTATTCTGGGTAAAAAAAAATGAAGAGGCTCAGCATCTAAATCATAGAAGCCATAACCCTATGGCTATCATTTCCTTCCAAGACTCAAACAGGTATAGATAGAAACCTGCCAAACCTCATTATAGAAGTAAAAGATCACCCCTTACAATTTAGTTTTATTTCCACCACTTTGTATCCTCAAGGGAACCTGCTGTATCTGGTCTGCATTCCCATACTGGTGGAAGTAAGGAGGGCAATGCAGTCTTCATTTCTGGTAAACTTCAATGCTGAAAGAGATAGAGGTAAGAGAACCATCCATAAAGACTTGGTAGAAGAAGGCTTGTAATAATCAGAGATTATTAGAATCCTAGACTGAGTTGGAAGTTCCCTCAGAGGCCGGTTTCCAATTCTTCTATGTTCATATATACACATTCCAAGGGGCAGAGTCTTCAAAGATCACAGCTCTTCCTTAAATCATGCTAATTACATGTTCCTCTCCGTGACTCAGACTCAGAATTCTGAAGCACAGCTGTTGGGAGGTAGAAGGACTAAGCAATTATGACTTTAAATTGCACCAGCAAACCCATAGAAGGTTTGCCTTCCACACCAAAAACACAACAACTGCATACTAAGAACCTGAGGTTTACACCAAAGGGACGAGTCACACAAGTGGCAAAGGACCCAAGCATGAAGAATAAATGTAGTTGAACACCGCAAAAAGTAGCTCCAAGTTGAATGGAGGGAAAAGTTTATTCAATAACAAAAGCTTTGTTAGACAAGAAATTATTTCTGTCAGGAAGGACTCCTTTCCTTGGAGTCATTTTTTTTTTTTATTGGTTGTTCACAACATTACAAAGCTCTTGACATATCATATTTCATACATTAGAATCAAGTGGGTTATGAACTCCCATTTTTACCCCAAATACAGATTGCAGAATCACATCGGTTTTTAGCTGACCTAGAAAATATGCCAGCCAGTTACCAGTCCGGGTTAATTTGCTCATTCCTTGCATTTTTCTTCCTTGAGAGAGAAGCCAGGAATCCATTTGAGTAGAATGACATAGCCAGCCAGCTTTTTCCTTTGACTCCCCACTCTTCTTCTATCCTGGCCTTCAAAGACTCTCTGCTAGGCCATTAAAGTACCAGGTAGCAGAACAGAATGAGGAGGCCTTGCTCCCCAGAATGAGAAATGGCAGTTTCCATTATTACCTTCGTCAGCGGCCCCTCCTTTCTACTCATCTCAAATCTCAAAGCTGCACCACAGAATTAAAAACATAGCTGGAGGCACCAAACTGAGATTTATGAGGAAGCACAGACATTAACTCTTACTCTAAACGCAGGGCGTGTGCTTGTAAGTCTGGGTGAGCAAACAGAGGGAGGCCTTCGGGTGGGGAGGAGGAGGAGGGTGGGCCAGGAGGGGAGAGCAGTTCAGAGCAGCAGGAGGTATTTTCTTAAGGTCTCCTTTTTCCCTACCTCACAGCCTGTATTGTTGAAAGGTGAGTCTTCAGGGCCCCCTGAAATGTTAGTCCCTTGCTTGTTTAATCTGGACAAAAGCTGGGACAGAGTTGGCACCCTGGAGGGTATTCAGTGCTCCTTGGCTCATTGAATGACCTCAGAGGAAATATTTTCCATGACAAGAACCCAAAAGACGCTGGCACAGAGTCAGACAATAAGATTTGCAGAATGTGTTTACATTCTCTCAGTGTCCCCAGGCGGTTCCAAACCTATGGGCAGGTGCTGCCTTTATCTACTCTCTTTGCTCACCTGGCTCCCTCCCAGAAGTTTCCAGAGCCTTGGGCTCTTGAGATTAACCATTTACTGACTGGCACAGGTAACCAAGAAATTCTGTGGGTTATATTACTTGAGGAGGAAGTAAGTGACAAAGCAAAATGGATCAGCTGTGTCCACAGGAGAGATTTCAGGGCACTCTGGTGTTGTGCTAAAAACCATCAGCGGGAGTTCAAAGGCTGGGTCTGCACTAACTTGCTGGGTGATTTGAACCCTTTATTTCTCTCCAGGAGTCTGTAAAATCAGGTAGGTAAAACCATCTCCAAGTTCCTTTATCTGACCCCAGTAAATCTGTGCAGACAGATCAGAATAATTTCTAGGATAATCTGTGTTGGACCAGTTAAACAAAAACCCAAAGTACAACTTAATGAATATGAGAAATCTTCAGAGGGCTATTGAGCTGAAGAAATAATCTTAAACTATTGGGGGGAAAAGTCCTAAAGGGGTTAAATCAAAAGCAGATGTCAGAGAAAATGAGGGTGAATGCTTACAAAAAGGGCAGTGACTAAATAAGGGCTATCTACCAGGAACAAAGTCCTCAACAGAAATGTTTATCTGCTTGGGAAACTTGAGATGAGCTTGTCCTAGAGGCAGGTCATCTTCATAGTTGAGGGAAAGATGGAGGCCCACACCAAAGTTTAAACCCAAGATTTCGGAGCTCACAGTAGTAGGATGCATATATGAATTTGACTTCCATATTCCACATTTTTGGAATGTTACATGTTATGATAGTAAGATCTTTAGTTTGGCAGTCAATATAAACTGGTCTAATCCTAGCACATATCCTAACTTAGAGTAAACTCTGTAGTACTTGTATTTAACTATAATAACTTTATTTTGACTTAGAACTAGGTACATTTCTGGATCCCATTTGCCTTTTTATAAAATAGTGGAAGCAACGGATTAGATAGTCTCTACAGGACACTGTAACTCAACAAAAATCTAATATTTAATAATTCAAATCTGTCAGGTCATACAATTGGTAATCTTTGGGTTTCACTTGAAATAACACCCAGAAGTTTGTTTGTTCTCAGCCCAGAGCTGGAATGAATGGATTATTTAAAAGGACATCATTCTAAAATTTATATAATTATTTCCTTAAATAGACTATACTAAAAATAGCTAGTTTTTTATTATTTAATAAAAGACATTCCAAACCTCAGATGTTTAGACCCAGAAAAAAATTATTATTCAGCATTTATGTTGTATGTTCTTGACCCCTTAATTTCATTAAGACAGAAACTAAAACCTAGAGAGTTATCTTGGTCACTATTTAACACCTTTATAATATCTTCTTGTGCTCCAGTGGTTCTTTCTATATATGAAAGAACTGTTACATATGATGATTTGCCCAACACTCTAAAAGATCCTTGACTGCCAGATTAATAACCTTATATGTCAGCTATCTCTTCGACATCAGGTTGCTATTTCTTGCTGCTATCAACATTCCTGACTCCAGCTGCTCTTCTTCTAATTTCTGTTTTCTACACTCCTATTGACAGGGAACCTGGGAATGCATTATTATTAGGGTCATGGTAAGATAATTTAAAATATCCCTCTTTTCAGCTCATCTTCTAGGGAAATGCATCCATTTTCTAGGAAAATATTGGATTTCTCTGATGTAATTTAAATGGAAAGCAAATTCAATGAAGTTGATGATAACTTTTGGACTAAGGGGAAAAAAAAAAAAAAACAAAACTCCATGCTCTTTTACTCAAGCACCTAAATGGCCCAGTTAGCATCTATGCTTGTCAGAATGAAACAAAAATGATAACCTTCTTTCCACTTGACATGAAATTTTGTCATTATTAGAGTTATACTCCTCAGGCACTGGCATTGTCGGATTCCATACAAAGTGTGGGCGTAACTCCTACAATATTTCATAGTTACTCCAAATGGCAACATTTTAAGCAAGTCTCTGAGAACATTTCTCCATAAAACTCAGAGAAATTGCTCTGGAAAATAATGTGATGAGAACTTGAAAACAGGAACAACCTCTGATCATTGACTCTGTGATAGAGTCTTCATTCATTTAATGTGTTTTCTGGTCTTCTGCTTTGTGCCAACTATCCTGAAAGAATCTTGAAAGATAATAAGTCTTCAAGAAGTTCAGAACAGGCTCTATAAAATAGATCTTCTCTTCTGGGGGTTGATGGATAGGAAGAATTGGATAATTGAAAAAAGGTGATTGAAAACATAGCAGGAAGTAAAATGAGGACATAGGAAGTAATGAGAACAAAGATCCATATAAAAGAATTTTATACAATTATGTGCTATGATTTGTATTTTTATTTTTATGATGATTATATTGACTTCCAGCTGGACTACTTTTGAACAAGCAGGGTAGAGGGAGGCAGTTCAGAAAAAGGCTATACAGAATGGTGGAGGCTGGGGCAGAGGGTGATTGAACATGTCAGGGAGGGTTCTAGAGCAACTTAATCCTAATAGAGACACTGGTGAGGAGCCTCTGGGGAATAAGTATGGAGTAGTTTAATTAGAAATTTGTCTGACTATCAGACTCAAAACTACAGAATGGAGAGGCACTTGGCACAGAGGTGAGTGGCACACAAGGCTATGTCATGTGCCTTACCTGGGTCCAAAGTCAAGAGTGGAGTGAATCTTGCTAGCTGTTATCTTCCTGATGCATACCATTGTGGAAGTGAAAATGTAAACCAAAACAATTTTTAAAAAGGAGAGAGAGAAAAAAATCAGAGCTTGAGTGGTAGTTGTGGTCATGGGAAGAACAGAAAACATTAAGTATAAAATTCATCTTTGACAGATTTGGTGTGGTGGCTCACTGAAGTAAATTAGTGGGTTTCCAAATCTGTTAAGAGGAAATAGTGCTAACTTTCTCAAAAATATACTATGAGGGCTTAATATAATTAAAAATGTAAAGTTTTCTAACAGCACCTTGTGAATGGTAGATATTCAATATTTGCTAGTTAGACTATAACTTATAGCACACAAAATATTTCATCACCCATTATTGTATTATTCTTTATAAAATTATTACCTGAAAAATCAGAAAAGATATGTAAAATGTGTAAAGACACAGAGCTAGTGAAGGTTGAGATGTGTACCTAGATATATCTGATTTGAAGGTAAAACTCCTACCTAGCCTCCTACTCCTGAGTCCTGAGGTTGATTTGCAAGGTGTGACTAAGTGCTAGTTTTTTTTTTTTTTTTTTTTTTTTTGAGGGTTGGTTAACAAAAGGGATATTTAGTGGCTTTGCTGGCAGAGGTCGCCTCCTCTCAACAATGCTCAGAGTACAGGTCTGGATTAAGACTGTTTTGCAGTGATAGAAGAGAAAGGTCAGATGCAAAGACACAGAACTTATCTCATCCAGCTCCAGTTCTTCTTCTTAAAAACAGCAGAGCAAATCTGGCAACATCAAAAGTAAAATCTTAAGAAGCACAGCATTAAAGCTGCCTCCCTTATGGTTCATTACCTTGGCACTGAACCTGAGGAGGAATCATATAAAAAGATTGAAATAAACATACTAGAAAATTAGCACTATTGAGACGACAATGGGATTTTTTTCTTTTTTCTTTTTCTTTTTTTATTTACTTTTGTTTCTTACATATATGACAATAGTGGGACTTTTTTTCTTTTAAAAATCCTTTGTAAGGGGCAGGGATTGTTTTCACATGAAAATAAGTGTCTGCATACTTAAGACACAAGAGATGAACATAAGAGCAAAGGCCAATAAGGGCCAATCAATATAATAAGAGCTCTACATTCATCTCTAGTTTTTACCATAAACTTATATTTTACAGATGAGGAAAACTTTATTTTACAGATAAGGAAACTGAGGTCCAAAGCCATCAAATAGAAACTGGCAGACTTGGCACTCAAATTTTGGCTTCTCTGATTCTGCATCTCCTAATACTGCATCTCCTATGGCTGTACAAGACAATGAAGAAAAGAAGCATCTGTACCACACAGTCGTTCATTCCCTCATGAAAAGTTGATGGGTGGGGAGCTCCCGTTTTCATTTGCCATCTCTCTCCACCTGAACCAATCTACCCTCTGCCTTTTTCCACAGAACCAATTCAACCAACTCAGAGGCTTCCAGTTGTGTATAAGATTTAGGAATATTTGGTCAGCCTGATTTTTAAGACCTTTTCAGTACAGTTCTACCACACATTCCCAATATCCAACAACACCTCAGAAATCCAACCAAACAATCCAACTTGCTGTCTTACAACCTGTATTACAACTCATGTGAAAATTTCATTCAATTATGCTGTCTACCTGTTCTATCACCAAATAAACTATGAACTATTTAGGAATAGAGACTGTGTCAAAATCATGCCCATTGTCCCTACAACCATCCATCTTGTAATATGTGCTCAAAATAGCTTTGAAATGAGTAGAACCATGCTTTTTTTTAAAAAAAAATAATATTTATTTTATTTCTTAGTTTTAGGTAGACACAGTATCTTTAAGTTTATGTGGTGCTGAGGATCGAACCCAGTGCCTCATGCATGCTAGGTGAGCACTCTACCACTGAGCCACAACCCCAGCCCCTAGAACCATGCTTTTCACTCTTAAAACAAAAACCAAAAACAGTGCTCCTTCCTCAGACCAGAGTAATCTGGTTGGTGCTGCTTTTGTCTTTCATTAGTTTATATTTGTGAATTTCATGTTTTAAAAGGAGCTTGTAAGATGTTTTCTATTTGTTTAAGGAGGATGAGAGAAAGCCATCATCAAGGGTGCTGTGTACATAAAGTGAGTTTGTAGAGATACACCCAGGACAGAAGAGGCTGTACCTTTACAGAACAAGCAGTCTATGTCCCTGCTTTGAGTGCATTTTGCTACCATTTCTATCATGCCATGTCTGTACTGAATTCTGTGCCAAGAATTTGCCAGGTGGAGAGGGGAGAGGATAATTCTTGCAAGGTTTACAGAAAAATGCCACATAATAAAGGAAATATTTTGAGGCAACTCCCTCTATTATAAATTGGGACATTTGGTGAATCACATGGGTTTGTGTAAGTCTTCAGCTCCCCTCTTAAAAGGAAGTTACTTTTAAGCACCCCAAATATCCAAGTTTCAACATGTACAGAGTATCTAGGTGTTTTTGGTTGTTGCTATTTGTCTGTTCTGAGAGAAACATTTTTCTGAATTTTATCTTTTCCAGTTCCTCTCAAAGGATATTGAGAGTAGATGGTCTAGAATACATACAGGGGTAACTGGAGAGACAGGGTGCTGCAGGCTTCTGGTCCAACTCTGCATACCCCTGGAGAAAGGGCTGGGGCTTCTTAGGCCTGCAGAAGATGCAGAGGGCTCTCTGGCTGACCAATCAGGAACCCAGGTCTCTCCTCACAGGTCCCTGTGGGTCATGCTCCTGAGACTGAGAACATTTTTGCTTTTTTCTACTTTGGAGGAATTTGAAATGGAACAAGTTTCAAGAACTTACATGTAACATGCCTATTTATTTTTCCTTTTCAGTTTGTTCATGGTATTTCACACAATGAGCTACATGGACAAAGCAAAAAATGCCCATCTCTAACTTTCACACACAGATGTAGTCTACAATTAACATTTTCCCACTTGGTCATGGTCAACAAAAGCCATATGCTCAGCTATTCTAATTGTTTAGCATAAATTGATGTCCAATGGCCTCTTCTATCCCTGACGAGAATGGTTACGTCCACTTATGCCAGGTGAAACTCTGGCGACAAAGAAATCTGTTAATTAGGATGTACTTTGGTGTAATCAAAGAAGTCATAGAGTTTAGAAGATGCAGATTTGAATTAAGTGCCAGTACTTACATTAATACATGACCTAGGAGATCCTACCCTAGTCCTGTTTTCTCATCTGCCTATTTATAGTCCCGTGTAGGACCATGTAAAGTGTCTGGTACCTCTCTTCATGAGGTTAAAGTACTCCCTTAGCAAAACTTGGAAAGGTAAATGAGGAAAAAAAAAAGGAATTTCATAATTTTTTCTTGTTCTCCTGCTAGCTTTGTTCTAAAACCCATCAATTCAGAAACCTGTGGGGTGAAGAGGAAGGAAAATGGCAAGAAATACTAAGCTCTGTACAAAAATCAATGAATTCGAGGAGACATTTCTTGAAGTAGAAATAATTCACCTACATTTCACTGTGTACATTTGCTTTGAGTAAATGAGCAAAGTTTTACTCAAGGCCTTCCACTTATCTTCACATTGCTGTGGCATTGCTTTGCATACATACAGGCTTGTATGAATGATTTTGTTATTATTTAACCATTGACCACAGACTTTGCATTTCCACCCAGGTTCAGTACAACAGTACAGATGGAGAGCAGGGATTCTCCCTTTGTTCCCCCAACTCTAGCATCTGTCCCTCCTTGTGTCAGGTTTTACATACATGGGTAAAAAACAATCAGTCCATGTTTCCACATTCCATCTACAAGTTCATTACCCAAATGATCAACTCTTGGTCACCCCTCAGGCCCAAGTATTTGTCCTTTGGCAGCAAGATATTTTCTTGGAAGGACAGAACCATTGAAGAGCCCACACAAGCCTTAAAAGCAGATGTACAGCCATTTGGACATGGAATTTTAGGTATCAGGCAAACAGAACATGGTCTAAAAAAATACATGGTAAACTTAAGGGTGAATTTGAATTATTGGAGACCTTATTGAAACACAGATTCTGATTCAATTGTTTGAGAGTGGGGCCTGATGTTCTGGACTCTATCCTTCTGAGTTCCTGGATAATGCTGATGCCACTGGACCTAGGAACAAGTTTCTGAGAGACAGAGAACAGACACAAGGTCATACAATCCCTTTGGACCTGAGGGCTCCTCATGTTAGGGGCATGCACACAGCTAGACAAGAATCAAAAGACTGCATAAGGTATGGGCCCACAGTATGGGTTTGGATTAAACAGTGGATTATACCATGGTTTTTACCTCATGATGAGTCAGGAGTCTAAGCAGAAGAGGATATTAACAGTCAACTGTTTTTCAAGGCAAAATCCAAAAGCTGCAATTCACATTTTCTTACCATAACAGAATTATCACACATAAAAGTTCTGAAACAAATTAGTTTGCATTAAGAAAACAGACATTACAAAATTACATGTGAAGATTATTCAAAGGTTTATAGTGATACAACTTTTTGGAGGAATTTCTCTCTGCCTTTCTCTCTCTATATATGTGTATGTATATGTATGTATGTATGTGTACATATATAAACACATGCATACATATATATACATATATAATTTATTTATTTATATAATTTTAAAAGCAACAACTGCAATGAACACCTAGTTTCTTCAACCATTCCTCAATTGATAAGGTCAAAATTCCTTTGCCAGCCACGTTCCCTCTTCTGAACACCTTCTAGTTTTCCAGCTGTACGGCTAAGCAAGGAAAACTACTCCAACAGTTATCCCCATACTGTGTGATAGGCCATAACAACTCCTTCATCCTCCTGGAGGGGCACACCTGCTAACTTAGCCAACAAGCTGCCAACAACATAGTCTGTGCTGGTGACATACCATGCTGCCCTCTTGCCTAGAGTTTACCATCAAATACATCTTCTATTTCTGGTTATTTTTATAATTATCAGTAGGAATTATTACAGCAAAGGATTGAGTGTACAAATGGAAAGAAACTTTTCTAAGTCTTTGTCACACCTGCCACTGCTAAATTCCATCGTGAAGGGTTGAGTTTTCAAAGTGACTTTGGGAGAAATTAGGCATGGAAAATATAGCTCACAGTTAAATTCCACCTTTGGCATCTGATCTTTCATAAAGAAGCTTTTGATCAGAAACTATAAGGCAGAACAAACAAACCCTCTTGATGACTTATTTAGGCTAAATGCTTAAGGCAAAAGCAAAAGAACTGAATGTGGGATGTCTTGGTAAGACAGGCATTGAGTTACCTGCTCATCATAAAATGTACTACCATCATAGAAATTGTCCCTAAGTTAAAGCAGGTAGAGTCTCAAAAAAGGCTAGAAATAAATCTATCCGGGTCAAAGCTTAAAAACATTTTATGTGTTAAAAAAAAACAACAGCAAAATATATCATTTAAACATGAAACCAAAGAAATTATCTTTCTACAACATAATTAGGGGATGGCAGAACAATTCTGTGCCTGGCAAATTAATTCTATTTGCATTGTAAGCATTATCCAAGACTGTAAGAGACAAGAAGGCAAAGTTTGAACAAAGTCTTTAATTAATCCTGCATCATGCCTAATGCATCAGTGTGTGCCCTTGGGAACTTTTGATCATTCAAATTAAAATTTGCACAATGCACACAATCCCCTCAAGGTACAAATATGAGTACCAAAAAAGACTTCTTCTACCATATCCCCACATGTTTCTAGAGAGAGAAGAGAAGAAATGAATCTCAGAATATCAAAGCAGCATCTTTATAATAATTTAAAGGTCAAAGAGACCAAGACCTTTTTTATAATCTGAGTTGCACCCAAAAGACTTTATGCAAGTAATTATCGAAAACTAAACAAAGTGAATTCTTATTTAAAGTCACAGGTCATAGTTTAAAAGGTTAAGATTTAAAACTTTCTTATCAACAATATTATTCATTCAACAATTGCAGGCTAAATGAAACTATGTGAGAAACACTGCCCTGGGCAGCATTCATCAAGATGCGCAAGGAAATTTCTTTGCCTTTGGTTTACTCACAGCCTATTAGGAATGATATGAGTTCTAAGAAATACAGGAGGAGGAAAAACCATGAGAAGAGAAACTGGCATCATATCACAGATGGGAACACTCCACATCTTACTTCACATCAGTCAGTCCTTAAGGACTTAAGTTGCAATTTAATTAGAATGTGATAGAATGCAAAGTAGTCACTCAAAGATTAGGAGAAGGTTCTATTGCAAATAGAAGGACATAATAAAAGTCATGGATACAGGATAGGGTTGAGGTTTTTCTATCTAGGTGGAATGAGTAATATGCATTATTCTTAAGCTCAAAGTCTTTAATAACCCATTTTTTCCACAGTTCTCTCTGTCTCTCATTCGTGTGTGTGTGTGTGTGTGTGTGTGTGTGTGTGTGTGTGTGTTTGAGCTACTGAGGGTGGTTAGAAATGGGGACATTCATGTTCTGCATGGAAAGACTTTTTTTTACACACAACAAACTCTCTGTGCTTATCTCTGGCCTGGATGATGGCCACACTGGATGGCCACACAGCTTCTATTTATGAATTAGGGGCTTTACCTTCGTCAGACACTTATTTTGTAGCAATTTATGAATCAGATTTTATTTTCTATGTTTATGAAGAAAGTGAAATTCAAATAGTCTACTAAAATTGCTGAAGGCCAATTGTTTAATTAACCTCAAGGCTTAGGTTTCCTTCCTTGAAACCCAGCCCACTTACTCTCTCTCTGAAGGGGACGATGTGTATGTTATTGTAATAGAACTCATACACACTGTCCTATTACAAAAATCTTGTAGGATGCCAAATGTTTCAATAGTGTTAATTTATAGTTCCAGTTCAAACTTTGCTAATTCTTTTCCACCCAAGAACCAAAGTGAGACCCAAGCACTAATTTTACTATTTTATATATTTTCTATGGTGATATTATACTTTGCACCTGGTGGTTATATAATTCAGAATTGGTTTCAAGAAAGAGCTTGAGTTTTTTCTCTTCTTTCATACAATCTTATATACCATTGCAGAGTAATATAGTGTCTGACAACTTGATTCCATATCTTCTTCACAGTTTTCATTCTCTAGAAACTTCAGCTTCAATCCTGAATATCACCAGTCAGTCCCCTGCCATCTGGTGATAAACTGATGAGGAGACATTCACATGTTTCACAAATCCAACTGCCCCTTTTTCTTAGCACTTCACAGAGTGTAACTGAAAGAAACTATAAAGTATTATACAGAAATTTGAACATTCCAGTGTGATTTCAATTTTGTCTGTATCAGGGAAGTAGTTAACCAAAAGTTTGGACTTAAAGACTGGAGTCAAGAAATAGAAGGCTTTACATTCAATCTAAGGAGTTTGTCCTTGTACTCTAATGCACTGTCCTATAGACAACTAGAGACTAAAAGAGGATTTTAACAAGGGAAGAGTTATGGACCTGACCCTGGTTTTGATTTATAAAGAATAAATGGCCAAAACTTGACAGGAAGGATGGATTTTGCAGAGCATAAAGTAAGACAGAAACTAAGAGCCTGCGTGTAAAGGGATTGTAGGACCTGGACTGCCACAGTGAAAATTTAAATAAATAAATAAAAGGAGAAAGACTTCAAAGATCAAAGGATCATAATGATTGGTTAGAAATATCCTTGAAAATTCAAATCATGTACCCATCTATTCTATGATTCTAAGTTTTAACCTTCTGAGTGAGAAGACAGTGATGACCTTAACCAGAGCATCAGGACAAGTTTGGGAGAGGAGAAGGTTTATTCCCAGACTGGCTGAGTTTGATAATCTGTAGGGTAGCTAATCCATCCTTGACACTTACACTTTCTTTTCTGATGTTTCTTTCCCCATGTTCTCTCAGCCCAACCCTCTCCATGAGTGAAAGAGCTGTTCAGTTCTCTAAGATCCAGATAAGGAACTCCTCAATTGTATCTTCAGCAGAAAAGAAGAAAGTAGTTAGTCCCTCCAGGCAAGTCACCACCAGTCGGTGCCATTTGTGAAGGTGGAGGTGGGAGGTGAGGGCCTCCCATCCCATCAGACCAGGCCTCCAACTCTGCTGAACTGGAAGCTAAGCTAAGGCCACTGCCAGGGGAGCCTACCCACCAACTCCTTTATAACCTGGGGAACAACAAAGCAGATATGGGTGGCAGGGAATCACTTCCCACAATCTGGCATCAAGTCGCCAACTTAAAAAAAAAAAATGAAATTCCTAATGAATGACATAAACCAATTAGAGAGCTGCCTAAACTAAGCCGGAGCTCTGAAACACAGGCTGCAAGTTTTTATTAAGGGGAGTGATCTGAACAAGGTCCAAAGCAAGCAGACATGGGACCCTGAGACTCCTGAATCCTATTCTGCCTTGGAAGGCAGCCAGGCAAACATTGCAGAGACCCCTCTCAGCTGTCTCCTCCCCTCCAAGGACGTTTTTAAAGCAAGGCTCCCCAACCTTCCATCCAAGTTAACCTGCCCAGGCTTTTCTGCTTGTTGTCATGTAGCGCATTTAATTGCAAAAGCTGGTGAGAGCCATTCATTAAATGATACGTGGAAAAGAACTGAGATTTGGGATGACTTGTCACCTTTGATATATTTGAAAATCTATCTATTTATTCTATATAGAATTTAGATCCACAACTGAAATTTTTTGTGGTTCTGCCATTTTATGCGTAGTGTTAGAAATCTATTAATTTAATATCATAGGCCAAGATTTCTACATTGCATTATTTCTTTAAATTTCCCCCACAACCCTATGAGCTATGCATTATTATTACTGTTGTTGTTATTATTTATACTTCATAGATAAAACAAATTCAGAATCAAAGAAGCATAAGAAAATTTTCAAGATACCAAAGTAGTGACTGAAAAACATACTAGTTTTAAAGTGTGGTACTAGCTAACCTAATATAATTGCTATTTTTGCATAAAATTTAATGAGAGGGAAAAACAAGCAGAGAGCACAGATAAGCAAAAAGAAAAAGCAAAAAAATAAGGAAAATTACATCTAATCCCACCACCCAGGGATAATCACTGTTACTATTCTGTATAAATCCTGCAATTGTAAAAGTTTTAACTGACTGCTTTTTTCGAGTTCCTACACTGACGCTGCAAAAGTTTTTAAGCATATTATATCTTTTTTTTTTTTTGTATTTGGAATCATCAAGGAAGAACGTGGAAGATGTTCCCATGTTTCTAAAAAGTGTCTCAAGAAGCAGTCACAAGTCCCACCAAATGCTTGAATGTAGCTTGGCATCTGAAGAATCAGAAGACATTTGTGTGCCTTCAGTACCCGTCTTCCCAGAGCTCACCTGAAACGGCAGCTTCAGAGGCTTCTCTAGAGCTCTGGAAAGTCTGCACTAGGGCCAAAGGGGCCTTCTGTAGCCTTCATAAACTTTCTGTACAGTCATAGCTAAAAACACAGTGCCCCTAGCTTCAGTCTGTCCCTATCCCAACTAGTGATTATCAATCTCACCTGTTTAATTGTCAGGGTTGCTTTCAGGAGCTAATGAGATAAACAAAACAGTATGCAAATGAGAAAGAGGATGGTTGAAGTCTCTAATAATTCAGGACTCAGCTTCTTTTGAGAATTTTCTAAAGAGGAGTTGGGATACTATCCCTTTATAGCTCAAAATCATAAATTAGTGAAAAGACAAAAATCAAACTGCTAGCATAATAATACTACAAACTTTCATTGGTGTAGAGCATGAAGAGTAGTAATGATATTAATGATGTGACTGATACTTATCCTCTTGGGCGTCATATTGCTAAACACCATGTAAATGCTTTGCCTAGATTTCTCATTTAGTCCTCAGCATGACACCGTGAAGACATATATTCTTATCACCATCTCACACATAAGGAAACTCCTTACAATTTATAAGACATATTTGTGAATAACTAGATCACCTTGTTTGATCCTCTTGTCCCCATTATTATTTATGTTATGTTGGATAATGGAACTATGACCCAGAAAGACAATTTCCTTCAGTTCACACAATTTACAGAAGTCTGATCTGGGTTCATCATTTGGTCTACCTCGAATTTTTTTTCAACTAAACTACAACTTTCATATAATCTTAGGAATCTTCCTGTCCAGTTAATCTTAAATACCCCAATGTCAGCTTCTTACTATTTTGATAGGGATCTTTCTGACTTAGTCTCAGCCAGCTTATATAATTCAAAGGACATTTGCAAATTGTTCTCTAAAATGGCCTCATCCCAAGCTTCCTCTACAGAGATAATAATCCACAATTAAATATGGCCATGCTTCTTTGCCTTAGACCATTTCAGAAACCATTATTCCTCCAGAAGAAAACCAGCAGCCTTTTAATAAATGTTCCCATGTAATTGCTGGTTTGGTTAATAGCAAGGATATTTGTTTGTTTTATTTATCCCTAACAGGGCTTCAGTAAAAGTTATGCAAAGTTAAAGTGCTCAATAAAGCAACCTTCAAGTGACCATCCACATGCCTCTTCACTTTATCACACACTTTATTGATTCATCACCAAGAATTAGGGTTTACGACTTGGATGAATGTAGACAGCAAGTATGTATGAGTGTTGGGCAGAGGTGGACAAGTGGTTTAGGATAGGGAAAAGGAAGGCCACATGAGTCTGTTCAGTGGAAGAGGAAGGATGAGACATATATGGGAAGCATTGACATCTGATTTGATGGGGCTATGAGGACATAAATGGAATCCAGAAATGGACAAATTAGAAGAGTAGGTTGCAACCATGTTGCCAAGACATATGCATTGCTCTAAAGCCATCCCTGCTGCTCACTCTTGATCAGTAGATACTTCCACTGCCACTGTATCAAGGCCACTTGCCATAAACACAAAATTTACTTACCATCTCTAGTTTTACCATTAAAATAATGTGTTCCCTATTGCATTCCCTCTATTCTGGATGATTTAACATAAAAGTAATATTCTAAAATAATAAACCACTTAACTGATCAAAATTTAGGCTTCAAGTAGCTATGGCATATTTACCCTATGACTTCTCACAGCCATTACCACAACTCAGTTACTTGAGATTTTCTATAATCCAGTTTGTGAAGCCTAAGTAGATAATGGGGCCTCACTGGAAAGTTTTGAGCAGAGATGAGTTGATCAGAGTGGTATGTTAAGAAGATAATTTGATCATGTTAAATTGAATGGATTTAAGGACTAGTGGAAACTGGAGTCAGGAGGATCTAAAAAATCCATAGTACTTACTATTTATTTAGTGCTATATTAGACATCTTCAATCAATATATAGCCTCAATCCTCTGAATGCTATGAAGTAAAAGCTATCATCACTTTCATTTTGTAGAAGCAGCAGAGAAAAGAGAGAGAATTTAAGCAACATTCCAGAGTCTATGTGGTTGATAAGGAGCTGACCCTCAACTTTTACCTATGCTGCAGAATTTCAAAGTTCAAACTCTTCTCAACTGTGTTAGAAACACCACCAGGAAGCCATGATAGCCACCGAAGTGTGAAGTAGCAAAACTCAAAGTAAGAGCAGGACAGTAGGAATGGAAAGGGTTAGGTTTGAGAAATGTTATAAAGACAGACTTGACCGAATTTGACAGTCTGATGAGATTGAGGGGAAAGAAGAGGAAGAAATTAAAGATGACAGATTTTTCCAGCCTGGATAATTGGGACGATAACAAGGCCGTTCTCATAAATAAAGACTTACAGAAGAGAAGCAGATATTTTGGGAAAGAAGAGATAGGAGAAGATGATGTGTTGAGTTTGAGATGCCTGTGGGGCATACAGGTGGAGATGGCCTTTGGGAAAAAATGCAGCTGCAATGTGTTTCCAATCACTGGGCCCCCAAACTCGCTAAAGGTCCAATCAGCATTTGTCAACCTGGGTTTTCAGTCTTTAACACATACCCGGTACAGGTACAGCATATTTGTGAGTGACATAGGATAAATGTTCCATAAAAATTTCCATGAAATTTTGGGGAAAACCAAAAGGCTCACACTTGGATACAGACATCCACAAACTCAGCCACCTGGTAACAAGCTGAAATTTTTCTGCAAAACCATCTTAAGCTGCTTATTTTCAAAACTCATAGTATTAGGTACAAATCAGTGGCTTGAGGATAGATTCAATAATAGCTGAGTAATTCCTTTTTCCCTGCAGCAAACTGCCCTTGTGAAGGTTAATTTGCTCCTGCATGATAATGAAGCCTATTAGGGTTTTTGAAACTGCAAGTTGGCTCAAAATAATATCATTTGTTCAGGGCGAGGCCTAAGAGGACCCTTGGTTCAGCTGAGGTGGGAACAGAAAAGAAAGGGACAAAGGAGCAGAGAGTAGAGAGGAAATGCAAACCCCCTGGGTCCTCCACAAAGCTGAATCTGTTTCAATTACTAGGAATTTTTAATCATAAAGTAGATTGGGTTTGTCCCTTCTAAAAACATAGTAAATCGCCCCAAAATTATATGACAAATAGTATATGATTTCCTTAGTCATGCTGTATACTGTACTACACAGTCCTTACCTCCTTGAATGTATGTTGACCTTTGGAGTTATGCCTGAACTTCCTACTACAGGCTTACTACAGATTCCAGAAATAGCTAAACAAAATATATAGACTTTGCTATCTTAGTTTATCTTAAATAGCATCTGCTTCTTACATGCAATATGTTACTCATTTAAAAAAAAATGAAGCAACTACGTTATTGATCCAAATCTAAACATTGTGAAAATCAGTTTTATTATTTAGCTGAAATCATAATGCATACACACACACACACACACACACACACACACACACGCATGCATGAGAATATTCTCTCTCTTTTCTATGTCTCTATTTATGATCAAAACGCTAATTTTTATGATTCTGGTGTTGGGTGATAAAGTCACATTTTATCATTATGGACTCATTTTTCAGTCTTTTCCCTATATCTTAAATTGGGGAACAGTTGAAAAACAAAATACATTTGAGTTCTGCTTCCAGAGTTGATATTTTGGGGATAGAGATGTAGAGCGTTTGCCTAGGAAGTGTGAGGCTCGGGATCCAAACCCTTTTGAAAAACTGATATTTAAAGCAGTAATATGATTCTTCTGGGCAATATTAGCCTCAACTGAAATAACAGATAACCATATTCATAGCTTCTGTCTCCTTTGCCATCCTCATATAGAAACCCTAAAAAGCCATCTTGATTGTTGTACCTAAGGCCAGCCATGTGACACTGTCTGTATGACAGTACAGGTATAACTCCCTGAGGAAGACTTCCTCTCTAAAATGACAAAGGCAAAGCCGCAGGGAAGGAAAGCTCTTTGCCTCTTCCTCTTTCCCCTTTTCTGTAGTACAGAAGTGAGGCTAGAAAGAGCAGCAGTACCTTCTTGCAACATGAGGCAGGATGCATGAATATTGTGGTCTTTAGGTGAAATGAGAGCAGAATGAAAAGTTGAAGAAAGATTGAGTCCCTGAAGTTCCCAGTGCGCCAACACTGGACATCAGACCTGAACTTTATAAATAGATGTTCAAGTTACTATTCATTTTAACTATGTATAATTCTTGCAACTAAACCACTGAAACTGACCTAAGAAAACAACTTCATTATAAGGAGAGGTCTTTCCCAATACTTGATAGGGAAACATAGCCCATAATTAGGACAACCAGCTGGGCTGACCAGGGTACCCACCAAACATATGGCAGCAAAGGTCCATAGATCCACTGAGCAGGGCCATGCTCCCTCAAAGACCAGGCCTCATAACAGAGACAGAAGAGAAAGTAGAAAACTGCCTAGGAGCCAGACAGCCAGCCATTCCATGTCTTTCTATCCTGGGCCACACAGTTTCTTATGACTAATCCATTCTCTGTGTGGCAGAAAGATATTTTTTGGCGGGCAATCAGAGACATTCTTCTGTTCCACATTCACCTGGCTAGCCTACAAACCTGAGGTTATGTCTTTTCCTAACATACTAATATAAGTTCCCAGTTTTCCCTAGTGTCTCTAAGTCCCAATTCCAAATATTGAGACAAGAGCACTTGGTTGGGAGTGGGGAATAGAAAAGAGTAAACATGTATTCATTCAGCTTCATTCAAAAACTAATTTGTTCAGCTCCTTCTCTGGACGGGCACTGTTCTTGACACTTGGGATGCAGCAGTGAACCAAACCCAGGTTCAGCTCTCATCTTCTGGTTCATGGAAACAGGAAAGAAACAAACAAATAAACAAAATGTGGTGGGAATATGTGATAGAAAAAAAAATAAAGCAGAGTAAAGCAAAAAGGTTGATGTGGCTATTTTTTTTTAATAGGATAGCCAGGGTTCTGATATGGTGCCACTTAAACTGAAGTCTAAAGAAAATGAGGGTGACATCCTTGTGGAATCTGGAGACAGCATTCAAAGTACAAACAACAAATGCAAAGGCCTAAAACCAGAGCTTTTGCTTGGTAGGTTTTAAGAAACACCAAAGAAGCCAGCACATCTGAAGCAGAGTGATCGAGGAGGTAAACTAACAGGTAAGCCAAGAGAAGCCTGTAACTAATGGGCTCCATCTTTGTGAGCAGTGACCCTACTCAGGCAAGATTCACAAGGACTGGAAAACATTCTTCACAATGCCTAGTACAAATGAATATAAAAGGAGTGACTATAGGACTCTGAAAGGAGAAATGATCCTATGTGAAAAAATAAGAAAAGACTTTATGGGAAAAAAAAATTAAGGCAACATTGCATAAGGAGCTTCACAGCTAGAAAGACCTGAGTTCAATTCCACATGGATCAAACATAGGATCTTAAACAAATGAATTAGCCTCTTTGATTATCATAAAACAGAGTTAGTACCTACCTTAAAGAATTGTTGTGAAAAGGAGATAAATTAAGTTATGCAGTTATTTATGCAAAAAAAGTCCTATGAGGAAAGAACTCTGTGATCAGAAAACATTTTTCTCTTTTAGACACTCATATTAGTATAATATATGGAAGTGCATCAGTAAGAAACATTCTTAACATTATGCAATCTGATATTTCTTCATTTACTTAAAGTACCTTTTTTATGTGTACATGGAACAGCCAGGACAGATATCCTCAAAGGGCTCTTCTGTTTCTGGCACCCAGCTATTAAAATATATTCATTAAAAATACACTAATTTGGGGCTGAGGATGTGGCTCAAGTGGTAGTGTGCCCACCTGGCATGCGTGCAGCCCAGGTTCGATCCTCAGCACCACATACCAATAACTAAAACATAAATATTAAAATTCTCTCTCTCTCTCTCTCTCTCTCTCTCTCTCTCTCTCTCTCTCTCTCTCTCTCTCAAAAAAAAAAAATACTCTAATTTAGGAGCTGGGGATATGGCTCAGTTGGTAGAGTGCTTGCCTTGCATGTACAAGGCCCTGGGTTCAATCCCCAGCACCAGGAAAAAAAAAAAAAAGTCTAATTTCACAGCGTCAAAAATTTCCAACCAATAATATTGCAGTAATATCTTTTGCTTATTTGTATTTATTATTGATAGAAGAGAATGGTTCATTGGCTTTTATGAAAGAAAAAAGTGAATAAATTCTGAGAGTCACAAAAGAGCCATTTCCATTTATGAATGCTGGCAAAGCTGAAAATGGTGAATCAAAAAATTATTACCAATCAGTTCTGAGAGGTCCTACTGCTTTAAAAATCTGGCACAAATATGAGGCATTAGTAACAGAGCATTTATATAAAGATGAAAGTGAGTGGTCAGGGAACTCGAAAGCCTTGAACAATTAATACATAAACTTTCTGGTAATTGAAATTATGGGCTAGGTAACTCAGATCCAATACATTAATTCACCTTGTGAGTAGGTTGATTTAAAGTTTCCTTTTTAGATATGCATGGTTTACTCAGTAATAATAACAAAAAGAGAACCACAAAATTCCACCTACACAGCATCACTCCCTCTGAACCGGCCCCGGCATGTCAGGTTCCACCGCATGTAAACCCACACACCAAGAGTTTAACTTGAGCTTGGCTGGGGGACTTGGACGAGACTTTCACTATTCAGAAACAGAAAATATTAATTATCATCAAATCTGTCATTATTCCCCCATTCCCCACTCCCCATCCTCACCTCACCCATTTGATCCTTTCTCCCTCCAGCCAACACAATAAAAAGCTGTGATTTGCTGAGTAGATTGCGGTTTTACTCAAAAAAAGAACAGGGGGCCAGCTGTGTGTACCTCTGAGAAGTAATCAAAACAGGGCGATGGGGAAGGTATTCCTTGAAGGGCCTCAAGGCAAATTTGTAGAAAATCCCAAAAATATCATTGCACTGAAGTAGATACAAAAGAAAGATGGTGAAGGAGGAGGAAAGAAAGGAGAGGCAGAGAGAGACAGGAAGGAAGAGAGAAAGGGAGTAGCCAGAAGGGAGGAAATAATGAAAGAAGACCAGAGGGAAGAGAGGAAAGATGGAGAAGGAAGGAGTCAAAACAAAAATGAAGCACACAAACATGTATTGAACGCCCTCTCCCCCACTCTCTGTCTTTTGAACTGCGTGTCCAGGCAGATACAGGTGTTTGAAGAGTGTGCAGAAGCAGCAACCAGTGTTGGCCAGGCTTGCTGAAAGAACAGATGCCTACCAGATATGACTTCAGGAGCACCCAGATGACCCTCTGCCCAGAATAACACCACTTCATCCACTGGCCAGTACCTAACATTCCACTGCTTGTGCTTCACAGTTTTTGGAAAGGGCTTTGATGTTTATTGGTATGGCTCTGGGTTACAAAACTCTTTCAGCCTGTTTGCAACTATTTAAAAATCTTGTGGGTGCTTTTCAAGGTCTTTCTTGGGTGATGGATTAGACCCTGAGATAGAATAAGTAAATATGAATCAAAATAGGTATCTGAGCTGGAAGAAGTGTCAAACCAGAAAGGTAAATTCATTGAGGACAAAACTTCCCTATTCAACTTGAACTCAATCCTTGTAAAACCAGGCTTACAATGCATTTAGTATTTAGTCTGTATTTAGAAACTCAGAAAAATCAAAAACAGCTGTTTTGATTTTATATTTATAAAATTACATGTCATATAATTAGGGTAAAAATGTCCCAACCTATTATGCTTTCTTCCCTCTTCCCTTCCTCCCTCCCTCCCCCACCCATCTCTCTCTCTCTTTCTCTCTCCTTCCCCTATACACATTCATATGCATGTACATAGGTACACACTGAAACACAGGCACAAAGGCACACAAGATCTCACGAGAGTATAGTTCCAGGGTTGATTGGCTCCACAACCAAATATCATTTTTATGCTTCTTTCTTTTTTTTTTTTTTTCTTTTTGTGATGCTGGGGATTGAACCTAGGGCTTCATGCATGCTAGGCAAGAACTCTACTTCTGGGCTACACCCCAGCTCCCCAGATATCATTTTTATAAACAACGTTTTCTATCTTTGTTTTTGGCTGTCCTTTATTTTTCACATTAGCCTTGGGATCACGGTACAAGATAGCTAAAGGTTTCCACGTGCAGACCAAATAGTGTGGAATATTTGTCAAAAAGCAGTGAGAAAACGTTTCCCTTAATTTAACTAGCAAAATTTTATTTTATGTGAGAAGAAATATTGCTTTGTAGTTAGAAGCACAGACTTAGCATAGAACTGAGTTGAAACCCAGCTCTACCAATTAGTCACTGTGCTTTCTTGGACTAGTTATTCAACCTCTCTGTTCATAGTTTCCTTGTTTGTAAAGTGAATTTAATGATGATATAGACCTCATAATATATCAACTGAGCTAATGTATGTAAAGATCTTACAATTGCATCTGAATCATACTAAGTCTTTTCCATGTTTCCTGTTCAGCCTTGAATTGAGCCCCACATTCATGCCTACAGCATTTATTGAAAGGGGAGAGCGTCCTAGGGCTGGAAATCATCCCTCTAGAACTACATGGCTCCTTGGATAAGAGTAGACGCATAAATAAAACTGATTCTGGTTAGAATGGAGGGTGTAAGTGGTTGTTGGGTATGCAGTGAGCATTGTCTGCTACACATATATCCATTTATCTTTATTACAAATGTATGATTCAGGTAGCATCATTTTCATATCACAGAATCTAAGGCTTGAAGAGGTTATTTAACTTGCCTAAGGTATTAGAAGTCACTATGATAGGGCTGGTGCCTCACACCAGTCTGCAAGTCCCGTATTATTTCCATTTATCTTTTTATCAGAAGACCCAAAGTTTCTCATGGCATCTGTTTGCATGCATTTCCTTTGGCTCTATGGAGACACATGCAAAATGGCTTTATATTCCTGTATTTATTTATACTTTAGTTTAGAAGGGTGGAAAGATGGAGGAAGAGAGTAAGAAGAAGATAAAAGGAGATAAAAATTCTTCAATTATTGTTACTAAAGAACCATTTAAGTCTCTTCTTATTTATGATACTCACACTTTTTAAAAACATTGGATCAAAGCTATGCAAGACCTAGTTCATCTCCTGGGAAGTCATCTACCTTAGTTTGGTATAAGCAGTGGATGCTGATATGGGATCTATATTAACATCAAAGTCTCTGAGTAAAAAAATAGAAGATACAAAGGTATTACTGAACTCTCCTGTCTCTGCAACACAAATCACATCTGACCATGGAGATAATAGAAACTGAGTATATATACAGCGTAGAGATCTTCTAGCTATAGACCTGTGATCTGCCAGAAGATTCTAACTCCTTATTTAGAGACCACTTCCTTTGCCTCTCTGAAGGACGGAACCCAGGTTGCATTCCTACCTTTCATTCATGCCTTTCCCTCTATAACTTTCCATAAACACACCATCAGAGGGAAACACATCTGTACTGTTCTGTCCAAAGCCACAATCTGCAGGTTGATAATGAAAGTCTAGACACAAACTCAAGTAGTACTCAGAGGTTTTGCTTGTGTCCTTAGTAAACTTGCATAGGTTACTGCAGACGGGTTCATGGTGTGGAGGCCAACTTCCTTCATTTTTGCTTTCAGTTTGGTGAGTTTTTCATGACCTTTCACTGAGGGATTACTACATGCTAGAGACTGTGCTAAATATTTTTTAAAATTTATTCATTTACTCTAATTTGTTATACATGACAGCAGTATTCATTTCATTCATAGTGCAACACAGAGGACAATTTTTCATGTCTCTGGTTGTTCACAAAGTAGAGTCACACCATTTGTGTCTTCATACATGTACTTAGGGTAATAATGTCCATCTCATTCCACCATCTTTCCTATTCCTATGCCCCCTCCCCTTTTCCTCCCTTCCCTTGCCCTATCTAAAGTCTCTCCATTCCTCCTATACTCCCCCCAATATCCATTATGGATCAGCATCCATATATCAGAGAAAACATTCCACCTTTGGTTTTTTTGGGGGGATTGGCTTACTTCACTTAGCATAATAATCTCCAACTTCATCCATTTACCTGAAAATGCCATGATATTATTCTCTTTTAATTCTGGGTAATATTCCATTATGTATATATCACAGTTTCTTTATCCATTCATCTACTGAAGGGCATGTTGGTTGATGCCATAATTTATGTGCTAAGTATTTTATATGCATTATCTAATTTAAGCTTTCTGATGGTCCTTGAGAAAGATACAGAAAATGAGGCTCAGAGAAGTTGACTAATATACACTGATTGGTAAGAAATCACACAACTAGAAAATTGTAGAGCTACAACTTTAATGTAGGCCTATCTGACTCAAAGGCAATACTCTTTTTAAAATTAATTAATTTATTTATTCTAATTAGGTATATATGACAGCAGAATGTATTTTGATTGATTGTACACAATTGCACCACAATTTTTCATTTCTCTGGTTGTACATGATGTAGCATGGCACATATGTGCAGTCATACATGTACCTAGGGTAATGATATACATCTCATTCAACTATCTTTCCTGCCACCATATCTCCTCCCCTGCTCCCTCCCCTTTGCCCAATCACAGTTTCTCCATTTTTCCTATCCCCCTCTCCATTATGGATCAGCATCCACTTATCAGAAAATATTCAGCCTTTGTTTTTTGGGATTGGCTTACTTCGCTTAGGCTGATATTCTCCAATTCCATCCATTCACCTGTAAATGCCATAACTTTATTATATTTTAATGCTGAGTAATATTCCATTGTGTATATATACCATAATTTCTTTATCCATTCATCTGTTGAAGGGCATCTACGTTGGTTCCACAGTTTAGCATTGTGAATTGAGCTGCTATGAAAATTGTTGCAGCTGTGTTACTATAGTATGCTGATTAAGTCCTTTGGATATTGATAGAGGAGTAGTTCAACTGTGTCAAATTGTAGTTCCATTCCAAGTTTTCTATGCACCAATTTGCTGAGTGTGAAAGTCAATAATATTAACCATGGGGCCATACTTGTCTGTTTCTGTATCCTATTTGTGTCTCAGATATATTAGAGAACAATTCTTTATCTGAAATCTTCAGAATCAGTGGTTGTGATTGAACTTCAACTGACTCATGCATAGAGTATTCAACAGGAAGTGACAAGACCTTTCTCAAAAGGATTTCCCCTCATACTAGGTAATCCCCCCCCCCCCGTGCTTATAATCCCAGAGGCTCAGAAGGCTGAAGCAGGAGGATTGCAAATTTGAGGTGGGCCTCAGCATCTTAGTAAGATCCTGACTCAAAATAAAAAATAAAAAGGGCTGTAGGGTGTGGCTCAGTGGTAGAGCACTCCTAGGTTCAATCCCAAGTATCAAAGATTTAAAAAATAAAAAGACTAAGAATCACCCTTCACTATGCTAACTGTCTACTTGCTGAAGTAGAGGTTGACCAACTAGGTTCTGTTGGTCAAATCTAGTCCACTGTTTGTTATTGTAAGTAAATCTGCATTGTAACACAGGCACATATATTTATTAATAAAATTGTAGGATTTTTTTGTTTTTTTTTTTTGTTTTTTTACTCTATGACAGCAGTATTCAGTAGATGTTACAGATACTGTATTGTCTATAAAGTTTCTATATTTATTATCGAGTCCTTTGGAGAAAAAGTTTGCTGACCTCCCAGCACATCCCTGAACATCAAATATATCCTAACAGATTTGATTTGTTAAAATTTGTAGAACTTTTTATTTTATTCGATGTATAGACTTTCTAAAAATACTGATCAGAAGTGCTTGAGACTGAAAATAGCATTCTGGATATGGTTTCTTGTGCATCCCTCTCATTTTAGGAAGGGGATAATAGAAGAGAAAAAAAAAGTCCGAATTTCGAAGACAAATAGACCTGGGTTCCAGTTTTGGAACACGGTGATCAAGTGGGGATAATTACATTCAGGTTATATTCCTGTGAACATGAGGCCCAGTATATAAAGTGCTGAGCACAATGCCTGGCACATGGAAAATAGAAGTTATTTTTCATATGGAAGAAACCAGGCTGTTAGGTCCTGATGTTTGCAAGAATGAGAATCTGGGTTCCCCGAGTTGCAAGCACTATCTTGCTGCATGATGTCACATCCAACTTTATTTACTAAGCACTTGAACTATAATGAGATGAATAGAAACAGCAACTGCTCAAAGCACCACTTACCCCATTGCTGAAAAAGGACATTATGGATCTGAGTTGAGCAATCTGTTCCATCTGTAAAGTAATCTGCTTCCCGGCACCGGCTCCCAGCACCCCACACTGGGAGAGAAGACACAAGTCTGCAGGGCCCTGACTCCTCCTGAACCCTGGACCCTGCTGCTCTCTCTGCACCCAGGAAACCTTCAACCACTAACCAAGTTCTCACCTGGGAAGACTTCATCTGATGATTTCAGGTGATAGGTTGCTTAGAGTAATTCAGAGGCTAAGGGTCTCAATAATCGTTTAACTCCACAAAGCCTACCATGAAAAAGAAGACTAAGTCAAATAACCAAGGGTTCAAGGAAGGGGGATGGTGAGAAGGGTCTTTAATATGAGAAAATGTCACCATGAAGAGATTTGATTGGCCTGGTGACATGAAGCCTAATAAATGACAAGATCTGATGTTCATAAATCTGCCATGCTTGCCGTTTCTGCAAGAGACCAGGCTTTCATGGGGCTACAGAAGTAAAATAAGGACCAATGAGGCAGATTTAGAAAAACAGGGGTTTTCAAGTGTTAAAGCTGATTTTTTAAAATGGAACAGTCTGCCTGAGGAGGTAGTGAGTTCCCTAATTTCTGGGCATGTCAAAGCAGATGCTAGTTTCCTCCTTGCCAGCTACTATAAGGGTGATTCCAACACACAGTGTGAAATTAGAGTAGTGATGCTGTAGAATACATTCTAGTTCATGTATTGATACTACCCAATCCATGATATTGATGTTACTACTCAATATATTTGTATTGTTGCTGTGGTTTTGAAGCTGGCTGTACATATTTTTTTTTCCAACAACATAACTCTCTAATTGATTAAGGGACTTAGCACACTAGAAGACCACATAGTTACAGTTAGTCTTCTTGCAATCAACCCTGGCCAAACATGTACCCACTGCAAAAGCCTAGTCAGTGACACATGACACATTTTAATTTGGAAAGGTTTGAATCCCTGTTAATATAACACATTAAAAAATGAAAACTTCTAACACAACAATACTGCATTTGTTCCCATTCTTAATTTCATTGTAATTGTCTGTGTTGTTTTTCTTCATCAATCAGACCATTCAAATCCATCTCTTTCTTAAGTTTGAATTTACTGTTTTAGGAAATACACATGTGGCTTAGAAATTTCCCCGGGACCTTCGAATATGAGATAGGTGTGACACAAGTGATTACAGCGTCTCCTTTGTAGCCTGATAACTACATTTTGGTTGAGTGCGGCATGTAGACTTGCCACTCTCTCACACCCAATGTCATCGAAGCCCCACAGAGCTGGAAACAGTAAGGGAAGTGCCTTGATTGGGCAGAAAGCCACATACTACACGTTTCACACAGACCTCCCATTCCATGTTACTTCCTCTCTCTCCTTCTGTTGCCAAACCACCACAGTTCAGCTAATTCCTCCCCCAGCAGTGTCTCACCCAGCGCTGCAATTACAGTGGAGACAGAAATGGAGTTGGAAATGAAGTAATAAGGAGGCAGAGAGTGGAGGCTACCATGATTCATCCCTAAAGCATGCAGGGTCATTAAAAATATATACATGGTCCAGTAATCACTAATTTTACCCACTAACTAAAAGAAGGAGGAAGAAATGAAAATTAGGTGTTTTGAGAAAACCCTGCCTCTCTCTTGGTCTCTTCCAGAGGAAGCAGCTTGCTTAAGGGGACTTGTATGTGTTCTAAGCACAGTGCCAAACCTGTCATCATAAGTAATCCCAAGGTATTATTTAGAACAGCCACGGCCAAGTAAAGGAAGAGACTAGGGATTGCTAACAATGTCTTGTCTTTACACTTCATGGTTAAAACACACGTTCTACTAAGTTTTTCCTAAATTGAAATCATTTATACATCAATACTTTCAAGTAGGCTTGAAGCAATATTTGGGTACTTGTCTTTATGACCTCAATTTTTCCAGAAGAGAAAAGTGAAAAACTGATATGACATCCCAAGAAATTTTTCTCATGGCCCAATTTAAAAGGAATTTGCTTATTTTGTTTTCTACTTGTCACCAACATGGAAATTTGCACAGTTCCCTTGAAATCCACTTCTCCCAGCTGATGTGTTCCTAGCAGCAAGGTCTTCCTTGCCTCCAAGAATTCTAATCTTCACCATTTTGACATTTTTTTCTCATACTCTTCCATTTCTGCTATTTCCCTAACCCCCCACTTCCAAAGTCAATTGAAGATCTCCTGATGTGCCTCTTCTATAGGGTCACCTCACCGTCAAGTTCAATCAGTCCAGTAGTATGAGTACTCATCTCCTCACCCCTACTCCACTGTGCCACCCAACAGGCCTCCCTGTCTCCCTCCCTCCTTACTCTGTTCCCCCACTCAAATCAATTTCTCAGTTCCTTCTGTTATCAATTACACAAACTTTCGAGGGTCTTACTGTAGTACTATTTCCAATTTTCCACCTAGAAAATCCTTATCCAATATCTAAGGTCTACGCCCTTTCAGATGCTATCCTCTAGTAATTTGAGCAAGTTAAGATACTCAGTGTAGTACACACATTCTACACTAGCCATCAAAGCCTCTCTCCATCATCTGCCCCCATCTCTATCTTTATCATCCAACTTGCACTCATTACACTCAAACAAAAACTACACCCACTCAATGTTCCGAGTTTCTCTTTCTGACCTTGTGGCTTTATTCTTGCTAAACATTCCACCTGGAATAGCCTTTTGCTTCAATCTCTTCTTCACATCCCAATTACTCACCTGTTATTCTCCCTCCCAAGGTCATGTCATATTCTACTTCCTTTGGTTTGCTCAGATGCAGCCACAACCATACAGATTCTCTACTCAGTGTCAACTCCTCTTTACTGGTATGACTTTGTTGCACCTTCTACATAGATATCTATATACTTAAAATACTTCTGCTATTAGAACAGGCATTATTTACAGCAGGAACTGTGTTACTTAGCTCCATATCACTACTACAGCTAAAATAGAGATTTGTATATATTCATGCTCAATGCATGCTTGTTCTATTTGAACAGCTTGTTTGAACCTGGCTTGAAATATTATTTTTACGCATACTGCTTGGTGTCTAAGCCAACATGTCAAGTAAAGATTGATTTGGAGAAGTTTAGTCAAAAAAGAAAAGGGCCCAGAACTCCCTACAGGGGATGCATTTTTCCATTCCCTTCTTCCTGGAGCCATCAAAAGGCATGAATACATTTAGTACCTTCACCTCAACAAATATTTGATAAATTAGTGGTTTTGTGGGTTGCAATTGTTATAGTCAACAGTGATTTCACTTTTAGATATTTATAAATATTCATTAAATTTTCAAGATGTGTTGTGAAAACTTAGTGCTCTTTTTCCCTTAGGAAAAGAAGTGTAGATCAAAATTAAACTTAAGGTAGGAATTAATTATTCACATGCTTTCAAATGTGATCAACATCATTAAACTCTCTCCAAATATTTTAAAATTGGCAATAAATACTTATTGCCAAGTTGAAGGAAAAGTCTCATTTCCTTCAGGGAAAGAGAGAGGATAGTGAATCCTGGGGATTCTTATGCAAAAATTTTAATTAGTGCTGAAAGTTTAGTGCAAGCCCATTAGAAAATGTATGCCCTGAATTATAGTTTGGATCTTAAATGTTCCCCAAGGCTCATGGGTTCTAGGTTCTATCTAGCTTGTTATGCTACTGGTAGCTAGTAGAACCATTAGGAGGTGTGGTCTATCTAGGTACAGTTCTGCACACCTGTAATCCCAACAACTTGGGAGGCTAAGGCAGGATGATGACAAGTTTAAAGCTTGCCTGAGGAACTTAGCAAGGCCATTAGCAACTTAGCAAGACCTTTAGACCCTGTCTCAAATAGGCTTGGGATGTGGCTTGGTGGTTAAACACCCCTGAGTTCAATCCTTGGTGCAAAAAGAAAAAAAAAGTGGGGTGGATTTAGTTGGAGGAAGTTAAGTCACTGACTTCATGCCATTGAAGAAGATATTGAATCATTCTCTCTCTCTCTCTCTCTCTCTCTCTCTCTCTCTCTCTCTCTCTCTCTCTTTCTCTCTCTCTCTCTCTCTCTCTCTTTCTCTCTCTCTATTTTCCTTTGTGGCAACCATGGAGTGAGCTGATTTCCACCACAATGTGTTCTTGCCATAATATGCTGCCTTGCCACAGGGCGAAATGCAACAGAGTGCAGCCACCAAAGACTGAAATCAGGAGTCAAAATAAATCTTCCTTCTTTTACACTTATTATGTCAGGTATGTTGTCACAGCAATGGAAAACTGACTAATACACCCCGATATCATAGTCTTAGAGAATTCTCAATGCAATTACCTGGGTTCCAGGCCTCAACTACTACACTCCCACTACACATATGAGAGCCATTAAATCAAGAAATCAGTGAGATTAGTGTCCTTTGAGTTCATATTCTTTTTAAGTTTCGTATGATATAAAAGCAAGAAAAAGTAACTTAGCCTTGAAATTTATCCAGAGAGTTTGAACAAATGGTTACTGCATTTTTTGACAATTTAAGGAAAGCACTATTATTTAACTGAACTTAGAGACTGACTTTTATATCCCTTCAGGAAGGTATTTCTCCCCAGTGATTGTTAGGTATCACACTCAACCAATATTTTTACTTCATGTCAAGCTACAAGAAAATTGTCAGAGCTTGGCTGAGGCAGGTGGGAGTAATGCCTACCCCAGCCTCGCCCATTTCTAACAGGTTCCACAGATCCCTGGCTCAGAATCATTAGCTCTTTTTCTAAAATTCTTCACTTGATTCAGTGAAAAACTTGGAATGTAAGAATTTTAGAATAAAGGATTCGAAGTATTGAGGCATTGACAAAATAGGCTGTCATCGGGCCATTTTCAACATACATTTTTTTTTTCCCCCTCTGGCTTCCAGACAAATACAACATTATTTCCACATAGGAGTGGGAAGACACTGCCTTAGTCATCTTTTTTTTGTGCTGGTCAATGGAAAGATCCTGGGGGCAACTTCCTATGTGCCTGGGCACGTTCACAATTTGTGTGGGTTTCCCTAAAAGTATTCTTTATTTAGTGACTGTTGAGAGTATTTCAGACACAAAATAAGGAGCATCACTCTTCCATGATGAAAAAGGGGTATGTAGGACTTGAGAAGGCCCAGACTCAGGAATGATGAAGTACTGACTCTCTACCTAGGCTAACCAGTAAGGAGGAGAAGTAAAGAAGAAGGAAACATCAGGCCACAGCCATCAAATGAATATACTTACTGCTGATCTAAAAATTCCAAGGATTCAATGACATCTTACTGTTTACATCCTCTATGACAAATAAATTTGTCTGAGTCATATAGGGACAATGGCAGTGAAACTGGGTTTAGATCTCAAGTCTCCTGAATCTTCTATGATATTCAAAAATATACTTCCCTTCTCATCCTACAAGTGCAGCTAGCCTAGAGAAAACAGACTGAAGGACATAAAAAACTTTTGATTTTTCACACTCTGAGGCATCGTTTCTGCCCTCTCATCATGTAGCAGCACTTGCCACCTCAAACTGCCACCAACACACTTCTCTACCTCTCCAATCACACCGAAAGCCCTTGAAAAGAAAGATGACATATTTTACCTCTCCACTTTGCTCTCGAGTGCTTGACATACAATACAAACAGAATAGTTATTGAATTAATGGATTGACTCCTGATTCTGTGTAACGACAGAGGAAAATTCTAGGATCAAAGGGTTTTAAGAGGAGCTGATTTCCACTCAACACGTTAAAAACCATTCTAACCAGTCTTCCTGAGTTAGACAGGCAAAGGAAAAAGTTGTGAATTCTATTTTACCAGAAGCCTTCAAACAGAGGCTGTATAATAATATGTTAGGGTTACCAGAGAGAAAATGCCTGCCTTGGGTGGTCTCCGATTTACTCAAGCTATGACTATTCTACTCCGGACCCCACATCTTATCATTGAGAAGAGTCTCTAGCGCCACCTTCCTGTTAGATGGGGTATTTTGTAAAATTCTCTCTGTCTAAACTGGTTAGTGGATTTACTAATCCTAATTAACATTGAGCCTCTGCAGTAAATTTAAACAGAAAAGAACTTAACAGAAGTAGTATATGGTTGGGAAATAAGCTTAATATTGTAATATGGAGCTTATTTATATTTGAAGAATGACACCACCATCCTGTGAGAAAAATGATACAGATAAAATATACAGGAATTTCAACATAGATCAGTACAAGAAAATACAGACAAATCAAATCTGAAAACTAATAAGATCCTTTCAGTTTACCTGAACCAACACATGTGGTTTCAAAAGGAGACTCATTTAGAATCACACAGCCAGGGCCTGGTAGAGTTGGCACAACATTCTGCTGATTACAAGGCCAGAATTCTTTTCATTACCCAATGCTGTGAAGCCCACTATAATATAACACTTAATTATACAGGTTCGGGAATACAAGTCAAAGCAGATCCCAAGTGTAATAATAGCTGCTTAAAACTACATATGGGAAAAGCATGCTATAACATGGTTAATCTATGACGTAAATAAATTATAAAGGGATTGATTGCACTGTATTTTTCCCATCAAGAACTGAGTTGTATTCCCAGATCATGTGGGTCATCTGTGCTGTAAACTATATAATGTGATCTCATTGGAATCCGAACCAGATGAGAGACATTGGGGCATCAGAGTGTAGAGAAAATGCAAAATACACAAGTACCCTATTAGGCTTTGATTTAGAGCAACTTATTTAAACTGACCAACTACCCTGCAAAGTAGGTATTTTCATCTCCACTTTTACAGATAAAACTAGGGTTCAAAAACAAAAAGTGCTCATCTATTGTCATACACCATTAAATGGCAGTGAGGATTAAAATCCACATTGGTTTTCTTCTCAAACCCATGTTTTCCCTAAGGAATCAGGACACTTCAGTTGTCCAAAGCTCAGTAAATAAGTTTAATTTCACCTACTTCACTTTCCCTCTTTGCCTTAGTCAATCTCTAAGGCTCCTTCCAGTTCTGAAAGCTCTTCTGATACACATATTAGGATTGAAAATCCATATATATATATATATATATATATATATATATATATATATTCTATCAAAAATAAATTAATAATATAAAACACAAGCATGCATACTACCTAGACTGTCTATAGACTTATTTATTTTCATTTTTTCTGATAGGGCATACTTATCAAGGTGAGTTTGAATGTTGACACCAACTGAGGGCCTTCAGTAATGAAGCAACACATTCACAGTTTCTTTATATGCACGTGGGCAAGCTTAAGGTAGGCATCTTCTATGCGCAGGACTCTATAAACAGCTGCAGCTTAAACAGGCAACATCCTCAGGAGTCAGCTGGTGCTGAAAGACGAGATCATTGACCATCTCAACTCTGTGCAGTAGGATCTCTTTGAGTCCATCGGCCTTAGAGGACTTCCCATGCAGAGAGAGCAACCCATCTTCAAGACATTTTAGAGCAATGGGAAATATCTCACCAGGCCTGTGAATCAAAGAGGCCCAACTCTGTCCTTATTTCCCAATGACTATTGTAAGACGACTTCATATTCAATTGGGCCTAAATTCTTTATTTATAAATTCAAAATTAACCATCACCCTAGCTGCACTGAATGGGGGGTGAGGAGAGAGAGAATATGTATGTGTGTGTGTGTATCCAGTCAAATAATGAGTGTACTGGGGTCTTGCAGATTCTATGCTATGACCCAAAGGTTCTAAGAGCTGAGATGATCACTCTCTCTGTAGTCAAAATTTTAGCTAATTCTTTCACTCTCATTGATTTATTCACATCAGAGATAGGCTTTTACTACTGTCTTTATCGTGCGTGTGGGTGTGTGTGTGACCATGGTAGAAAAAGCATGAGTTTGGTGTCATGCAGATAGGTGTTTCATCCCAGGTAAATCACAGCCTGGCTTTGTGGTCTTGAGTATGTCTGATACTCTGTCTGCTTCGGTATCCTCATCTGTAAAATGGAGAGAATTTTGCCTGGATAGTGTAATTGAATTCATAATGACATATCTAAGAAAGCCTAATACATCTGGTTCACAGTAGCTGTGAGATAAAATTGTAGTAGTCACTGTAATTACTCACCACTCCGTTCAAACGACCAATGATGAACAGTAGGAAAGAAAAAGTCACCCCTTCACAGACCCCTGCCCACCAACCCCAGGTCTCTTGGCCTTTCCAGCTGTCATTGACTTACTGTGGGACAGGAGCCCATACACAGTTAGTACTAAGTGAACCTAGAATACTGTCGCTCTGCCCTTCTGCACTTTTCCACAGGCTACCACTTGAGCACTTCTACTGCCACCCAGCAACTACCCAGGGGAACTACATGGATTTCAGACAAGTCCAATTTAAAGGGATAGTTATTTGAAAATTCCAAGAAGCAAGAAGAAAGACCTTTATTGAAAGCCTTCTCCCTAGCAGTGAAATTCACAAGGAGTTAAATGCTGAGATGGGGTTAAATTCAAAGCTCCAACACTGTCCAGACCTGTTCCTTTCCATAAGGTATGATTGTTGTTAAACCACCTGGGCTTTCCCTTTCTCTTCATCATCATCATCATATTATTATTTTTTAAGAAGACCCAGATAACAATTTCAAATTACAGAATTTTAGATCCAAAGGATACCTAGAAGAGATCATTGCTAGGCTATTCTTTCATTGCAGATAGAGATGTTAAAAAAATACAGAGAAGAGAGAAGAAAACCCATGTCAGAGAGTTCATTAAGGAAAAGTCAAAACTCTAATTCCACTCTACTATCTACTCAACCAATGCTCCTCTCCATAGCTGTCTCTAAATAGCAGGTTCCTTGAGGAATGTAAAAAATTGCTAGAACTTGTAGATTTGGGTCAATGAACAAGCTGCTTAGTGGTTTACCCAGCTTTCAGTTCTACTCTCAGTTTTGCCATCAGGGTTCTTGGTCACAGTCTTCTACAGCTATAAAGTAAGGGGGTTGAGGGGATGGAATTATGGCTCAGTGGTAGAGCTCTTGCCTAACCATATGTGAAGCATGGTTCTATTCTCAGCAGCACATCAAATAAAGAAATAAAATAAAGATATTTATTATGCCCATCTATAGCTAAAACATATTTTTTTAAAAAAAGTAAGGGGATTGAACCAATCACTTGAAACTCCCTTTCAGCTCCAAAAGCTCATATTTCTTATCATTCATTCTCATTTATTGAATGAAAATAATAGCACCTTGGAAAAATTTAAACATATCATTAACGATTCTTTTGCAATAAATCAGAAGAAACAAATCCTGAACGCTGATGCTCTGGCAAGCATCCCTCAGCCCCATGCCATTCCTTAGGATGGGTTCTTATGAAAACATGCCCAACGAAGCCCCAGGGCTTGTCCCATCTGTTAAACGTGCTTCTTCTCACTTACATCCTAGCTGGTACACAACACATCAGTGCAGTCTCTCCTTTCTGAAGGGATCTTTGTCAGTGAAAATCATTACAACTTCTGTTGCTGTTTTTTTAAGCGGGGGGGGGGGGCATCATTAGAAACAAAACCAAAATAGCACATGGGTGATTACTAAGAAATACTTTGGAAAATCATGGGGAGAGGTGGTATATTGTAATAAAGGATGGATGTGTAGACTAGATTTTAAAAGAAAGACCCAAAACTTTAAACTCTCACTCAGAAAGTTAGAGTAATAGGATTTTTACTGTGTTTTTTGTCTAAGCCCCACCCTCCACCTCTGTTTTTTTTTTTTCTTGTGTGTTTTTATTCTTATTTTCTTCTGTGTGCTTTATAAAAAGAATACCAAGGCTATTAACTGGGGTACTTTTAAGGATAGTTGATCCAAAAGCAGTTCTAAGATTTAATTGCTAAGTTTCAATAGTCCCATTCAGTGAAGGAAAATACATAAGATGATTCTTCCCATAATGAGAATAGAAAAGCTAAATCGATGGGGCTTGCAAAATCAACAATTAAACAATGATTACAAGCAGCAAGAGTAAACTCAAGAATATGCCATGCCTTAAAGATCCAAATTCCCTGGCTGCATAGACTCTGGGATTATCTCAGGAAAGATTCAGCTTTTTCAGAGAACCAATTTCTTTCTTTGAAGCCAAATCCCTGATTTACATTCCATTTATGCTTCAGAATCCTGCCATTAAATAAATGCCGTATCTCTAACATTGATGGGTCACCTTGTTATTCAGAGAAACAGACTCTTACAGAACCTCAAGTCAGGTACTCTCAGGAAGCACATAGTGAATGCAGCATACCTTTGGGGGTGGGTGTCAGGCATTCCCCAGCAGGGATGGGATCCTGCCTTCTGCAGGAATTCATGGGCAACAACTTCCTAAGGAGGTATTTCTCATTTAAATATAACTTCTTGGCAACCAAATATTTATCTGGAAGAAATTGGGAGTGGCCCTGTCCAATAAGGCACCTGGGTTCAATCCATTACTCAAAAATAACAGGATTGTGGCATTTGGGGAACGCCTCCCCAGAGAGATTTGCCAAGAAATAGCTCAGCAATCCTCCACCATCCACCCATCCTTGTCAACACGCCTCCCTTGGCATTATGAGTGAGTGGACAGTACCACACCCAAGATCAAATCCAGGGCATTCTTGGCACAGATCCCCAGAGGCAAAGTCAGGGTGTGCATGACAAAATCCTCGCTTATTGCCCAGTTCATCACAGCATGTGATATAACTTGATCTGTGCTGAGGACAGTAGGTCCATAAGCTCCAAGGCAATTCTGTTTTCAGCCTTTAACTCCATTCAAGCAAGTCTCAAGTGTCTTTGCTCTATTGGGTTCTGAAATCATAAGTGCTGCTGCTATGAAGGTGACTTTCAGAATCTTACCTTTAACCTCAACTTTCCACACCAACATTATGCATCTGACACCTCTCCCCAGAACTGGCTCAAAGACCTGATTACATTTTTCTCAGTGGTCCACTCTATCCCATACTCCACTCCCTATATTAATCACTCAGCATTTATTAAGCACATGGCAATGTGCCTATCACACTGAAGCTGCTCTACAGATTTGTTGAAGCATGGAGATACATAAAGAATCCAGGCTTTATCATTCCCAAAGTCCAAAGTAAATAAAACCTTCTACCTGGCCTTTCAACATTGTCCATGAACATGTTTTCTCTCTGTCCACTTTCCCTATGTTCCAGATACTCAGGAGACTACTCATACTCATACTAAGCTACTTCTCATACTTTGCATCTTCACATCTTTTTGTCACATTTTTTATCAGTCTATGAGGCACCATATTCTGCTCTATCAAAATCCATCAACATATTCATTTTTTTAGCAAAATTTGCACCACTAAGAAATGTGTGCCCAGTGTATGCTCCCATAATATATTGCTTTCATATTCCATTGAGGGTTTGTAATGTTATGCCTTATATGAAAATTAATTTTATATATATTTAGTTTCCTCATCCGCAATTAGATCTCAAGCTTATTTGAAGACAGGGCCAATGGGTGTTTTATCTCATACACATACATATGCATATACATGATGTTTTTCCTAGCAGAGACTACTAGGCCACTGCCTTCTGTTTGTTGAATAATCATACTGAAACTATCACAACTAATTCTGTTTCTGGTATCTAGATGCAGCAAAATACAAGTTATCATAAATTAAAAAAAAACATGAGGTAAACACATAATGGTGGCAACTATATAAAATAACTGAAATAGTCTTTTAACTAAAAAAAAAGGATGATAAATTATCTGCTGTCCTGTTGTTCCCACTTATAAGTCATGTTTTGTGTTATAACCAGCTTCCTCTGGTGGTCAAATGATATAAGGTATAACCAAAGGTGTTTTAGGTGACCATGTACTAGATTTAAGATCACTTCACCATGTACATGTATGGACTCATCCCTTATATGCATTTCCTGCCTGGTTTGGGTTGGATGATTCCATCTTGTTTTTATGGAAATTTTTACATATGCTTTCCTAGTCACAGAAAAAAAAAATATCCCTTATCTCCCATCAGTGGGATTTCACTGTCTCAAACCAACACATCAAGTTTCTATTCCAATCAGAAAACTGGCTCCAGCTCTCTGCTAGTCACTGCATACCAGTCCTTGAGTTGACTGAATGATTAATACTCCTTTCTTGCTAAATTTATAAAACAGACCTGTAGTCCTGACTGTCCTCAGCAGCTTCTCAGGGAATAGCACTTTGAAATACTTTAAAGGATCCATGTAGAGTAACTTCTATCTTCCAACAAAAAGCAAAGCAAATTGGATAAAAAAAAGAGTTAGTTAAAGGAAAATAAAAGAAAAGGAAGCTAAATGGAAAAGAAAAGAAGCACTTAGAGCAGTCACGAGGTGGGCACTACCCATGCATTCTTATTTAGTCCTCACAGCTCAATGAGTACACATTGCCAATAAGTGACGGTCTAAGCATGGAATCATGATATGTAGAATCCTCCACAATACTGTTATTTTACACTTAAAAATCACAATCCTCACCACCTTCGACTCTCAGGACCTGGCAGCATCTTATTCTGTGAATCAGTTACTTAGGATTAGGTTTGGCTGCAATATAAAAGAAAAATCCCATCTAATGACCAACTGTACATCTCTTCTCTTGGTAAAAGAAAAAAAGGTGGGTGGTATAGGACCAGAAGGGCAGGTCCACTGAATCATGAAGAAGCGAGGCTCCTTTAAATACCCGACCCTGCCATCCCTACTTGTGGTCCTAGGATCCAGAATCCACAGGGGCTGGAATGTTACATCCATATGGGATGTGGGAGTAGGGAGGAAGTAGGAAAAGTCCCTGAAGAATACTTGCTTGGCTTTTGAGGAGTCTTCCCACAAGCCCTCCCATTTTTCCTGCTCACATTCTACTGTATGGAACTCAGTCAAATGGACAGACCTGGCCTGAAGACAGCCTGAGTGAGGTGGTTAGTGTTTCAACTATGCATAGGCTTCCCCAGTAACTTCGAAATCCTGCCAGAAGAGAGGATGAGAGAATGTTACTGGGAACCAATACCAGGCCTATTAGTATTTGCAGATGGCTTTCCGACTCTGATAGTGAATTTCAAGTTATAAAGTCAGAATTTTCATTATTTTAATTTAGAAAAAGTAGTAAAATAAACCTGTTTTTATTTTCCTTCTTATTCATGCCTAAAGATATTTCACAGAGAAGGTATAAGTTGCTGCTCATTGCCTAAGTGGAAATAGAAGATGTGTCAACATGCCATGACTCTTCAGCTCGAAGCCATTCTGGGAAAAAGAGACTCAGGTCATTATTAGCTGCACTACTCTCTCACTCCGCAGCTACACTAAGACTTTGAGACCCCAAGCCCTACAAAGATCATGGCCAACCTCTCTCCTCAAGTACACATCAAAATACAAACCATAGTAAGTCACCAAGCTGAATCTTTTCATGAGTGTGAAAAGATAAAAGATCTTCTTTCTAGATTCACAGATTTCAAAAATTAAAAAAAAATACTTTAAGGATAAAGTTATATCATTTTTGGTAGCAAGGTTTGCTGTTGTCTTTGATCTGTACTTGTCTCCATGTCTGGTAGTTCAGCACATCTACAATTTTTCTTGGATTTCAGTTCTTATTCTAAAGCATATAAACTGAAGAAATGTTTCTACAAATAGTGATTAATATGAAAGAGAAAATATTGTGTTGCTTTATATTATTTAGCGAATTAGTATTTGGAAAGAGAAGAGGTAAGAGATCTGAGTTACTCCTTAGGAAAAGCAAGAACCTGGACCCTTGTTCAATAGCCTTTTATCCCACTTTCTTCTCAGTGGAATTGCTTTGATTTGTGCCTACAAATTATGTCTTCACTAATGAGGTCATAGTCCATTGTTTTGATGAGTCTAATAGTTAGACACATCTAAATAAAGAAAAAATCAATCAACTTCATACCTTGATGGATATTTTTAATAAGGACTGGAAATAGGAATCATATTTTTAAAAATGAACTACAGGAGTGGATCCAGGAATTTGAACTAAGAAGAGCAGAAGAAAAACAAAGAAAGACAAAAGAGGAGAAAGGAGAAGAGTGTCAGTTGAACATGGAAAAGTAGATCAAGTACTAATTCTAGCTCATCTTCTTTGTTCCCATTTCATCCTTCCCTTGCAGCTAAAAAGTTAAAGGCAAAAATGCTCAAATTTTGCTTCAAATGTCAAACTTTCCCAAAGTAAAAACTGTCATTGGTTACTATACTCCTTGTCTCCTGACAAGGGGTTATTTTATCACATTTTATAAAACCAAAACTAGAAAGAAGTTTCTAAAATATTGATTAATTATTGGCTTAAGAGATGGCGAAGACTTTAAAATCATCTAATGTAATTCCTTTCATTTTACAAGGGAGTAAACCAAGGCTCTGCAAGAAGAAACGTCACAGCAAATTGGAGGAATAATTGGGACAAGAATTCAGATTTCTTATTTTCAAAACAAAGATGGAGCCTCCATAGTACATTTCCAAGTAATTGCCCTCATTAAACTAGGCTTGACAAGGGCAGATGCCCTTTATCAGAATTTATGAGCTAAAAAGAGGCATTTTCACTTACCACTAGCCTCTACTTACCTATACCAGTTGCAACCACCCCTAACGCCCTGCAGCCTCCACTTAATCTAAAACACTTCTCAAGAACTCATTGCAAACTTTATGAATCTCTTAGTTTAGCAAAATGCCACAGCACCAAGATGAATTTCTGATTTTTATCCTTCAAATCTCTTCATCATCACTGATAAAGCCTTCTGTTTATATAATACCTCTCCCTCAAGAAACCAAGGTGATTTATGGACATTATCCCATTACGGAACAAGTAATTATCCAAACAGATAAGTGGGCAATTTTATTCATTTTATACACTGAATCAGACCCATTTCCCAGCAGTTCCAGAAATGGCCCCATAGTTTGTAGCAAGAGCTTTCCATTGGGAATCTCTTCATTTTCTATGAATGCCAGTGCAAGAAACTCATAAAGCAGAACTATTCTAGCTCCTGCAACATGCCCTTCATTTATCTACTCCTAAATGCAAAACTCGTCTCTACTTCTGGTCCTCTGCACCCTTTATATTTAGCAGGCTCATGTTACATTGGCCTATTGACAGTTCCCTCAATCCTTTGCACACATTATCCTTTCTACCAGGAACACACTCCATAATGCTCTTCACCTTAACTTTCTGATCCTTCTTCTGCTTCCAGCACCAGGATTCCTTCTCTGAGGAGAAGTCTTTCCTTATCTTCTTCTACCCCAATCTGGGTGAAAATCCTATATTTTAAGTCTGGTCCCCTGCCTGTGGTGCGCTCCCTCCTATGATGCCTACTTCCTTTTTGTTGGGTTGTTTTTTAATTTTACTTAAACACTTTTATTTTCTTTATTTGTTCTAAAGAGTTATACATGGCAGCAGAATGCATTTCAATTCCTTCTACACAAATGGAGCACAACGTTTCATTTCTCTGGTTGTACACAATGTAGCGTCACACCATATGTGCAGTCATACATGTGCCCAGGGTAATGATGCCCATCTCATTCCACCATCTTTCCTGCACCATGCCCCCTCCTCCTCCCTCCCTTCTCTTTGCCCAAAGTTCCTCCATTCTTCCCATGCCCCTCCCCCATTATGGATCAGCATCCACTTATCAGAGGGTGCCTACTTCTTGATTTTCATGCCTTTGTATAATAGCTTCCCCTTGAGTGTGGGCTGGATTAGTGACTTGCCTCTAGAAAACAGAATGTGACAGAGTGATGAGGCGTCCCCTCCAGGAGTAGGTTATCCAAAGCCTGGTTTCTCAATTGCTCAATCTCTCTTTCTTTCTCTTTCTCTCCCTGTTTCCTCTGAAGGAAGCCAGGAGCCATATTGTCAGGCACGTGGCAAGGATTACTGATAGATCTGGCAACTGCCAGTAAGAAACTGAGTCTGTCAACAACCACATGAGTGAGCTTGCAGGTGAGCCTCCCTGGTAGTGGGGTGCCACAGCCCCACCAATACATTGATAGAAGCTTTGAGAGAGAAAATAGCTGATATGATCAATGTTTCTGATCTTCAAACAAAGGGCTAATATGTTTGCTGTTTTTACACAGCTGTTTTCAGGTACGTTTAATGTATCAATATAGGTTTCAACATACTCTCCCTTTCAAAGCCCTGATCAGTTGTGACTTTATGCCAATCAGTATGATTTTAGATTACTATTTGCTTGTCCTCTTAATTGTCAGTTCGATGAGAGCAGAAACTCTGAGTCTATCATAAAAATGGTGTCTCAGAGCCCAGCACAGCACCTTACATATGACACGTGCTCAGTAAATGTCAGACGAGTGAATCATTTATCTCAACCTTCGTCTTGTCCTGCAGCCTTTCAGGCACCCCAGATGATAAATATGCATCTTCCACTTGTGGGCTCACAGCCTGACCCTTCTGCCCCCTCTCCCATACCAGGAAAGTTCAATCCAATCATCTCAGGCCAGAGATTCTGCTTCTGCCAAGTCTTCCCACACCTTAAAGCCCTCTTTTTCTCACCTGCTGACCCAGTTGAAATCTTTATAATTCCCTATCACACAATATCTTCCCTACCTGGCCCCTTGCTCCAGTTTCTGTTTTCTCCAAGCCACCTGTCATATTATTACCACCCTTACTTTTTCTGTAGCAAAATTTTTTTTTTCAGGTCCTTCCCTGCAAACACCGTCTACATCTCATATCTTAGTAAGACTAAAACCTAAACTCTTCATACTACCATTTGAGACCATTCCTGAAGTTTGACATTCCCAACAGTTGAATCCCAGTGCATGTGAGCCTCAAAATAATCATATTAGTTGTGCATTTGCCTACTGACGCTCAACTGTCCTGTTCCTCCTTATCTCTGTCCCCAGATTCTACTCACCATGTAGCAACCTGTTCCAATTCCACTTTCTCCACAAAAACTTCTCATCTCTCACACTACAAATTCTGTCTCCCTCTCCTGTGCCCATGGCACTGTTGGCTTTCTGCCAGAGCCCTAACCCAAGACTGATTTGGGATAAACCATGCTTTGCATCTATGTCCCCAACAGACAGTGAACATCTTTATGTCTTGTCTCTCTGTCCTGCACAGTGCCTGCCATATAGCTGGCCTCAGGAAGGACTCACTGAATGCCATCAAACTTCTGTTTGGAAACACCATACATTTAAGGAGCTGCTTTTTTATTTTCAAAATGCTGCTGGGAGAGAGGATTATTAATCGGTGGCTTTTGGTTCTTTTAAAGCAAAGACCACAAACCACCTCTGAAGCCAAGAAAAAGATATGATTAGAGGGAAACACTTTAATACCTTTAATTCTCTGAGTTTGGAAGAACAATAAAATGCTAGCTTCCACTAGATTATTTCTTCTTAATTAAAAGTTATCCTGATTCTTTTGGAGCACACAATTTCTGGTCAGATCAACAAACAGTAACCAACACTACCCTCCCCTCCCTTCCCTGCCTTCCTAGCCCTTCTCCTGGAGTTATGCAACCCTTGAGAGTGGCATACTCTTCAACTATTTGCTCTGTGCTCATAATTAGATTGTCTAGACAGGAGATGTTGCTGGAGCAATAGGAAAATATTTTACAAGGTGCTCTGCAGAACCACACTTATAACAGTGATTAGAACACACTGAAGACGCAAAGCCAGCAAAATCAGCCTGGGCCACGAGCCGATTTCATCCTAAAGCAGAGGCCCTTTGAAGCTCTCATCTGAGGAAGAGATGCCAAATTAGAACTCTGAGGACAGGGAGCAGCTCCCTGGCCTTCAGATCTGTGAGAGCAAGGCTGAACGGATAGAATAATGTCTAGCTGCCCTCCCCATGTCCTCCACATACTGGCCCTAAATCATCCAGGCAGGATGAAGTTTGCAGCTTTCACCAGCATCTCCAAAATGAGATGCTTGAAGGTCACAGTAAGCAGTTTCCAGGACCTCACTTCTGCAGCATGGTGTATCCTTTTTATTTTGCAGAACTCAAATGTAAACAGCACAGAGAGATATGCACAATGCTTGCTCTTACACAAAGACATTTCTTGGCCTGACCTCCTCCTTCAGCTTTATTGGCATATCAGTGTGACAGCAACAATATTTTCCAACAGAAACCCTCTTTAGAGAGATCTTTCACAGAAGGAATTGCTTAGGTAAAATCATTTAGTTCTTTAAGATGAATGACTTTTGAAAAATTGCTACACTGTTAAGAGTACTGCATTTCAATACAAAAAAAAAAAAACACCTTAGAGACTTAATAAATTTGGCAAGAGAAGATTTAGCAAGGAGAAGAGCCTTTTAACAGGAAAGTAAATAGGACCCAGTCCCTGAATCCTAAATCTCTGTAGTTCTGTCAAAGTTATTACATACATTGCATCACTTAAATTATTAGTACATATCAGGTATTCTTCTAAGCACTTTATATGTGTGATCTCATTAAATCTTCAACACAGACCAAAGAGATAGGTAGTACCCCAATCCTGTCCCCAGTCCTCAGTAGAACTGAGGAGACTGAGGCCTGAATTGTTAAATAAATGTTCCAGGTGGCCAGAAGCAGATCTGGGGCTGGCTCCCAGCCAGTCTGACATCAGAACCTGCTCTCCACATTCTACAGAGTTCTGATGGGAACACAGATAAATAAAGGGGGCCTTCTTACACTCAAAAACTTTAATGCATTTGAGGACAAGTATGAATTGGGTGTATGACAAAATGAGGAGGCTATGAAATTAAAGAATCTCATGCTTCAGATTCTACCACCCTCTGTTTTCAGGACTAGTCATTGAACCACTTAGAATCTCATTTTCCTCATCGTTCTCTCTTGTGGTACTTTTGAAAAAGTGGGAGAGGTGACAAATAAATATGGATTTATTAGAAACCCTTAAATGAACATGTACTTTTATTTTACCATTATATGATTGACAAAGAATTTTCACATTCATCATTTAAGTCTACAATGACTGTGTGAATTAAGCCTGGCAGAGATTTTTATTTATTGATATTTTTTAAATTGGAAACTTACACCCACAAGAATTAAAGTTATTTTTATTTTACAAATTTAAGTGACAAGAAAATAGTGTTACTAAGATCAGTCACATCTCTAACTTTATGATTAATTCACATAGAATCATAGTCTAGTCTTCCCCTGCTGCCTCTACTTTTTTAGTACTGTTAGGTATGGAAATTTGTTTTTAATTAAAATCTGGAAATGCATTCACTTAGGATAGAAATGAGATTTAGATTTCCTTATCATTTCAGATAAGGGAAGATAGCAGAAGGTATGTACTAGCAACTAGCCACCCTGGAGGGTAAGCCAGGGCTTTCCCCCTATGTCCTGGTTTTATCTCTGGTGAGTCCTCTGAAAAGAGTCTGGGTTCATCTCACAAATAAATGACACACAGCTGTTGGTTGTCTCTTGCCACTGCCCTCTCCCTCCACATGAAGCCAAAGGCAAGCAGAAAAAATGCAAAGCCACTGTTCTGTAAGCAACGGTGCATGGGAGACACTGGCACCTCTTCTGCTAAGTTCCAACAGTCTTCATAGTGCCTTTTTCATAGAAGCCTGGTGACTCTACCCCAAGAGGTTATCTTGATCCAGAGGTTCAGAGGGAAAGGAGAAGGGAGGGGGGCCAAGGAAAAGAAAGAGGTAAGGGAAGACAAAGAAAGAAAGAAAGAAAGAAAGAAAGAAAGAAAGAAAGAAAGAAAGAAAGAAAGAAAGAAAGAAAGAAAGAAAGAAAGAAAGAAGGGAGGGAGGGAGGGAGGGAGGGAGGGAGGGAGGGAGGGAGGGAGGGAGGGAAGGGAAACTGAGGAGGATGAAAGGTCAGGAAGAGGAAAGTAAAGAAGAGAGAAAGGGAGAGAATGTTATTGATCCACATTAAAGAGCAATGGACAGGGAGTTGGAAGAATAGGTTTTGAGACCCAGCTCAACAGCCGATGGTGCCTGGATCCTGGAATCTCTTTCAGTCTCACCTTTCTCATATGTAAAATGCCAGTGATCAGTCCAGCTTGTTCCTGGGTGCGAAAGGTCAAATGGCACCGGAAAGGCACTTGAGAAACAGCATCTGTATTACCACCTACAGCCGTGGGTACCAATGTGAAACCAAGGCAGTTTCTTTTAACAAGGGAACTTGCTCAGACTCTGTCCTGGTTTTTCTTAGGAATCGTTTCTTGTTGTTCTGCGGCTGATTTTCCCTTACCTCCCACTCTGTCCTCTGCCTACTGCTGCCTCACCCCGGACCTTATAATGGTGACTTAATGCCTGAGGAGGGCCAACTCAGCTGGAAGTAAAGATAGCAATCAAATTAATCTGCTTAGTTCCATGTTAACAAAAGCTTTAATCTGGGAGAAAATCAGAACTTGTTAATACCTGGTGTCTAGAAGGCATACTACAAAGTGCTTTCATGTTGTGACATTAGAGCCTACCACTGAGACTGTTAACTAAGCAGAATGCCATTAATGTCACCTTTTAATGTAGAAGGAAATGAGGTTAATGGCTGTAAAATTGAGACTGGAACCCAGGACTCTACTCCTAGTGTAGTACTCTGATATGGAGGATTGCTAGAAGTCCCTTAGCAGTCCTGAAGCAACCACCTTACGTCACCCATGCTTCTCCTCAACACCACCACCCCCCTGACCCCCCCATGCCCAGCAAGCCCTGCGACACCTGACAGCATGCCAGCTGCTGGCACCGGCCTTCCCACTCTAAACACAGAATGTGGATCTGGACAAGGCTGCATTGGTTAATTAGGAGGCCTGGAATTACATCAATTCCCAGTGGTAATAATTGGATGCTTCATAGGAAATTAAATAAAATATTCCATAAAAATGAAATTTGTCTGATTAAACTAATGAAAGAAGAAAAGCAAAGGATGGGAACATTGGGGAATAGTAGAAATATGCAGATTTCTCATCTTTCAAAGTGCAGGTTTTATGCTTATTACTTCAGCATGTCAAATGGAAACCTATTTTTCAAGTAAACAAACATTAAAGTAACTAATAATGATCATTATTAACAATTGTAAAAAAAAAGTATGATGTAGAAGCTGAAAAAAGAAGAAGAAAGTGGTTTTATGTAAACCAATTTCTTTTTTTTTTTTCCTTTTTTTGCACGACTATGGATTGAATCCAGGGTGCTCTACCAATGAGATACACTCTCAGCCCTTTTAAAATTTTATTTTGAGACAGGGTCTTGCTGAATTTCTAAGGCTGTCCTCAAACTTGCAATCCTTCTGCCTCAGCCTCTCAAAAAACTGGGATTATAGGTATGTACCACCAAACTTGGCTAAATAAGTTTCTATTAGGAAGGTACTAGATAATATTCAGAAAAGATAGGACCAAAGATTTTGTGTTGTTACAATTAAAAATAAACAGATTACAAAACTATATTAGGGGTTGGGGTTGTGGCTCAGCGGCAGAGTGCTTGCCTAGCACATGCAAGGCCCTGGGTTCGATCCTCAGCACCACATAAAAATAAAATAAAGGTATTGTGTCCAACTACAATTCAAAAATAAAATTTACAAAAACTATGTTAGAAGAAAAATTCACTCAATAGAAAGCTAAGTATGTAGATAAAATAGCAATATATATTAAAAATATAATAATACAAAAATTGAGATGGCAGAATTAAGACACTATCATATGAACATCTGTAAAGAAGTTAAAATCTTACTAATTGAAAGAAAAAGATGCCAATTTGGATTACAAAGTAAAATTTAGTTATATGCTATATGCATGCAAGTACACATAAAAAAAAGATTCAGAAAGCTTAAAGTAAAAATAGACAAAGATATAATAAGAAAATTCAAAGAAAAAGAACCTAAATGTTGCAATTCTCAATAGACAAGGCATTAGAAGAGATTAACTTTATAATGGAAAATGCATTCACCATCTACAAAGGGTTGTGCATAGAACAACACAAGATCCACATTCATAATGTAAATTGATGTAAAATAATCTGTCATCCTAAGAGGAAACTAAATTATTCTACTGAATGACAGATCAAGTAGTGAAAAAAAGTTACTACTAAATAAATAGGCACAAATAGAGGAAAGATAAATAGCACGAGGACTCTGGATCTGAACACTATTTATCAAACTCAAAACAGAGAAAGCAGTGACATAACATTAAAGTATTTATGAAATCAATAAAAAAATCTACTTAAGTGTAAAAGTACCCAGAAAATTATAGAAAGAAGAAAAAGTAAGAGAAGTTTATCTTGTGAATACAATGTAATAAAATGAAATTAATAATAAAATTGAAAGGGGTAAAAGCTTCAAATAAAAAAGTTATTTCAACCTATTCTCAGGTCAAAGAGGAAGTGAACAAAGAAAAATAGCAGGGTGTATGAACTGTAATAATGAAATACTATTACATACATGGAAAATTGACATTGAGGAAATTTAATGTATAAAGCTTACATATCTAATAAAATGACTATAAATGAATCAAAATTCCAGGAGAACATGCTGAAAATTGCAACACACACACACACAAATAAAAATAAAAATAAATAAATAAAGAATGAATGAATGAAGGAAGGAAGGAATAATGTGCATAAGTGTCCCAAATAATGAATGAGAAAGTAAAAGAATTCTAATATGAACAAGTAAACTCAACAAGGTGGTACTTTGAAAATAATCAGCCAATCAAGTGTTCATTTGCTAATTGAATCTTTATATAAGGATTAAAAGTACTATGTACAAAATAATCTTTTGTTATTTTTAATAACTTCTTTTATTGCTTTCTCAATTTAATGAATACATATAAATCTAAAAAACAGTATTTTCTAGTAAGATATAGAGAACAAAACTTTATCATAAAAGAGAAATCTAAATAAGCCAATACTATAGACAAAAGTAAGAATGCTGTAGTGAGTTGCCTCTAAAATTACCAGCTACAGGAATTTTCACAGGTGAATCAAAACAAACTTCTACTACCAGATGAAGCCATTTCTTTAGCTGATAAAGTCAACAGAAAAAAAAACTTGATTAATAAAGAAAATTAGCTAATAGTGACACAAGCCTGCAAGTATGGACAAATAAAACTATATGTAATCAAACTTAGGAATATTAATACAAAAATGAAATATTAATAAAGATGTATTAATTCCAAGTGGAATTCTTATACTGAATGTGCAGAAATCTTTCAATAATAAGAAATATGTGGCATAGCTCACCATTTAAATTAGATCTGAGGAGGAAAATATAATAATTTTCAAAGATCTATCAAGTCCTGAAAAGCCATGGCATAACCTCAAGTGCATATTACTAAGTGAAAGAAGCCAATCTGAAAAGTCTGTGTATTATATGATTTCAACTACCCAACATTCTAGAACAGGCAAACTATGGAGTCAGTTAAAATATCAGTAGTTTTCAGGGATTGGTTATAGGTAGGAGTCAGTCAGAGATGATGTTGAACAGCCTGCAATGTACAGATAAGTTTCCCAAAGGAAGAACTGTCATGTCCAAAACATCAATGAGAAACTGTGAAACTGTGAAACTGTGCCCTAAATCAACCATAACACATTTGTATATGCTATAGTTAGAAATCAATAGATTGGTTGAAATTCAATGATGGAAAATATTTAATCCAAAGAGGAGTAAAGAGACAACAACAATCAAACAAAAAACAAAAAGGAACACAGAGAATAGATAATAAATGGCTTCACTCCAATCACATAAAAAACTATCAAAATGGGGAAACACTCAAAAGGCAGATATCATCAGAACAGATTAAAAGCAAGATCTAATTACGTGATCTCTACAAGAAACACACTTTAAATACAGACATTCTCACTAGTAATCCTAGTCTAAAATAAGGTAGAGAAAAGGAACCCAAAGGTAATAACCAAGATGCATGAAGAGTTATAGGAAAAGTGAATATGTAAATATAAATAAATATTTAACCATGTAACAAAAATAAATAACTGCAAGATCATAGATAAGCAGAGAGTAAATGGATAAAGAAGATCTGCTATGCAAAGAGTAAGTATAAAAATGATGAAGTGGCTACAATAATATCTGATTTTAAAACAGTCTTTAAGACACTTAGTATTGCCAAAGATAATGAGAAACATTTTACAATGAAAATAGGCTCATTTTTTTAGAAGAAATTCTGATTGTCAATGTGCCTAAATCTAACAGAAGACTCTCAAAATGCATCAAATAAAAATTAACAAAATTAAAGTGAGTACTAGAAAATCTCATAATAATATATTTTAACAACTGCCTCAGTAACTATTATAAAACTAGATAATAGTCAGTAAAGACATACTATGCTAATACATTAGGATATTATATTTATAGAAAATACAAATAGAATTCTTTTCAATTGCACATGGTACATTCACAAAGATAAGTCAGAGTTTAGCCCATAAAATAAATCTCTATATATTTATAAGAATTCAAATTAAAGACAGTAATTTCTTTTAATTAAAATTAAGTTATATATTTAGAAAAGCACAAAATATTTGAAAATGAGCCAATGTAACCTCTAACGTATTCATGGGTTTTTCAACAAGAAAAATTAGAAAGTATCTCTGGATGAAAATAGAAATATAACATATCACTGTCTATGTGACGTGGCAAAATGAGTTCTCATAAGAAAATATATAACTCTAAATGCTTCTAAGAGGAAATTAGGGAAAAAATCTATAATCAAAACCTTGGGTTCCACTTTAAGCAGTCAAAAAAGAAGAAAATAAAACTCAAAGTAAGTAGAGGAAGAAATAACACAGAAAAGAGTAGAAATCAACTAAACAGTAATCAGAAAATTAGTCAAATTAAAAGAACACATGTTCTCACCAAAACTGACAAAATTGATGAGATCATCAACAACAACAAAAAATAAGGACACAGATAACCATTATTAGGAAAAAAAAAAGAAGAAACTGTCTTATCATTATTAAAGGGCAATAGAGAATATCAGTAGCAACTTTATACCTTCAGATACAACTTAAATAAACTTCACATATCTCCTTAAAAATATAACTTACCAATTAAATTAAACCAAAGAAAAAATATAACTAAATCAATACTTATAAAACAAATAATTTAAAGAACTTTCCCACCTAGAAATAGATAACCTGTCCCACATGAATTCCTTCATAAACTCCATCATACTTTTAAGGAAATATAAAATTTAAGAAAGTAAAAGATAAAATTCAAGAAAATAAAAGATGAAAGTCTTTTAGAAAATAAAGGAGAGAATACTTCCTAACTTGTTTTATGTGGGCAATATATTCTAAATACTAAGACCTAGTAAAGGCATTAGAAAAGAATAAAAATAATAGACTAATTCCACTCATGAACACAAACACAAAAGTACCCAATAAAATATTAGCAAACTGAATCCAGCAATGAGCTTATCTCAGGAATGAAAGACTGATCTTATATTTGAAAATATTTATAAATGTGATTTTCATTTTACATGCTAGTAATCAAACCCAAGGCCTCATACAGGCTAGGCAAACTCTGTACCACTGAGTTACATCCTCAGTCCAAAACAAGATTTTTTTAAAAATTAGGCAAATTGATGGAAAATAAATATTCATAAATATATAAGTTCTAGGAAGAAGAATAAATGGAGAGTAACTCCATCAGATACCAAAACATAATAAAGATTAAAATAAAGCCATTTTTTATTTTAAAAAAATAGGTAAATGGAATAGAATTGAAAACCTATAGTCAAAAATACACAAAGTAGAGTAATATATGACATAGCTTCATTTCAAATCATTAGGGGAAAGGTGAAATCAGAATAAATGATGCTGAAAAATCTAGCATACCAGCTGAAAAGGTGATTACATCTTTTCCTTCAAACAGGAAATTTAGATTAAATATGTTTAAATGTGTCTAAAAATAAAATTATGTAACCACTAGAAAAAACCTTGGAAATTTATTTTAAGATTTTATTATGGAGAAAGTCATTCTTTAAAAGATACAAAGTTAGAAGCATTAAAATACTGACAAATTTGACACTTAAAGGTCACAAAAATAACATCATAAAGTTAAAAGAGACATGAAAAACTGGGAAAAAATATTTGCAATGTATCTTCAGAAAACAAATGAAGTTTTTTGATACATAAATAGCACTGGCAAGTCATTAAGGAAAAAAATCAGTATCTTAATAGAGAAAAAATAATGGGTTGTGGTATAAAAAAAGTCACAGAAAAATAAATAAAATTACTTTCTAACTAAAGAAAAACATGTTAGACTCCCTTCAAATTCTACTGACACAAATTTAAAAAATAAGATAGTTTTCATCATACACAATATTGGTTAGAATGTGTATCCAAGAATATTCCAAGGCTTTGTGGGAGCATCAATTGAAATCACCTGTTTGGAAGGCAATTTGTCAGTTAATATTCACATGACTTTGACCTAATAATTCCACTTTTGGAAATCCACATTACAAATCCTTTGCATATGTGTGCAAAATATGTCCTATAGGCAAGAATATTTATAGCAGCATTGTTGGTAGTACTTGAGGTAAAAATAAATATTTATTTGTCGATGTGGTGCTGGATAAATAGGTTAGACTTAAAACATAATATGCTGCACTATTAAACACTGAGATTGATCTACATAGGATTAGACAATTTGTCTTCAAGGTATGTCATTGGACACAGAACATGAGACAGGACAGTTTAAGACATGTGCTCCCCCTGGGTAAAATAACACACAATAAATAAGCACATATGGATAAATACTTTGATATATGTATAAATACCCATGTATATGCACAGAAAGGGTTTTGTTCTTTTATGTTTATAGACCATTTCTTTAAAAGTAGACAAGAAACTGTTATCATTTGTGGCGAGAATATTGGACTGAGGGTCTGGGGTAGAAATGAAAAGTCTTAATTAAACATCTTTTGTGATGTTCAAATATATTTTTCCAATGTATATATTATTGAAAAATCTACCAGTTTTTAAAAAGTTTATAAACTAAAGGAATTAACCACTTTTTTGACTTGTGAAAAGAATAAATAAAAAGTAGATTTTCAATATGGTAAGCTTTGCATAAGAAAAACCAATCACTTGATAAAGCTGTGTTTTTTCACCAATATCTTAAAAAAAAAAAATGACACTTGTCCTTATGGAGCTCACAGTTCAGTGGGAAGAACTCACATTCTATCTTAGAGAAAGACTGCTGTCCTAGGGCTTAAATCTAAAATGTTTAGCAAATGTGCTTCTTTCCAAGATCATACAGGAACGAACTTAGTTCAATAATCCTTCTTTGTAGAGCTCACTCATTCCCTCAATAACTATCAACATCTCTGAGACAGTTGATCTCCCGGTACTGAGCTTCCATGGGAGACTCCCAAACGAAAGAGCTATCAGACATCTTGAGTTCTATCCGCTGGGCTTTTCAAAATAATCTGAATTCCCAAAGGTGTTACACATTTTCTTACTTCCAATCTTTTGACTACGTTCTTCCTTTTACTTAGAATGTTAATGCTGGTTCTTAGATTTTTAAAATTTTATTTGTTCTTTTTAGTTATATATGGCAGTAGAGTATATTTTAACATACTTATACAAGCATGATATCATATTCTAATTAGGATCCCCGTCTTATGGGTATGCATGATGTGGAGATTCACTGTAGTATATTCCTATGTACCTATAAGAGTCCTGTTAGAGTCATTTCACTGTCTTTTCTATTCCTATCCCCATCCCTTCCCTTCATCCCCCTTTGTCAAATCCAGTGAATTTCTATTCTCTCCCACTCCCAGCTTGTTATGTGTTAGCATCCACATATCAGAGAGAACATTTGACCTTTGGTTTTGGGGGATAGGCTTATTTCACTTAGCATGATAGTCCCCAGATCCATATATTTACCAGAAAATGTCATAAAGTAATTTTTTATGGCTGATTAATATTACATTGTCTATATATACCATATTTTATTTATCCAATTCATCTGTTGAAGGGCACCTAGGTTAGTTCCATAGCTCAATCTGTTGAAGGGCACCTAGGTTAGTTCCATAACTCAATCGTGAATTGAGTTGCTATAAACACTGATGTGGCTGCATTGCTGCAGTATGCTGATTTTTTTTAGAAAAAGAGAGAGAGAGAGAGAGAGAGAGAGAGAGAGAGAGAGAGAGAGAGAATTTTTAATATTTATTTTTTAATTCTCGGCGGACACAACATCTTTGTTGGTATGTGGTGCTGAGGATCGAACCCGGGCCACACGCATGCCAGGAGAGCGCGCTACTGCTTGAGCCACATCCCCAGCCCCAGTATGCTGATTTTAACTCCCTTGGATATATACCTAGGAGTGGGTATAACTGGGTCAAATGGTGTTCACATTCCTAATTTTCTGAAGAATCTCCCTATTGCTTTCCATACTGGTTGCAGCAATTTGCAGTCCCACCAGCAATGTATGAATGAAGTTTTTCCCCCCATCCTCGCCAACATTTGTTGTTGCTTGTATTCTTGATAATTGTCATTCTGATAAAGGTGAGATTATTTTTCACTGGCTAAATCCTACCTAAAAACAAATATTGGCTCAAGTGCTCCCCCAGAAAAGTAATCCTAACTATGGGCCCCATGGATAGGGTTAAAAACCTTTCTTCCTTGTTCTCACTGCTCTTCCTACTTTACAGTTAGCTAATTACTTGTCAGGTTCTCCTGTTAAAGTGCACATTTGCTTAAAGGGGCTGGGACAAGGAGACCTTTGGTGCCTGACATAGAGTAGGAACTCAATAATTTGATGCATTTAATTGCAGAATTTTACTATTTCCTTCAGTTCTCCAAGCATACACTACTGAGTTGACTTTGTTACTGATTTCCCTGCCTGCCTCTCCCTACTGCACCCCCTTCTCCAAGTCTCAGACACCATACTCACTTGTCCAGTGAAATGGCAGGGAAGACAAACTTGCCCAGGCAGATACGATACACAGCACTCAGGGGAACCTGCTGCACCTGCACACAGCTGAGCATGATGAAGTCATATTTGCAGATCAAGAGTGTCTTGTCTGTGACCAGCAGAATCTTCTCCTTCTCGTTGTTCCAGTGGTCTATCCTGCAGGGGTCATCACAGGGCAGAAGATGACATGGCCTTCCCAAGTTTAAGACAATGGCATTTGCTGAAATATCTAGCACAGAAGACAATGAGGTTGGATCATATTGGAGGGAAGAGGGACTGAACAGTATCTAAGGTCACGTCCTCTCTCTCTCTCTCTGAATCCATGACTAATTGTGGAGGGAAGGTAGGCAATGACAGGAAAATGTTTTATCATCACAGAACTCAAAGATTACCCATGGCACAATCCATTAGAGTAATACCAAGTCTGCATCCTGTGGCATTGGACTGATGTATACATCTCCACATCTTCTCTAGGAAGCCTTCATGGAGCACATCTTCCTCCAAAGACACCCCAAACAGCTCTTTATTCTAACTCACAAAATTGACTCACTAGTTTATGCTGATCTCCAGTGGCCACATGACTATCTGGAGACTTAAACAGAGGCCAACATTATCTAGAAAGCTCATATCCTTCTGGTAGAAATATAGCTGAACAAGTGAAGTGGGATTCTTCAAAATCAACACTAGATAAATATTCATTGATTTTATTTGCTTCAGAATTGAGAGTCCTTCAGGGCACACATGAGAAATTCTGAGAGTTAAGAATTCCCCCATGAAAGAACAAGAAGGAATCAGAACAGTGGTTTCTGGTTAGAAAAAGTGAGCATTTCTGTAATTCCCCTGACCCACAGCACTTTTTGCTGCTGTTAGTCTTTAGGGTATCATACTTTGTGACCTCTTAGAATTGTTTCAGCACATTTCATACTAAAAGACCAAAAAGGTGTGTTGGGTCAACGGGAAGACGAACGGGAAGAAACATGAAAGAGCAAAGGAGATGTAGAATACAGAAAGAGGGAAAAGCCGCAGATGGAGGAAAAGAAGGATGAGATCACTAATTGAAGTCCTGGTGGATGGCAGTCATTGAATATTTATAAAATTCTCTCTACATCCATCCTGACCCTCTGAGGAAGGTTATATTCAAAGTCCCTCTGCTAAACTATGGTGCTAGACTTGGCACCCAGTGGAAAGAAACAGAATAGAACTCCATAGATCTATTAAAATCTTGGTTCTTTGGATTCCACCCCCTCTAACACGCAGTGGTATTCAACTCCTACTCTACGGAGAGAAAGAGAAATCTTGATAGTCTGTTTAGCACTCTCAATCTTAGTCAGGAAGAGACGAGAATTCTGAAATGTCTTCTCAGAGATCTACATAAGCTTCTCTAAATAGATCGTATCTACTTAGCAGTACGTTATAAGCTGCTGCCTAATAAACCAGACTTGTTTTTAGTCTAAAATAACTGCTGCTTTTGGTTAAATGGTTTTACTGAAAATGTCAGCACTCCATAATGAGATTTATTTTAAAAGGTAAAGGATTCCGGGAGAAAAAAAAAAAAAAGGAGAATTCTTTTTAGGAACACAGAGTGCTCTGCTGTGACATAGACTCTGCATAATTTACATGCCGGGAATGTCTGAATTCAAGTAAACACACGGGCTTATAAATAGTTTAGGGCCACCATCTCTAGCTCTTGGGTGGTATATTTATTTATTTAGACTTCAATCACACCTTTTTTCCCTAAAGCACTCATGCAGAAAACACTGAATTACATATTCCTGATATTAATACCCTTGAAGTTTGGATGGCAAGAATAACAATAAATAAAGAAATACAAATAACAATGATACATTGAGTTTGGGCAGCCCAAAGGTTTACAAAGTCCTTAAATAACCAAGCTTTCATTGAGTCCCCATAATAACCCTTTAGAACTAACTGAATGTTACCACTCATTGTAAAGACAAGGAAACTGAATCCCGTAGAACTTACAAATGACTTGCCCAGGGTTTTACGAATAGGATATAAGAGCATGGGGATCTGACTCAGATACTGAGACAAGGGGCTTGCTTTCTCCCTAGTGTCATCACCTCCAAAAAGAGGCCCCTTTGGTGTGCTGTGCAAGTGTCATTAAACCCTGGGAGGAGCAGATGTGATAACAGGTACCACTCCAGGAACTGTTCCCTCCAGCAACTCCTTCCTCAAAACATCACTCATGACTGTCCTATTCCAACCTTGTCCTTCTTTGGTGTTCCCTGTCTTGAGGAAGAACTCTCTCTCCATCCAGGTGGGCAAGCTAGAGACTTTGGGGTTGTCCATTGCTTGTCACATTTCCTCACCTCCTGTGCCAGTTCCTATTTTATTCCCAGAATGTCTCTCAAACCCACCCACTACCCTCCCTCTCCATCCCCATCACCCTGGCTTGTCTTCCATTACCTCCTGCCTACACCACTGCCCTCATGCTCTCACTGTGTCTGGGATGCTCACCACCTGGACCTGGATCACCTATATCTGCTCTTGACCCCTTCCAACATGCTACTGCAGGGAGGTGACTCTTCAGATAAAATAAATCTCCTCTCTACCTGCCCACCTTGGCTTTGCTCACTTCAGCTCTCTGTGGCTCTTATGAGAAATGACAAAAAATTGTTAACCTGCTATGTACACAACCAGAGATATGGAAAATTGTGCTCTATATATGTAATAAGAATTGTAATGCATTCCGCTGTCATATATAAATACAAAAAATATTAACTAAAATGCTCTGCAGTGTTAAGCCTCACCACTACTTCAATCTCATCTCTGGCCAAGTCGCTCTGCTCTCTCCTCCTTCAGCTCATTTCAATTTCTTGGTTTTCAACATGCACCCTTCAACTAAGGGGCCTTTGCACCTGCTTTTCCCTTTGCATACAATGTTCTTGTTTATCTTCATCAACTAATTAACTCCTACAGAACTGACCTCCACCATCACTTACTCCAGCACACCTTCCCAAACCTCTGTGTCCATTTCACTTCTTTCTGATATACACTTACACAGCCCCTACATTTCCCTTTTATGGTACTTGTCCCAGCTGAAACTTTACAGTGATGTCTATGATTATATAATTCATGTCTCCTCTTCTATGCTGTAAACCCTGCAAAGACAGAGTCAGATCTTCCTATTGTGTCTCCAAGGTTGTAGGTTTCAAAAAAAAATATTTCTGAAATGAACTAGGTTGCTCTGTGCAACCTTGGCTTGGCTCATGCTGCCTGGGGCATTCAATGCTTGGTTTTATACACTGAAATATCCCCCATAAAGTAGCACAATTAAAAAAATAATCAGGGGGATGGAGTTGTGGCTCAGTGATAGAGCCCTTGCCTAGCACATGCAAGATACCACATAAAAATAAATAAATAAAATAAAGGTATTGTGTCCAGCTACAACTAAGAAAAAATTTTTTAAAGAATCAGTAATGTTGATGACATAATAATGAGAAAGAGTAGGATACACAAGCTACATACTGTATAGATGGAATTTTGTAACAATGGCAGCAAAATAATGTACATAGCCAATTTTAAGGTTGATTATTTTTGAGTGGAAGGATGTCAAATGTTTATTTTAATGCTTTTCATGCTTTAATTTACCAGAGTTGAATCCATTCTATAAGAAATATATTCTTCCTCTACAAGAAAAGAGATTTTTGAAAATAAAAATACTACCATCATTCAGGTTCCCAGCACAAGTATTTCCTGTCTTATAGAGTCTTACCTTTCTTATCCCCAAGTATGTGTCCTCTCTCTTCCTTTAAATACACACAACGTTCCCCATATTATAGTGATTTCTGTATCTACTCTACCTATTCCCTTTACACACATTAAATGGGAATCCATCCAGCATAGAATCCATTTATTTTCATATCTGGGTCTCTTCCCTGTGCCTAATCAGAGCCAAAAAGAGAACAGGGACTCAGCACATAGGCAGGGAATGGAGTGAAAAATAGAACCATGAGATCTATCCCCTCTGTTCTGAGAGCCAATGTTTCCTGCAAAGGATTGTTCACCACTTCTTGTTTGTCATTGCTGTTCCTCAGCACAAGCACCCCTGCCATACATGATGGGAAGGAGCCTAGATCCCAGGTAAGAAGAGGGTACCTGAGGGGCTCAGTGCCTGCAGTTTCCTAGGATGATAACAGATTCACCAGCAGAGGGCAACAGCGAACTAGCAATGACAAGCTGGACCTATCCTGTAAGTTTCCAGGGACCACCACCCTGTTGTTCAGATTATCCCAGATGCCTCCCTAGAAGCCCTAGCCTCACACCAAGAATACTTTCAGTTGCTTTTTAAAAAGACTGTGCCAAATCAGTTTGTGGTTTTAAAATGATTTCCTTCCCTGAAAGATTTTCTTCTAATAATATTCTCTCAATATCTTCCTTCTCCTATTTTTCTCTCTCCCCCACCTCATCTCTCTCTCTCTCTCTCTCTCTCTCTCTCTCTCTCTCTCTCACACACACACACACACACACACACACACACACACACACACCACTCAGCAATGATATCTTTCCTGATACTGAATGCAGTGACTATCTGTGATTTGCATTATCAATCTTTGAGCACGCCCCAAGCCTCTTAGGATGTCCAGGTCTTGGAGTATAAGACAGTGTGTTGGCTAGCCAGGAATCAGCATCCCAAGAGGAAAACACTGACTCATTCATTACACACATTTCCCCTGAGCATCCATTGCGTTCCAGACCCTGAAGAGAATCCAATTCTGGTTTGCTCTTCAAACATAAACAGAAGAAAAATGCATGGCATTAGAGCAAAGCAATTTCCCTGCCCCTGAGTTAAGTGGAGTCTTGTAAAACCTTTGGCTAAATAATCCACATACATTTCTTTCACTTGTTTGGTTACTCTTTCCTAGGGCCTCTCCAATTTGTTTAAAATAGGAGACCCTCAAAGTAAACTCTGTATTCCAATAAAAATTTTATGCCACAAACCTTCCTTGTTCACAGTTCTCCTAGGCTGGCTCCCTATGATGTGTTATTTTCTCCCTGCTCTGCTGTGCTCCAGTCATGGGCCAGGCTTTGTGCTCTTTAGAGGGAATACTGAGATTTTACTACTCTTAAGGATTCCACAAGACTCTCCTATGTAAGGGAAAATACATAGGGAAGAACAGTGTGGCACCCAAAGTCACAGTGAGACTTGATACAGGTGACTTGAGTCCATGGGGGAAGAACCAGGCCTTGGAATTGGCAGTCCCCTGCCCACAGGGTGAGCAAAAGGAGTCCCAGGCATCTATTTGACACCTTTAGAGAAGGTTCTTTTATCACCACTTCATTTCTTGGTGTCAGTGAAGCTCTCAGTGTTGGAAAAGCACAAATACAGATTATTCTTTGTAATGGGAACAAGGATAGAACTCAAGAGTGTTTATTCGTTTTTTTTCCAACACTTTTAATATGCACTTATAATAGGGCAGATAGAGTCTCTTCATAAAATATAGAGAAGACCTAAAAATATCCATTTATGAATGTTCCAAAAGCCATTTTTCTCCTGAGTATGGGAAGTATTATCAAAGGTATCATTAGATTCAGTTGACTGTAGGGGGCAAAAATAGTCATTTTTACTTTAGGAAACAAAGGAGTTTGTGAGTTCTGAAAATATAGTAAGAACTACAAGAGTGATTTTGAGTTGAGAAGAAAAAAATATGTGTGTGTGTGTGTGTGTGTGTGTGTGTGTGTGTGTGTGTTTGTGTGTGTATAAATCGGGTCTGGTGCTTTTGAGATTTGCACATACATACAAATAATTCTACTGTGATTATAATAATAGAAGTCCCCAAGTATCAAAGGGCCTGTCTGGGATCAAGTACTGTGCCAGATGCTATGTGTATATTAGCTCTTTTAATCATTACCAAACAATCCCGTTGAACACAGATAAGGAAGCTGAGTCCCAGCAAGATGATATGGACTGATTGTTTGTGACTCTCTAAAATTCCTTTGTTGAAGCCCTACCCCTTAACATGGTAGTATTAAGAAATGGAGTCCTTGGGAGAAGATGAGGCTTAGATGAGATAACAAGTACAGAGCCCCAGGAGAGTATGAGTGCCCAACCAGGAGAAGAGACATAGGGGTTTCCTCTCTGCCAATTAAGGAGACTGGGGAAGGCAGCTCTCTGGAGTCCAAAGGGAAGGTCCTCACTAAGAACCAAATTCACCGACCAACTGGTACGCAGGTCTTAGACTCTCAGCCAAAGAACTGTGATAAACAAATGTCTGTTTAAGTCATCTAGTCTATGGCATTAAGTTATGGCAATCAAAACTAATTCAGGAGTTTAACTTGTTCTAAGTAAAAGCCCAGATTCATCCAAGATATGTTTTGACTTCAGGCCCTGAACTCTCCACTTGACCAAACCACCAACCATCAGGAAGGTAATTAAGACTTTTGTTTCAATCAATAATACTGCCAGGTGCCTGTGTAGGTCTATAAAATGTCTATCAGACTGTCCCTAAGAAGTTTATAATATAATTAGGGAGAAAGATAAGTAAATCAACCATTATGGGATACAGTGGTAAGTAAAAAGATGGATACGGGTACAATGTGCTTTGGAAATCCCTATGAATGGCTAACATTTACTTACTGTTAGTTTCGTGTAAGTTTTGCTCTGTGTACTTTATCTGATTGTCTCATTGAGGTTTTCATCAATCTCTGAGGAATGCAGTGACATTATTTTACAGATGAAGAACTAAGGCATAAAGAGGTTAAGTAATTTGCCCAAAGTTGCATAGCCAGAAGTTTGGGGATTGGAATTTAAACTAAGGGAGTGTTTGGAATTCACTATGTTGTTCTGCAAAAAGGTGCTAAAAGGTACCCAGGACATCAAGGTTCTGTATGAAGTGTGCTTGGAGAGGATTTTGAAAAGTGAAGAGGAGACAACTTAGTATAGGGTAATCAATTTTAGACAGAAGGTAAAACATGCCAAAATACAGGGACATGTACATGATGACATGTTAGATGAAATGTCTTCACATAGTATGTAGATGAAAATCATGGAAACAGAATCACCTAACAATGTCAGAAAGCACTCACAAAAAAATTCTGACTCAGGAGTGTGGCAACGGGACCTAGATATCTATAACCTTTGGAAAGGTACCTAGGTTCATGACAAGGTTTTGAAAGACCACACGTTTTCAGGGTTTCTGAGGAATTTGAGTCATTCTTAGAAACTTTTAGCTACCCATTATAGACCCTCTTTGGCCTTAGTCCTGAGGAACTTTTAGCTGTCACTGAAAGATTGTGGATTTACACAGCCTTCAGGACTAGAATGCCTCAGAATACTTGTAAGTAGTTCTTGTTCACTCCAAACCATGAATCTTGATTTCCCCACTCACTTTATCAAAAGTTCTTAAACTGTAGGAATAAACACCTGTGTCTGACTTCACATGCCAGGATAACTAAGACTGGAGCACATCATCATATCATGACATACTCCCAACCTGGTCTGGTGCAGAGAAACTGCCTTGCAAACACCCGTTTCTTTTTTCACGTCCCTTTCCTGAAGACACACTATACTTGACCAGAAATTCCGTCACAATTCTTAAGAACTTGTATTGTGACCACAAATAAGTCTTTATCTTCTTCTCATATTTCCAAGTGCTAGATTTCTGAGCAGTGGCAGGCTTCCTATCATACAGGCCTGGGATTGAGATGCATCTCTGTCACTTACCAGCTATGACTTCATGCAAAAAGTTACTCACCCTTTCTGAGACCCAATTTCCACATCTCCAAAATGAAAATAATGGCTTTAGTGAGGACAAGAAATACTGCATGTAGAAAGAACTTAGTGTAAAACAAATAATGCATAAAATATTTAATTGCTATTGGTCATTGATGTAATGACAATGAAAAAGGAAATGATTATTCTAAATTCTTTAAATACTTCTGCAACATTTATTGAATTAATGAATGGACACATGCAATAAGTCTAGTTAGAGAGAACTCCTCAAGACTATTACAGTGTTCAGGTATACAAAATATTTGTGGGTTAATTTCCCTCAAATACTAAAAGAGCATTATATATATATATATATATATATATATATATATATATATATTCATTGTATACATATAAGACAAATTTCTCCATTTTCCAGTTTGCCTGTTTGTCTGACACAGCTGGGTGCATCCATTCATTATATTGGATATTATATTTGAGTTACTCTGGCTTAAAATATATACTACGTATCACTTATCAAGTTCCCCTTGCAGGTGGGTGCTACAGGACACCTTAGACAATAAGAACCTGGAGCATCTGGAACACACCACAGGCACGCCATGAGCACCAGTTGAAGCAATCGTGCCACATTCATTTAGATACCCTGAGCTCAGAAACCAGCAGTGGATTCAGATATTCACTCAAGTCAGAAGTCACAAGGGCAGCAGCTTAGGATTACAGCTCCAAAGCAAATTTGATTTTTATTGATTTGCAGTTTGAACTTCTCATTATAGGGTATAAAGAAGGTATTTCTTTAGAGAAACAATACCAGGAAACCAGGCCAGAAGTAATTCCCCTTACTGATCTAACAAATATTTATTGAAAAACGGTTACATTATAGGCTTTAGTGGTACAGTGGTGAACCAAATAAACCCCTATTCCTCTAACACTTACATTCTAGGAAGGAACACAGACAAAAATGAAATAAACAGATAAATACAGAGACCTGGATAAAAAGGCTTCAGGGGATAATTGTGGGAATGGTATTCTGGGTCAAGAGAGGACATACTGCAAAGGCTCTGGGATGGGATTCAGCCAGGCTATGACACAGCAAGAGGCCAGCACCACAGAAGCAAAGGAAGGAGGAGGAGAGTGGAGGAAGGAAGACTCAACCAGAAGCCAGATCACATGCAAGAACAACCACTGCTCCTTTGCAACTTATGAATACGTTTTCAACATTACCCATTTATTTTCCCTCACTTTACAGAGGGAGAAAGCAAGCCTCAATAAATTGACATGGGTCTAGCACAAAGTGATAGAGCCAAGGCCAGGAGCCAGCTCTTCTGACTCCTTTCTCAGTCCATACACATTCCATCATGCTGCACTTCCCACTTACAGTTCTTATGCTACCAGCCCATTTTGCTCTCCCTGCCCCAGTACCATCAGTAAGAGGATATTTGAAAAAGCACACAAAGAAAAGAATCTGGGTACACCCCAGCCTTCATCCTTTCCCACAAAACTACTGAATAGATGTTCAATAGCTCAAGTCCTCTATAGCAGGCCAAGAGTTCACAAGAGACCTGCCCCTGAGAGGCTCTCTTTCTGAATCCACTTTAAGGGACTCACTTGATTAGAAGCCGATAGAGCCGGCAGGAAGCAAAGCCCAGTGTTAAGGAGGCAGCAGAGAAGATGGCAGAGGGACAAGATAGAAAAAATGTACACATCTTGCCACCTACATTGTTCAATTTTTTTTGAAGGGATATTCCTCCACTGTGCTAGTTACTACAGCTGTTTGAATACAGGAGACACAGCCCAGATCAGCCAAACCCAAGAGGGGGAGATATGCTATAAAAATCCTCAGAGGAGTTCCACAGAAATCCGAGAGCAGAAACCACAGCACAGCTGGGCTCCATGGAACCTGGGAAATCACAAGGAATGAAAGCTACTCTCTCAAAAACTGCCTCTAACAGGATTTCAGTATCTCTGTATACATCTCATCTGTTTCCTCTTGACTAGAGTGCTCCTTCTGTTTATGTTTTATTCCTGTTCAGTTCAACCTTGATTATGACCTTGACTATGCCCGATCCTTCAAGTATTTTCAGATCCACCCTATTAATGTTGGTGTATCTCTGTATCTTCCAGTTCAAGATAAAGAATTCTGTTAGTTCAAATAATCCAAGTGAACTATCTTTTGGTTCATGGGCTGACTTATGGTCAAAAACTGAAATTCCACGATAAAAAGTGAAAATTTTCAGCAAAGAACACTTTAGTTTGTTTTTAAAGAATGGTTTTAGCTATTCTACTTTGTCTTCCATATTATTTTACAATAAACTTGTGTATATCTACCAAAATCTTGCTGCAAGTTTGATAGAAATTGTGCTAAATACACACATCAAATTTGGAAATAATTGACATCTTTACTGTGTTTTCTAATCCACAGCACAGTATATCAGTCCATTAGGTTTTCTGTTATTTCTTTCATCTGCATTTTATAGCTTTAAGAATGCAAGTTCTATGTGTGTTTTGCTAAATTTATGCCTATTTCTTCTTTTCATGATTATAAATGTTATTGTGTTTTAGTTTTGGTTTTCACTTCATTATTTCCGATGTGTAGGAATACTGTATCTGATTTATGTATGTTGATCTTGTATCCTGCAACTATGCTAAACTCATTTATTAGTTCTCTGAGTTCTTATGGTTATTTCTTGGAATTATCTTCAAAAACTATCATTTCATTTGCAATGTTTTTTTCTTTCTGATTTGATCTTTTTAAATTTACTTTTCTTGTCTTATTGTGCTGGCTAAATCTTCTAATACTATCTTGAATGCAGTAGTGAGAATGAACAACTTTTTTTGTTACTAGTCTTAAGCAGAAAGCACAACATATTTTTCAACAGCATGATGGTACCTATATGTTTTATGTAGATGATCTTTATTACACAGAAAAATATTTCCCTTTATTAATTGGAGAGTTTTTATCATAATACTTTTTCAGTATCAATTGACATGATCATGTGATCTTTCTTTTTTAGACAGTTCATATAGTGGATTAACTTGGTCGATTTTTTTTTTTAATACTAAACCAGTCTTCCATCCCGGGAATAAATTCACTTAGTCGTGGTTTACATCTCTTTTTATATATTGCCAAATTTTATTCTCTCTTGTTTTAAGAATTTTTGCCTATATATTCTTGAGGAATGTTACCCTGTAGCCTTACATTTGTCTGGTTTTGATAATAGGTTATATGGGCCTCACAGAATAAGTAGGAAAGTGTTTCTTTTATTTTTTGGAAAAGATTGTGTAAATTGATGTTCTTTTTTCTGCAAACATTTAATAGAATTCTCCAGTGAAACAATCTGGGCCTAGAAATTTCTCTTGAGGGAGATTTTTAATTACAAATTAAATCTCTTAATTGTTATAGGGTTATTCAAATGTCCTATTTCATGTTGAATTAGTTGTGGTAGTTCGTGTGTTTTGAGAAATTGACCATTTTGTCTAAGCTATCAAATTTCTGTATGCAGAGTTGCTAGTTATAACCCCTTATTATCTCTTTGATATTCTTGTTTCACTCTTGACATTGATAATTTTATTCTCTTTGTCAGTCTTGCTAGAGGTTTATCTATTTAATTGACCCTTTCAGAGAATCAGGCTTTTGTTTTATTAATTTTATCCATTTATAAAAATTGATTTCAACTCTTACCTACAATTTTTCCTTTCATCTGCTCACGTTAGGTCTTTTTTCCTTAGTTTTTTGAAGCAGAAACTTAGATTATTGATTTGAGACTTTCCCTCAAAATATATGATCACTTTTATTTTAGTGCTATACATTTCCCTTTCAGCACTGTTTTAGATAAACCCCACACATTTGTATATGCTATGCTTTTCTTTATGTTCAGTTCAATGTGCTTTTTAATTTCTTTGAGACTCCCTCTTTGATCCATGATTTATTTAGAAGTATATTATTTAGTTTCCAAGTGTTTACAGATTTTTTTATATAATCTTTTTACTATTGATTGCTACTTTGATGTTATCGTAGTCAGAGAATATATTCTATGATTTCAACTCCTTTAGATTTGATGAGGTTGGTTTTGTGGCTCAGAGTATTGGAGAGATCCGTACCTAAAAGAACATGTATTTTGCTGTTATTAGATAGAGTGTACTATAAATGTTGTCTATGTTCTGTTTATTGATGATGATGTTGCATTCTTCTAGATCTTTCCTGCTTTATTCTGTCTACTTATTATGTCTATTATTGAAAGAATGATGTGGAATCTCTGACTAAACTTACAGATTTGTCCACTTCTGCTTTCAATTCTGTCAGTTTTTATTGAAAGTATTTTTTAGCTCTGTTGCTTGGTGCATTCACCTTTAGACTGCTATATCTTCCTGGTAGACTGAATATTTATCAATGTCCTTCTCTTTCCCTGACAATTTTCTTTACTCATAATTTCACAATTTTATTAATTTATATAGGATAGCATTTGAGGAATCACAGCAACACTTGGACTATCCAGCTATGTCTCCTAAATAGACCAGTAGGGGCAGAAGCTTCCTTCTCTTTAAAGTGGTTGCTCTTCTAAACCCACCCTGGCCTTCCTACAGTAAGACATCTGGGGACAACTATGGACTCCATAGAATTAGACAACTCTTCATAGAGCACTGTTCAAATGAAGCAGCATGCTTACACATAGGAAACTATGGGATTTATCTATCTAACAACTGTGATAGCTCATATGTGTTGAGGTTATGATTGTTAAGATTTAAGTCTCATTTTTTAATGAAACATATTTGGCAGCCTCCTGTTCATCAAGATTAATTTTGTATTATTGGGTATTTATTTCCAGAGTCTACTGCCTTTCTAATAAATCAACACCATATTTGATATTATTCAGTAAATCACGAGAGAAGTGTCCACTGTGATCATGAAAAACACACAAAAACATTGGTGTATTGTAAATGTTAAACAATTTCAAAAATAACAACAATGCTTTGATTTTTATCTTATTGATATAAATGGTTACCATACATAAAACTATGTCAACATACTAAGGCGAGTTCATGAAAGGTTTTTGGAAGAGACACACACAGCTGCCTCTCATATGAGAGGGTTTGGGCTGGTTTCCACACAACACTGTATCAAGGGAGTAGAGAGGGGATAGTCAAGACAGAGAGGAATGGCAAGGCACTGGCAAACTGGGACCACATTTCCTATCTAAAAGACTGAGCAGGGTAGAAGTGGCCTACGATCTCCAATTAATAGTTACATAAAGAATGTGGCTCAAACTCTTTAGTCTGGTTATCAAAATACATGTATTTTCTTGTTCCTTCTTACTCTTTAGCTAGTTTCTAGCTCTCTCACACTTGCTCACCATAATCCAGCTGCACTGGATTGTCTGTGCCTTTGAGTATAGACTAAGGAGTGGGATAGCTGGGTCAAATGGTGGTTCCATTCCCAGTTTTCCAAGGAATCTCTATACTGCTTTCCAGATTGGCTGCACCAATTTGCAGTCCCACCAGCAATGTATAAGTGTGCCTTTTCCCCACATCGTCACCAACATTTATTTGTTGTTTGTATTCTTAATAGCTGCAATTCTGACTGGAATGAGATGAAATCTTAGAGTAGTTTTGATTTGCGTTTTTCTAATTGAGATGTTGAACATTTTTTCATATATTTGTTGATTGATTATATATCACCTTCTGAGAAGTGTCTGTTCAGTTTCTTGGCCCATTTATTGATTGGGTTATTTCTTTATTTTATTTTGGTGTTAAATTTTTGAGTTCTTTTATATATCCTAGAGATTAGTGCTATATCTGATATGTGTGTGGTAAAAATTTGTTCCCAAAAGATAGGCTCTCTCTTCACCTCACTGATTATTTCTTTTGCTGAGAAAAAGCTTTTGAGTTTGGATTTATCCCATTTATTGATTCTTGATTTTAATTCTTGTGCTATAGGAGTCTTATTAAGAAAATTGGGGCCTAATCTGACATAAAGAAGATTTGGGCCTACTTTTTCTTCCATTAAGCACAGTGTCTCTGGTTTAATTCCTAGGTTCTTGATCCACTTTGAGTTGAGTTTTCACATCAATGTTTATAGCAGAACAATTCACAATAGTTAAACTGTGGAACCAAGCTAGATGTCCTTCAGTTGATAAATGGATAACGAAAATGCAGTATATATACACAATGGAATACTATTCAGCATTAAAAGAGAATAAAATCATGGCATTTGCAGGTAAATGGATGGAGTTGGAGAATATAATGCTAAATAAAGTTAGCCAATCCCCCCAAAACAAATGCTGAATGTTTTCTCTGATAAAAAGATGTCGATTCATAATGAAGTTGAGGGGTGGGGAGCATGGTGAATTAGGGGAACTCTAGATAGAGCAAAGGGGAGGGAAGGGAAGAAAGGAGTCATGGGGTAGGAAAGAAACTACGTGTATGAAGACACCAATGGTGTGACTCTACTTTGTGTACAACCAGAGAAATGAAAAATGTGCTGTATATGTGTAATATGAATTATAATGCATTCTGCTGTCATACATAACAAATTAGAATTTTAAAAAAATCAATAAAAGTCCAACATTTCATGGCACAACAAATATTGTTGTGAGCATTATACATATATTCAGTAATTTCATCCATAAAAATAAGTTTCTTCATATCCCCATTTTATAGATGATAAAACTAAGACCAAGAGGATATGAGATTACACAATTTACAAGATTTGCAAGGTCCAATAGCTGATAAGTGATGGAGCCAGGCATTTAGCAGCACCAGACATTTATCATCTCTTGGCTCTTTCTGTGTCCTCCCTTACTGGTGGCAGTCATGGGAAAACAAACACTTCCAAGTACATTTTTGACTGCAGTAACTAAATGCCCTCACTGACCTATAATGCAGGTCACTGAGGGACCATTAGCTATCTGGATGAGGTTGCAGCCATGGAGAATTTATAGAGAAAAGCAAAGTGTTTAATTAAGTGGTTGTTGAAAACACCCACCCTGCATAAATAGATTCTGGCAACAGAGGTGCTTTTGTTGCTGCCAGAGTCCTGCCACAGGTCATTAACATCTTGATAGATTTGAGGCTCTTTTAAGCCTGAATACTTTCACCCAAGGACAGATGCAAGGCTTACTGGGCTTTGCTTTGCATTGCTTGGAGGCTGAGGGGTGCAGAGACAGGACTACACATGGACTCTGCTAGTGTCAGAAACTCTATCAAATTAAATTTGAGTCAAGCTCATAATTAGGTTCAAAGCCATAACATGTGCCATACACTGTGTGGAGTACTGGAAGGTGAGGCGAGATTGGCTAGAATTAAGTGAATCTAAATGCTTTCTCAATGTGCATGATGACTATACTCGTTATAAAAGGAGTCCAAGGAAGGGAGGTGAGATTACTCCTGTTGAGGTCATATGGAATGGTTCTTTGGACTTGGTATTCCTGCTGGACAGGAGAGATCTAGGCCAGTAAACAAGCAGGGAAACGCATTCATGTTAGAGGAAATCAGGTGATGAGTAAAACCATGAGGCCAAGACATAGCATCAGAAATTTGGGGAAACACCAGACTCTTTATTTTAAGTGATTATTTCTAAAGGTAAATAGGGATGGAGTGGGTAATTCAGTCTTACATACGGGGTCTTAAAAATGCAATGAAATTGTATGGAGATAGTGAGGACCCATGCAAGTGCATGGACCGTGAGCATGAGAGTGATCTGGATAAGTGCTTTTTAAATTATAAGGTGCACAGGAATCCTGTGACAATGCAGGTTCAGGTGTAGGAGGGCCTGAGGGATGGGACTTGAGGGTCAGCATTGCTAACAAGCCCCCAGGGACCATGGTGCTGCTGATCCCAGGACCACAATTAGAATATCGGGAATCTGGAATACCAGGAAGTGTGCAAAAAATGGTGTTAGGTAGAACAGTTCAGAATATTAACTTAAGTTACATAGTAGATTTATCCTTCAATCCATTGTGACTATAAATCTCTGATTTCCAGGTTTGGGGGTCTTTTATCCTTTTAATTATTATTAGTAGTATTTTCCATTACAGTTAATTCAGCAACCCTTATAACATTAGTAGACTGACAGGATCAAAGTGTGATTGCCTTTAGTCCATCAGTACCATTCACCATTCCCCACAGGTGTCTGAGTCTTTTAGTGATTTTTGGGCAAAGACTAAATAAAGTCAAATCAACAGCACAAGTCAGAGAAAGATCTGGAGAGGAAAAGAGGAAAAGGTCTCCAATGAACCTCTGACCCTTGTCCCTGCAAACAAAAGACAATCAACAGAGAAACTAGACACAGGCACAAAGATCATTTAACCAATTTAAACTGCAGTGATCGCCGTGTCAGAAGATGAAAAATCACAAAAGGCAGCGAGAGCAGTGTAATAAGAAGACAGCGAGGCTGGGAGGGAGGTGTCATGAAGTCAAGCTCTCCTGTGACCCTTAATAATAGGTTGCCACTGGACAGGTCATTTAATCTCTGGATTTCTTCATCCATAAAATAAAGCCAATAGTTCCTCCTGGCCTTGTCCCCTGGGTCTGTTTGAGGAGAGCAAGAGTGAAAGTGATCCCAAAGCAGTGCTGGGAGGATCAGAGGCAGCCTGGGCCTTGAAGATGCTTCTTAGTCACCTATTCCTCAACATTCCTTTGTCTCCCAGGCTCTCTTTGTTTTTAATTAAAGATTTGGGAGAGCTCTTTCTTCTGGAACATCTTTCTAAACACTTCCGCTTACATCACCAAGTCCAAGTCCAAGAAACAGAATTCTCATTTTTCAAACATGTTTCTGCCAGAGGAGCTACAGTGGGCTCGGCAGGGGATGCCCACTATGAAAGAGGCAGCCCTTGCCCATCACAAGGCTGTGATGTAATAACAAGGCACACATGGGATCGTTGCTCAATAGGAAAGGATTATTTTTAGCAAAAGTCAGGGCAGCATAAAGGGTTACAGCTTTAACACTGCCACTTTTTAGAGCTATGATGCTCTTCCTAGCCTTGATTCCCTTTTCTACAAACTGGAGGTAACACTTCCTGCCTCAGACCATTGCCAGGAAGTTCAACTAAGACAAAGTGCTTTTAAACTACAAAGTGCTACAGAAATGTTACTATTTTATCAAAAAAAAACATATTCAGATTCATCTTGGTACCAGGGATTGAACCCAGGAGCACTTAACCACTGAATCACATCTCTAGCCCTTTTTAAAAATGTTTTACTTAGAGACAGGGTTGTTTTACTTAGAGTTGTTCAGGGCCTTGCCAAATTGCTGAGGCTGGCTTTGAACTCACAGTCCTCCTATCTCAGCCTCCCAAACCACTAGGATTACGGGTATGCTCCACTGTGCCCCACTCACCATATATTTTCATTTCTCTTTCCAACTACAAAGTCTTACTCCGTCCCAATAATAGACATCCCTACTCAATGCTTCAATTTTAGAAGAATAACAATAAGCCCTTAAATCTGGATAATGTGGGTAGCTATTGACAGTTTGAAAAGTACTGAATAACAGGTAAACAATTGAGTAGCTTTACAAAAACTATATTGTGACCAAGAAAAACACAAGGAAAAGAAAAAGCAGTACCATTTAGAGATAATCTAAATTATATGCATTATCTCCATGTAATGGCAAATGCATGGTCAGACCAACTTATCACAGTGCTGGACACATTTCAAAAGCTCAAAAAATGTTATTATTAAAATATATGAACCCTTAGCAAAAATGCATGAAAAAAAGGTGGAATAACATAACACCAAAAATTAACAGTGGATGTTTTTCATAAGCCGTGAATTTCTTATGATCCAAAGAACATATTAAAACAAACTCCCAAATTAATAGAGAAAAAATAACCCCTACCCAAGTTCATGAAGCTACACTGGTAGGAACTAGAGGATCCCAAGTCTCCTAATTACAAATCTATCCACTTTCTATGACATCATTTTCCTACTTTAATTCTATGTCTGTATGTTTAATATAGACAATTAATTGGATTTCACATTCCTATTATAACAAAGTCCTAGGATAGAAACTGGGCAGGTTGGAGAAAAGTAGATAATTAAACACATTCTAAGTATTTTTCACAAAGATGAAGAGTAAGAATTACTTGATCCCAGCCACCATAGGCAAGTCTTCTCATTTAGCAATAATAAAAATAATGATGATGAATCCCCACCCCCACAACTTCAGCCTAATGTGTGCAGGGGAAGATTCCATCTCCTCCTGCCTCCTGAACCACTGTAGCTAAGATATCTCAGAGTATATGGTGCTGAAGAGCCACTTCACTGCTATCATATCATCCTCTCAGAGACACCAGAAAGTGTCAAGATGGTCTTCTCAGCATTGGCTTAATGGATCACTTCTCAAGACACACACACGATTTCTTAAAGTGTGCTTTTCCATAGGGCCAAGAAAGAGATTGAGAAGATGAGGTCAGAGCTAAACAAACACTATCTTATCTTTATTGCTCTAGAGGCATATAAATCTCCTTGATACACGAGGCAGAAGACCTGGCTCTTTTTAGGACACTTCTTGGGATATTCATTATGGTTTCAGCTAAACTGGGATCTAGCTTGGATCTGGGTTCATTGGATATAGCACTCCAGTTCCCCTCCTGGTTTCTCTATCCAGGCTTTGTGTCCTTTTTCCAAATGCCTTCAAAGTATTTTTCTAATTTAGAATACCATAAAATACTTCAACTGAATTCATTTGAATGCCATCCTCGGGAAATTGCTTTACTTAATTTCTTTTTATGTCCTAAGCTTCTACATAAGGCACTGTTTTAATAAACAAGCATTCCAAAATCCATTTAAAAAAATACTTTTGAAGACAGGATCTGGATCCATATGTAAAACTGCCTATTCAACCTCTCCACATGGGTGCTCTATTGGATACCTCAAAATCATATTTTCCAAAATTGTAATCAACAGGTACTATAACAGGTGAATGGTAAGATTGTTGGGAAGACTAGGTGAGATTGTGTGCATAAAGTAATTTCTATCATGTTTGTCTTATGATGGCTTCTCAATGAAATTGAATTATCATTTCCTTCAAAACCTGGAATAGTAGCTGGCAATCCATCGGGTTTCCAGGCCAAAACCCAAGAGTTGCCATGAATTTTCCTCATATGAAACACAAAGATCCACAAAGCCCAGCTATGCTGTATGTTATATGCTCCGTGTTAAACGATAAAATTCCTTTTAGTGTTTCTCATTTAAAGAGGGGACCATGTTAATCTTTTGCAGTAGAGGGCACCAGAGTGATATTTCAGGAAGAGGAGCCTGTTGTCATTTCCAGCTGGGGTCAGCAAGATGGATAAGAGCCAGCAAAGTCTGTCTCTACCTCAGGTCCAGAAAATAGTCTCTCTGCAACCATGTAGCCTTGGACATACTGCAATAACATTTCTCTTATTGCCTCTGTGCATACTTTATGCATCCATTCATCAATGAAAAAGGTAACTTTTGATGAATTATATAATAACTTCTTAATGTAAGAATAGTATTTCCTCAATTTTTAAAATAGTATTATGATGTTAGACCTGCAGACAGGATATGCTTTTAAATTTCACCTTCATTGTTAACATTTTCCATTACTTTCTTAAGTTTTGAAAATCAACAAATAATAAATCAAGAAATAAAGCTCTGACCCGTGGTGTTTACCAATTTCCACAGTGTAATGTTGTCACTGTGGCTGAATTTAAGTTGCCAACGTAATAGCAGTGAATGGGGAGTTAGGAAGAAATATGTCATAGCACAACATAATTGATATTTCATTAAGCAAATATAATGGTCAAAATTACCCCAGGAGCATGAATAACAAGAAAATGAAATAAAATAATCATAAAGTGGTGAGTTTGACTATATTTATTTTTATTTTACACTATATTTTTATGAAAATTTTATACAAATTAGTTTTAATAATAACTGATTCTTAAAATTCCTGAAGCTCACCAATCACCTCTTATGAGCTAGTGTAAATCAACTTTAATACACCATTTGGTAAGACCCTGACTGATACTGTACAAGTAAATATCTGTCACCCAACCTTCCACACATTGGTTTGTCCTTGACATTTCAAACAAATGAAGGTCAAATATCCTAATCTACAATTTCATGACAGCAAAGCTCTGAAGATAGCAGATCTTTACCATATTTTAGGCCTGGACCTGCCATCTATAGTTTTATTTATCTTACTTTGAATCACACATTTCCCTTCAAAATAATTACTATATTTAATTAAGGGGGAGGCTATCTTAGATTCTTACATTTCTACTTGGGACATAAAATAATAAATAATATGCATTGTTTTACTTTTGCGGGGGAGGTGCCAGGGATTAAACCAAGGGAGTGTTTAGCCACTGAGCCACATCCACATTTTTTTTTTTTTGAGACAGGGTCTCACTAAGTTGCTGAGGTTGGCTTTGAACTTACAATCCTCCAGCCTCAGCCTCCTATTCATTGGGAAAATAGGTATGCAGCAATATGCCCAGCTTGTTTTACCATTCTAAAATCTGAAAAATTCTCAGTTCTGATTCACATCAGTTTCCAAAGATTTTAAATAACTGATTATGGGCTTATACTGATCTTCATAAAATGTCAATACATTTGCTTTTTGCCAACCCTTTAGTGTCTTCACATCACTAATGGGATAGATTCTCAGTTTTTTAGCATAATGCAAAAGGCCCATAAGCATTTACTTCTCCAATTTCTCCTCCTGAGAATTCCCACATTGTCCTCCTCCATCAAACTATTTCTAGGAGTCTGACCAACCATGACTAATGACTGAATTGAGCTCATCAATCACTGCACACCTGCATCTTACACCTTTTGGAAAGAATCAGAACCCAATCAGCCTCATGACTACTAGAGGGGTGTTGTCCATCTTCCCCACTCTATCACTTCTACCTCTCCATCTGGCCATTTCATGCACCCCAACCTCCATTTCTCATTTGTAAAATGGTGATCATAAAAGCAACAAGGTTGCAGGAAGTTGAAGCAAATTTACAAATGTAAACATATGCTTTAATGTGTCATGTATATTAAAAGGCCTTTTACATTCATCATTCTGAAACTGGAATTCTTATTTAAAAGCAGATATACTTTGCATTACTGGAAGAGCAACCAGAGTCATTTCATCTCCATGCAGGAGCTGAGAGTCAATATGCATGAATCCCCATCATCTCCACCATACACAGAAGTGTTATGAGAGGGTCTGTGTGGTTGGTGGGATTAAAGAAGTTGGTCTACATTGAGGATTTTATAATTCATGGGACCTGAATGAATGAGTCTCTCTTCTCTATAAAATAAAGAAGCAAGGGGCAGGGTAGTCCCAGGCTCTCTCTTTCTGAGCTTGTATGTTTGTTTGTTTGATTTGGTTTTTATTGTTTTGCTGTTGCTGTTTTAGCAGCCCCTTTTGTTTGTTTTCATTGCTACTGTTTCTTTTCCCTTTCCCCATATTGATGTCCCACAATCTCTTAATCAAACAAACAAAAAGACTTAACTATTCAAGACCTTTGGGAGCTTCTGTCAACCCTCCTCTTTCTGACAATGGGGCCTCCCTCCTGTGTCTGAACAGACACAGTGACTGAGCCTCATTCATTAATTCAGAAGACAGCCCTTCCCATTGCACAAGACCCCAAAGGACAAGCTTTAAGGTTTAAGTAGCAAAGAGAAGAAAGTAGCAATTCTCACCATGGTGGAAATGACTAAAATCAGAACCTTTCTTGAAACCATCTTTTAATTGAAAGGAGAAATTAAAGAATTATGGCAGAGAAGCAGACTGAAAAGAATACCAAACCCATCTCATATAAGGTGAGATCGGTTCCAAACCATAGGAAAGAAATGTGAAAGCAAACATGATTGCATGGAACCCCATGTACACAAGATAGATCACTCATTGTTGTCCTTAATTTAGATGAGTACCAAAAAATAAAGGAGAAATGGAAAATGAGTCTATAGATAGGCTTTACCCATTTCAGAACTTCTTATTAGATTCACAACTGGGTTTAAAGTTTGGGTCTTTGGAACATAGCTGTTCATATTTATCTGAAAACTAATGATTGTACTAATTATTGTAGTTCATATTAAGTCAAGCACCTAGAATTATGGTGCTAAGCTTGCATGCAGATTGAACAATCTGATTTATCTTTGGACTACTTATATCTGCAAGTCTTTATAATCACTAAACAAACATCAAACAAACAAAAAGGCACATTTTTATACAAATAAAACCAAACTTTTAAAATATACAATATGAATTAAGTTAATGGTCCATCATTTGAGAACTCAAAAAGGGTTACAACTAGATTTTGAAAGGCCATATTTGTGTATTCTTCCTTATAAGAGAGATGCATTACCAAAACAAATTAGGTTAAGAATTTACTTCTGATTTTTGTACCTCTAGAATCTATGTGGACATCGTCCTAATTAAAGTAGGGTTTTTATTTGCTTAAGTCAAATTTTACTCTGTGTAAGGAGAATGGGGGGAAGGAATAAAATGGAGACTGTTAAAAGTAAATTATTGAAAAGCCTGAATTATAGGCTTCCCTTTTCATTAGAGTTAACTCAGAAATGATAGAGGTGGAATAGGATGCAAATGAAGGTAGAGACAACAAAAGATGAAGAAGGGGAAAGGGAAGGAGAAGATGGAAAGGAAGATGGAGAGGAGGAGGATGGAGAAGCAGTCTTTAATTGATAGTTCATGCTTGGGAATAGAGGAGGACACTAAAGTAAATCTCACTATCGTGTATATCCAAAAGACACTAATTAAAAAAAAAAACTATAAGTAAATAACAGAAAGACTTCAGTAGAGAGAAGGGAACAGGAGGGAGGAGGGTAAAGAAAAGGAAATTACTGGGGGCTGAATTAGAGCACATTACATTCGATGCTTTTATAATTATGTAAAAATAAATCCTAATCTTATGTATAATGAAAATATATTTAAAAAGAAAAGAAAATCCTCTATGTTATAGACACTTTGTAGCTATTATCTTATTTAGTCTTCTAAAGAACCATTTTATAGATGAAGAAACAAAGGCTCAAATTGGACAGGCAAGTTATATTTCGAAAGTTCTATTCATCCAATTCTGGGAACCCACTTAAAAGAATAGTATAAAATAGAGATTAATCAGACAGACTCACAGGTAGTTTGGCTCTATTTCCCGTTAGTTGAGGCATTTGTTCTGCTGGCCTGGGATGTTAAACTTTCAAGTGTTGCCCTCTTTTAACTGAGTTAAATATGTCTGACTTAACTAAATTATTCTTCCCTCATAGCATAGGAATCACTGAGCTTCTCTGTGGGATTCTTTGGCAATCAGGTTACCAGGCCAGAAAACAGAAGTTATTGAAAACATTAAGTGTCATAAAAGGATATTCATATTTTCCATTTAATATTATGTGTTCTGTCGTAAATAAATAAATTAAATAAATAAAAGAGTCGTCTCTTTCCCTTATCATGTGGATATTTTGCTTTTTATTGTAAAAAACATGAAATCATTAATATTCACTGGGTGGGTAAAGAAAGGGTCACTCAGACAATAGTTTCTAGGCACAACAAAAAAGTAAACATCTGCATGCTGAAAATTTGCAATGAGAACTCTCATCACTAAGATAAGCCTTGAGGGGTAAATGTGGGAGGATAATAATATAAGGACTTTTGTGTTAGACTTGTTTTTTATCCTAATTTCCACAGGTGGCCTGGTATGCCTTCTTATATGGCTGACTGTACATAAAATACAATTTAAACTATACAAGTTGATCCATTAATTCCCTTTCCTACTCAAAGCAATTCAGGGAAGGTACCATTCTTGAAGTTGCACATTTATTCTACACACTGCCAGCCTGAGATCTTAACCTTGAACTCTACTTTCTTGCCATTACACTGGAATGGAATGATTAAGAGCCCAACATGGTTATAGGAAATGAGACTAGAACTAGAGATTTAGGAAGTTAATGCATCAGTCATTGGGAGCCATGCTACAGGCCTGCCCTGAAGTAGCCTTAGTAATGGCCAAACAAGAGGACCAGCCCAGATAACAGCAGGAAAATTCCAAACTGGCCATTTGATCAGCCATGAGACAGAAGGAACTTGTGTTCCTAGATGGAAAAGCCAATCAATTCTCATATAGCAACCAGAAGAAAATCTATCAGAGGTTCATTTCTTGTTCTGCTATAGTGATGTCAAGGAAAACATTTCCACTCTAGTTCCTTTGGCCATAGCTACTCACTCTGTCAGGAGCCAGAAGCCTTGAATGGTCTCTCCATAAGTCTCAGCTATGTGGCCTTTCAAGTCCTCCAGGGCAGTCTCAATGGCCCCTGGCTGCAGGGAAGAAGAAAATACCTAGTTTAGAGAAGATTAGGCCACTTTGTTAGAATATCCCAGATTTGTTAGAATAACCCAGCCGTTCCTCCACAAAGCAATTCAGGGAAGGTACCCTTCTTGCAGTTGCACATTTATTCTACACACTGCCAGCCTGAGATCTTAGCCTTGAACTCTAGTTTTTACCAATTTGCTGAGCATTGATGAAGCAAAAGTAATCCAAGTCTTACTCCTACTTTCTCATGCAAATGCAGACAGCCATTTTCAGAGGACCAATTTTTCCAAGTATGTTAATCAGGAAATTTCAAGTATTTAGAACTGTATACATTTTTAAATCAAACCTTTCTCTTAGGAGAGCACTTCAATAAAACAGAATAGCATTTTTCTTCCAATGCTTTGATCATAAATTTTAGCTCATTCTGAGAGATGAGCTTTTTTTTTTTTTTTTTTTTTTACCTTTTTGCCTCACTTTCTTGGCTCTTTCCCAAATAAGAGTTTCTGCTTACTGGCCTAGTTCTACTTATTGATCGACACCTATCCTAATGAAGCCTGAACTAGACTGGCAGTGAGTCGAGATAGGTAAATCAAGTCAGATCTGATCGAGGAGGCCAATTTGAGTCCAGAAAGTTGGAGAAGGATTGAAATGCTAATGCCTTCAGAGACCTTCATTCACCCTCACCAAGATAACCTGCCCCTGCTCCAACCTGCTGCTAAGGTAACCTATCCCAGGGTTTGTCCCTCCCTAAGGGAGTTGTTAATTATGCCCTTTTCCTGTCCAGATCATTTCTCCCCAGCCCCTCCAGCCCACCTGTTTCCCACCTTTTAGCCATCCTACCGAGGATCTCCTGGGCCTAGTCCCTGCTCAGGAAGAAAAAGATAAGGGGAAGAGACCAGGAGAACAAAGGAATCCTAAGACATATAAAAAAGACAAAACCTCTCACTTCTTGGGATACCAGGATACCAGCTATGGCCCCCTTCTCCCTCCTGGGAGAAGTCTATGTTACCCTTTTTAAACAAACCCTGCTTTATATTCTTGCCTCAGCATGCTTCCCTAATGTTGTACTTCAACAGTGAGGGAGCAGAATTCATCACTGGTAACTAAGAGTATCACTGTTAAGTTCATACTTTCTAGCTCAAAGATCATAAACTTTGGTGCACAAAAGATGGAAATCACCTGGAGTATGTGTTGGAATGCATATTTATGGGATCATCCCAGAATTTCTTATTCTGTCAGTCTGGGTCAGGAAAAAGATAATTTGTATTTCCAACAAGTTCCTAGGTGATGTTGTCAGTGTGAAGTTTGTACTTATAAGAATCAATGCCATCAAGGCAACTATTCTCAGTCCTTGGTTGCACACCAGAATTGCCAGGGAGGTTTGAAAAATCCTAACACCAAGGATGCAGACTAGAGCGAGTATACCAGAAACTCAGTGGATGGAGCCCATGTCTAAGTATACCAGGAAATTTAAAGCATCCCAGATTATCCCTATACCCAGTCAAGGTGGAGAACCACTATAGCCTGAGACTTATAAAATCTAACCTGTTTTATTTTATTGATAAGAAGAGATTACAAGAAAATTGACCCTTCATTTTTGGATATCTAACATGGTGCTGACTTTGTTCCCAGCACTGGGCTGCAGTAATGACAATTCAGTTGTAACGTCTCATATGAATTCTCTGTATAATAGGACTTTAATACCAAATATCTAAACTGCTGTAAATATTAACATTCCTAATCCTCTTAGTATAAGACCCTCCTCTCACAAAAGGAAACAGGGACCCTAGCCTGGCCAGGACTGATTCAAATACCTGCTGGTTGTATGATTATCATTTGCTTGTTTTTTTCTACCTTTGATAAAAGGCTCTGAAACACTTAGAACATAATGTCCATTTGTTAAGGAAAAGATTATGGGAATCTATCTATGAAAAACAAGAAAGGAATTGAGCTGCTTCTTCTGAAAGGAGGGTAAATGATACAGTGTTACTTACTTAGCTCCTCCCCAAGCCCATCATCCAGGAATGAAGAGCATTGAGTGACCTGGGTTCATATTCCAGATCTGTCACTGATTAACTCTGTGATGATAGCTAATTATTTGATTTTCCTGGACCTCCATTTCTTTGCCAGTGAGATGAGAGACTGGACTAAGCCAAAATTTTATGAGACAAGCCGATGAGCAAAACATCCTATAAACCTTCGGGGAAATATGATCAGAGCCCTTAGAGTGAGAGACTCTGATTCCATCATTTTAACAAGTTTCTCACTGAGTTGGATAGTCAGCCCATAGACTGAGTGATTTCTAACTCTATCACTGTCCGCTGCTGGCTAGAGAGTTGTCAGAGAGCTAACATGGCCTCCCAGGCTTGCTGAAGCCTGTCATGAAATCAGTAACTTCTGGAACATCTGTCCAATGCACCTTGAACTTCTGCTAACTGAGAAGTTGGTGCCAACATCACTCATTTCCTGAGATTCTGCAGGCAAGGTTAAACTGCCCTGGAGGGAAATTCCCATGATCTCCTGACCGTCCTCCCTTCTCCGAACCTGGGCACCCGTTCTGCAGTCTGACTTTTCCAAGTACAGTGTTCAAAGTTTTCTTAAAAAAAAAATGCTTCTTTGATGAGTCAGCATGGGTACTTTTCTCTCTTTTTGTATCACAGAATTTTGGCCTCTCACAAATGTAATTCAGTAGTGAGACTAATAATTTCCAGAAAAAAGTGAAGTTGGACAATAATGAAATAATACCCAAATAAGCATTTTATTGAATGCTTTTATGCCAGGCATTTTGCCAAAATATGTGAAGATAAATATAATAATGTAGAACATTTTCTAAACCTTACTTATCTTCCCTATGTAAAGTAATTGGCAAAATCAATGAAAAAGAAAAATGATTTGCATTTCTCTAATTGCTAGTGATATTGAACATTTTTTCATATGTTTGTTAATTGATTGTATATCCTCTTCTGAGAAGTGTCTGATCAGTTCCTTGGCCCATTTGTTGATTGGGTTATTTGTTTGGTTTTTGTTTTTTGGTTTTTGTTTGTTTGTTTGTTTGTTTTGGTGTTAAGGTTTTTGAGTGATTTAAATATCCTTGAGATTAGTGATCTATCTGATGTGCTTTTGGTAAAGATTTGCTCCCAAAATGTAGGCACTCTATTCATCTCACTGATTGTTTTTTATTTTTTGTTTTTTGCTGAGAAGAAGCTTTTCAGTTTGAATCCATCCCATTTATTGATTCTTGATTTTAATTCTTGCACTATAGGAGTCTTATTAAGGAAATTGGGGCCTAATCTAACATGATGAAGATTTGGGTCTACTTTTTCTTTCATTAGATGCAAGTTCTCTGGTTTTTTCCTAGGTCCTTGATCCATTTTGAGGTGAGTTTTGTGCATGGCAAGAGATAGAGGTTTAATTTCATTTTGTTACAAGTGGATTTCCAGTTTTCCCAACATCATTTGTTGAATCTTTTCTCCAATGTATGTTTTTGGCATCTTTGTCTAAAATAAGATAACTGTAGTTACGTGGGTTAGTCTCTGTGTTCTTTATTCTGTACCATTGGTCTATAGGTCTGTTTTGGTGCCTATACCATACTGTCTTTGTTACTATTGCTCTGTAGTATAGTTTAAGGTCAGGAGTAGTAATGTCACTAGCTTCACTCTTCTTGCTAAGAATTGTTCAACATCTCTAGCAATTAGAGAAATGAAAATCAAAACTACTTTAAGATTTCATCTCACAGTAAGAATGGCAGCTATCAAGAATACAAACAACAATAAGTGTTGGCGAGGATGTGGAGAAAAAGGCACACTCATACATTGTTGGTGGGACTGCAAATTGGTGCAGCCAGTCTGGAAAGCAGCATGGAGATTTCTTGGAAAACTTGGAATGGAACCACAATTTAACCCAGCTATCTAACTCCTTGGTCTATATCCAAAGGACTTTAAAACAGCATACTACAGGGACACAGCCATATCAATGTTTATAGTAGCACAATTCACAATAGCTAAATTGTGGAACCAACCTAGATGCCCTTCAGTAGATGAATGGATAGGGAAACTTTGGTATATGTACACAATGGGACATTACTCAGCATTGAAAGAGAATAAAATCATGGCATTTGCAGGTAATAAATGGAGTTGGAGAATATAATGCTAAGTGAAGTAATAAGTCAATCCCCAAAACCAAAGGCTGAATGTTTTCTTTGATATGAGGATGCTGACTCATAATGGTAATGAAGGGGGAGCATGGGAAGAATGGAGGAACTTTAGATAGCGCAAATGGAAGGGAGGGAAAGGGAGGGGTCAAGGAGGTAGGAATGATGGTGGAATTAGTTAGATATCATTACCCTAAGTACATGTATGAAAACACAAATGGTGTGAAAATACTTTGTGTATAATCAGTGACTTGAAAATTTGAGCTCTATCTGTATGATATTAAATGATATATGATATTAAATGATATATGCCATTGTATATAACAAATTAGAATAAATAAATAATAAAAAATGATCTAACCTTTAATCCAGATATTCCACTTCTGAAATTCAGAAATTTCTGCATATGTGCAAATGACAAGTGTGTATTCTTTGCAGTCTTGTTTTGGGGTAGCAGCATTTTGGGGGGAAAACCATAAGTACCTATGAATGGGGTACTAGTGAGATATATTTTGATGTAAATTTATACAAGTAACATGACAAAGGAATAAATATAATGAAGGAATTTGTGTTAATATGGAAAGATTTCCAAATATGTTATCAAATGAAAGGCAAAAGTTATCAGAAGAGAGAATAAAATAGGCCACTTTCTGTGTAAAAAGAAGTGGAAATAAGAACTAGTATTCCCACTTACTTGCACTGGCCTGAAGAAGCTCTAGCAGGGTCTATAAGAACTATTAAGAGTGGATTCCTATAGAGGGAAGAATTGATGGAAATGGACAAAGGTGATGTTTTACTGCACACCTTTTCAAAAGTTCAATACTAAAAATGAAGTTTTTTCTTTACCAAACTGGTTGGTAGCCTCTGGAGCTCCCTCCAACTCTCTGTGTGCTATTCTTACCTTCAGTGAGAATAATGATCAAGCCCTTATAAAACATAGAAAGGGACCTCCATAAAGAATTTCATTCTCCTTTATTTTATTATTGTTGATCACTATAATAAATTAAGATTTATCATCTAGTGTGAAAAATATTGAGTGAAATAATAAAATGTTCAAACATTTTGAATTTTTCCTGGAATGTCGGTATTTAAATTTCAGCCTTTCTTGGGATGTGTGATAAGTCACCTCAATATTCTGTACATCCATACATGTTACATGGATAAGATAATAACATATTGGGAGATGTCATGAAACATCACATATGAAAATAGTGACAAACACTGACTAACAAATGTTCTATCTATCATCTTTCCCATTATTGCTAATATAAAATAGAAGGGAAATAATCATACCAGAATTTGGGGAGCAAATGGATAATACCATCCAACAGTTAGCTCTGAGACTTAAATTAGAAGCATAATGAGTAATACCATCTCTTACAGTCTGTCCCTGAATAGTTTTCGTCAAGGCAAATTACTCAGGGAATCCCCCCAAAATGTGTGTTTTCCTGCATTTCCTTAAACTATGCTAGCCAAGGGTCACTAGTCACAAAAACTATATCCATACCCATACTCTTTTCCATGTAAGGAGCTCCTCAGTTGGACAGTAAGGGGAAAGGATGGTATAGGAAAGAATGTTCCTAGAGACTCAGGCACTCACGTTTCTCCTGTGAGCGCCATCATGGTAAGATAGAAATCACTTTGCAAGGATAACATATGGTAATAAAATCAGCTCTAAATCAGATGTGATTTATAAAGGCAAAGTAAATATGTCTTTCCCTGAAAATGAAGACAATCTATTTTGTCACATTGCTATTAAGGGTCTGCCCTCAAAAAGAAAAATCATCTTTTTTTGCAATCTTCAAGGAATATCAGTATACAGCAGGGAGTTGAGAATCCTCTTGCTCAGTGAGATATCTATTTTCTAGACCAAAAAGAAGTTCACACAGGCAATAACAATAAAATTAATAGATGTATTTATCCCCATGTGAGAGCAAGACACAGGGAACCCTATAGCAAATGAAGAGGGAAAGAGAGAGACTATGAAAGCCAAATTAGTGTCATGGAAGCAATGACATCTCTTTACACAATGGGAAGTCCTGAACCTGCTTATTAAAGTCTCGTTGCTCACAATAGAACACAGGCTATAAAAAGGCCATGGGGAACCATTAATTAAATATTAAAAGATCAAATAGTTTTAGTCCCATTAGTTTGTATGTAATTTACATTCTCAAGTACAAATTTAGAGATAATTCCCCATCCCAAATCGCTTTCAACTTTCTGATAAGGTATCTGCAAATATAGAGTCCTACAGGGAGTTTAAAAATATCTTTCCCCATGTGGATTAAGTATTATTTCTTTCATAAGAAGTTGCTTTTGAATACAGTCTCCACAACTAAGATGATTACCATAATGTACCTCAAGTTATTAGCCTTGAGGGATACTTTTGTTCAGAGAAGGCACTAGGCTGTATTTAGATATGTCTAAGCAATAATAGCAGATGAGCTCAAACTGGAAGAAAAAGTTATCAAGCGTATAGATGACAAGGGGTTTAGACCTTCACTTCTGTGACCTCTAATTCAATCTTCTAGGTCAGAGGTAGTGCAATGTGTTGGAAAGTGTCAAGAGTCCTGAAATCTGGACCTACTTCATGGTCTCTAGGTTGCTGCCTGACCTTGGTTGGACAAGTTACACCTCCTTTGTGTGCTTTATGGGGCATTTTAGACATTCTCTAAGACCTTCTACCACTGAACAGAATTCTCCTAAACTAAGTCAGAGGGGTATCAATTGGGGAAATAATAGTATGAAAGCCTGATAGAAGGAAATAACCTCCTTTGACTGATTAGTAAAGAACAATGAGGTTTTAAGGACCAGACTAATTTCTTTCATGGTCTGATACTCAGTTCTGTATTTAATATCTGAAATTAAGATGTTAACATTACCTCTTGTTGGCCAAGAATTAATCTGAATTTTCATTTCAGTCATCCTTTTACAAAGCCAACTTGAAATTCATTTAGTTGATTCTTTTTATTATAGCACTGACAGGTCTATCTGGTACCTGAGTTAGTTTATCCTGCCACAGAAAGCCAAGAAATGGCTTTCCTTCCTAGTTTAAATTATACACATAAAAATAACCTAAATATCCAACAAATGTTAAATAAATTTCAGTATATCCCCACAGGGGGATATTATAGAACTGTTAAAAATAATGTTACAAGGCTGGAGGTGTAACTCAGTGGTAGAGTACATGCTTAGCATATACAAAGCCCTGGGTTTAATTCTCATTCACACACACACACACACACACACACACACACACACACACACACACACATGATACAGAAGGATATTATTGACATAGAAAATAATATTGAGCATGCAATCTCACTTTACATAAAAATTATATATGTAAGAAGTTTAAAAAGATATATACCCAAAGGTGTAAGTGAATAGTCAATACTGTTTGGTTAGTTTTCAGTAGTGGGATTATGGTGACTTCTATTTTGTTTATCCATATTTCCTAATTTTGTATTGATAAACCATTTTATGTGCAATGATTTTTAAGTCTTTTAGTAAAATAAAATGCTGACCAAGAAATCTTTTCATTCACTCACTGCTCTTCTGAATTTGCAACATCTATCCCTCAAATTCTTGATCTGTAATAAATGTTTTTGTTTTTCATTGAAGCACTGGCCCCAGAACTATGAAATGGCACCTGGAAACTGGTTCTAGCCCCAGCTTTGCTCTTTCTGGCCTCATGGGCAAGTCAAAGCTCACTAATAATATGACATTCAGTCAGCAGCTCCCCCTTTCTGGCCTTTATTTCCCTCTGCAAATGAATGGATTGACAAGCTCCTTGGGGTACAAAGTGTGATCTGTGGACAAAAAGCTTCAGTGTTGCCAGAAGGTTTGTAGAAGTGCAGAATCTAATTTGTTTGCACAGTAGCGATTAAGAAGCCCTGTACGACAGCATCTCAGATTTCACTTCAGCTCTAAGGAGTGATACTTTCTGAAGAGGTTCATAGATTTGAAACTTTATGAGTCTTGGTTTTATTTAATTATCTCTTCAGAAAATAAACTGGCTTTTATTTACTCCTATAGGCCCTAACATCTCCATTTCTATCTCATCCTGGAATTCCTGTGACATCCTGGGCATCTAAATGCCATTCTTATAACCACATATAGAAATGTGAATGTTAACAGAGGAAAAGGTATCCATAATAACAATTTTGAAATAATTTATGAAATGTTGATAAATGTGTCATATACTCTGAGAACTTTTACAAAATTAGCGTATTTAAACCTGACATAAGACTGGGGTTTTTATCCACACTTTTCAGATGAAGAAATTCATACACACACACACACACACACACACACACACACACACACCTTTCCATTTTCTCAACTACCACCACATCAGGAGATCTGTTGTTTATAAGCTAGTAAAACTGAGTTAATCCTTTATTTATTTTTTTAAAAAGCCTGTCATTATAAATTTCAGTTGAATCAACAGTTGTCCTTTCATTATCCTCAACATGTGCTAACACACATTGGTTATGCTCACAGGCTAGAAAGAACTCATGCCTTTTAGTCTGAAGGAGAGCAAATGTTGAGTGCCCTGGGAATTTTGCCCTCATGGACAATAAAGAGTTCTCAGATACACAATAGACTCCCCAATAAAATGAGAATAAGCTTTTGAGAACTTAGGGTTGTTTTCTACACACCCGATGAAGATGTTCTTCACGCTGATTAGACTGATTCACTGAAAACTCTTATACAAGGGCCATAAATTCAATTGTGCATGATGAGAAGAGCAGTGTATTTGACTGGGTAGGCAGATTCAGAATCTAGCTGCAGATTTTCCATTAATAGTGTGTGGCTTTCAGAGGTTAATTCACTCCTCTGAAATTTCAATATGTTCACTTTTAAGAAAAATATGGTAAGCCCTCCCCTGCCTACCACACAGTTTCACTGCAGGGAACCAAACAGATAAAGGATGTGAATTTATTATATAAGTCACACACAATAATAAAAGCATTATGGAAATATACAATAACATATGTAGTGGCTTTGGACTGTGTCAATTTATCTAAGCTGGAACTACATTTTCTAGAATTGGGTTTGCTTTATTTTCAAAGTGGAGTTGGCTGAAAGAGACATCTGTGCAAGATTCAAAAGGCAAAAATGAAATTTCTGTCCTTTTCCTTGCTGAAAATCAGTATAGGTCATTTATACACTGGGGCAGCTCATGTTCAAGACAACTACTACCTGGTCCCCTTGATGATAAGGAGTGGAACCTGTACCAGTATATCCATATTAGTCTGATTTCCTCCCTGAGATTCTCCTAACCCTGGGTTGGCTAAGTGAGCAGTGCAGTGGTAATAGTTGCCAGCTACTAAAAATGAATCCCAGTGCTGGGGATGTGGCTCAGTAGTAGAGTACTTTCCTGGCATGCCCTGGGTTATAAATAAATACATACATACATAAGATGCATATCATCAAAGCTAGATGGTGGCAGATAGACAAAGGTTTACTTCATCCTGAGAAATTTCAGTTTTTCCATGTATTTTTTCCCTCTTCACTATTCTCTATTCCCTCTTTACAACTGCTTACTGGTTGACCTATACCAAAATAGGCCCATCACCAGATGCAAAGACAACATCTCTACATGGAGTTTTAGTCGGGTTTCACGATTGCCTTGGCTCCCAGTGATAAATACCTTACTCTATATCACTGTGTTGCTCCTTTTCATCAAACCCCAATTTCATCAATATCAAAGATTATAAACCTCTAGAGGATGCTTTGATTTCCTTTGCAGCTCTATCTCACAACCTAACTTAGTAGATTCAATAAAGTTCACATATTTTGGAAAGCAAACCATATGTTTGACATATGCAAAAACACATAAACACACACATAATATAGAACCTACCAAAGCACCTTGCACATAAGAGTCTACATAATGTTTAAGCACACACAACCAGACACACACACACACACATACACACAAACTCACACACATTCAGTTTCTTTAGTTAAAAGTTTATCTTAAAAATATATTTGTAAGGATACTAAATCAGAATTCATTAGTGAAATCTTTGTAAATAGTCGCAAATTCTTGGCCCCAAATATTTATGATATTAAGTTGAAAAACATTGTTTTCAACCATCAAATATTCCTTGCACACGAAAATTACACCTCTGAGGTCACAGTGCAATTCCCTAATTTTACCCCTAATTGATAATAGGTAACCACTACCTTTATTGACAAGAACATTGAAGAACTGAGAAAGAAGATTAAAAAAAAAAAAAGCTCAAGAGGGAAGGTATTAGAAACCCAGGAAGTACCTGATCCAGATGCAATATATTTAAGACACCTTTTTACATCCAGTTAAAAGAGCCTCATTCTCACCCATTTACTCCCCAGCTGTACTGCACTTCACAGGTGAGACAGCTCAGCTCCAGACTGCAGCTACTTGATATTTTAAAGTGCATACCCCTACAACAGAACAACAGTACCCAGCCTCAATCCTGGAGATTCAGCCTATTCCCAGAAACCCTTTTCCATTTCACAATCTATGTCTTTTTCCAAACAAACACCAGTTTCCCAGCTTTACATTCTAGCTGCTATATTATAGATTCACTCTGCATAAAACATTAGTTTTCTGAAGCCAAATTTAGCATGAACACAAGACTAAGGAACCAAAGATCCAAATCCTAGAGCAACTGTTTCTCCTTGATACTATCTGGATGTCAAGAACAGACATTTAACTTTTCTGAAGTTTAGGTCTTGATCTGTACAATGGTAATAAAGATATCTCCATCATGATCATTGCTATTATTACATGAGAATAAAAAACAGTGCAACCACGTGGCAAGACTTGTGGCACACAGAAGGGCATTAAGATTTTTTTTTAAAACAATTTTACATAGTATTTAAAAGCTTTTACCCTTGTAACGAAGTACTTCCGTGAGATATAAGGCTGGTGATAAGGATTGGGGCAAAGTGTTGATTTAGTTACACTTGACTGTCTTGAGATTTCCCTCCGCACAGGGGTCTTATCTTGATCTCCCTCCTCCATGGACAGGTGATCAGTTTCAGAGGGCTGGTCATCTCCCTCTTGCTTCAGAGACACTGGCTGGAATCCTTCAAAACTCCCAATTGTTGACATTCTTCAGCCTAAAACCAGGGAAGAGAAGTCCTCTGGTTAGAAAAATAAATCATCTGCGTCCTAGCTACAGCAAAACAGGCTATGATGGAAAAAAGACATTCTGGAAACTGTCAACACCCCAAAGGTTAAATAAACAGGGGCACTAGTGGGTAAGCTCAATAACCCACACTTCTAACTACAATCCATGATCCCACAGGACCTTTTAGCACAGCACAGAAGCAGAGGGCTTCTGCACAGAAAAAAAGGAAACTGCAAGTCTTCCATTTTCTCTTCTTTTAAAAAATTTATTTTATTTTAATTTTTTTAAATATATGAAGTGGAATGATTACAATTCTTATTACACATATACAGCACAATTTTTCATATCTTTATATATAAAGTATAAAGGCCAATTTATGCCTTTATACATGTACTTTGTTTTTGTTTGTTTGTTTGCATTACAATGTGATGAACATCATTATCCACTTTCTCTTCTTTAATACAAGGAGATCAGAAGTTGATCTTAAGGAAGAGTAGTATGAAATAATTACCAATTTCTCTTCAAGATTTCACAGGATTGTTGCTTGAAAACTCACCAGATTGTAAGATTATTTAAAATTTAGCAATTTATCTGTTTTGTGAGTAGTAAGAGGGCAAAAGATTACTTAAAATTGAGTAAAGTTTTTTAAATTTGCGAATTTTATTCCAATACTAAAAATGTATTCTAAGGGAATAATCTAGACAACTGCCCAAAGACATACACACACACACACACACACACACACACACACACACACACACACAAATGCATTTATTTGTTCATCACATTATGTCTAATAGAAAAATATGGCATATAGTAGCAAAATTAAACATATAATATTATGTATAATACCAAAAATTTATAGTGAGACTTGAGTATCAATCAATACAGAATTGACCAAATAAAATGTTATGCCATATGATCAAATACAATACAATAATTAAAAAATGAGTATATATTGGTATCATGTAAAGATGTCCAAATTATGGGAAAAAATAAGTTATATGGGTAATGTTATTCAGCCTATTAAAATCATTTAGAAAGAAAGAAATATTATAAATGGTCTTGTATATGTATATACCTGCATGATGTGGCTGAAAACATCTGGGAAAAAAAGTAAAACAGAATATTAAAAATAGTTATCTCCAGATGAAAGTGTTAGAGGTGCTTTTCATTTTTATGTCTCTGGATATTAGTAGTGATCATACATCATTTAAAATAAAAATAATAAACTTATTTCTATTTTGTAAATATAAAACAAACCAAAATAGAAGGCACACGTAAGCCTCATGAAATGTGTATCTGAAGCTGCATTTTCAAGCTGAGGCAGGAGGACAGTCATCCCTGATACCAACTCTACATGGAAGGTTTTGTGTCTCATTTCCCCCATGTAACTGGGAATGTATCACTTTCTCAGTGCTGCCTCCCTGTTCTTAATCAAAGGTAGTTTTAATTCAATTTCCTTAATTCCCATGAAACACCCAAAAGTAAGAAAAAGCCCATCCCCCAAAAAGTTTCCTCTCTTGAACTTGGGCCTAACTACAGCATTCAACAGAAGTCAAAATAGCGTGATCATCCAGTTTATTACCTAAACCTGGATACTTTGGCATTGAAAGGATACTGTTGTGTTGGGGTAATGGCTCAGTGGTAGAGCGCTTACCTAGTTCATGTGAAGCCCTGAGTTCAATCCTCAGCACCACATCAAAAAATAAAGAAAGAAAACAAAGGTATTGTGTCCATCTAGACAATATAAAATACATTAAACTATATTTTAAAATTAAAATTACACACACACACACACACACACACACACACACACATATATATATATATATATATATTTATATATATTTTTTTTAAGGGAACTGTTAGCAGTTATGCCTGGATGATAGAAACAAATAGGACTGCCTCAGACAAATGCGGCCGTAGACAGTCACCTTATGTGGTTGAGTGTAATAGAACACAGTCAGTTAGGGGAACCCACAAGGGGAAAGTCTTCTGCAGTTTGCAATTTATTCTATTTCTTCTGATCCTCCCAGCAACCCTGGAAGAGTTTTCTACTCTATCCTTGTGTTTCTGAGGACACAGGGTAGAGGGGTCCTACCCAAAGCACACTTGGAGAGCTGTGGCAGCACCTGGACTTCCAACCACACTGTGAGCCCAACTTGTCCATCACGATGTCATGCTGTCCCCTAACGGGAGGGCCTTCCTTAGTTTCAGGTAATTTTTAAAAGTTAGATGTGTAAAAGGAAGAGATTGGCCTATAAGAATACAAGGGATGGAGAAGCAGGGAAATATAGTGGGAGTGTGGATGAGGGTGAGAGAGGCGGGGCTGGTGAGGCACCTTGGCCTTGCGGGCAGCTGAGCACCCTGTTTATGCAGGTCTGCCACCTCCACCTCCGCTACAGTGGGTGTTGGAAGGAAATGCCTTTCTAAAGTTCCCTATAACCTGTGAAGGAAGAAGGTTTGTGTCACTCGGGAAGGAAAGCCTGCTTCTGTATTTGCGCACTCTGTGAACACACGCCTAACAACAGACATCTGTGAAAGGCTCCTGTGCCTGGAAAACAGAGGGCGGATTTAATTAGCACCACTTCCTCTCCCTCAGGCTGTCTTCTCTGGAAACACTCCGGGAAGCTCAGCACTCTGAGACCAAGCTGTTTGAGATCCAGGAAAGAAGGAAACACTTAGCTCCATTTACATTCTTACAGCCATAAATAGTGGGAAAGTTAAGCACAGCCACCCAATCCAGAAGGATTCCAGCTCTACAACAATCAGGGGGAAGTCTTGGATGGACAAGGAATAAAATTCTTCAACAACTTTCCTGATGGGAGAGCAGGGCTGAGCCTCTAATCATCCCTCTCCATTCCTCAGCCCTCTCTCCAGACAATTTGTTTATTCCCAGTTCAATAAGCTGTCCTCTCTCCCTGCACAAATAGACTATATGAACTGAAATACTAAAAGCATATTGATACCAGTTACAAATCTAGCTCACATCAAATATTCCTCTGCTTTTGCAACAAACCCATGGAGAGCCATTTCAAATTGAAAAAGACATTGCTTCATGAGATTCCCTATACATTTATCTTAGCATTTAGTGCCCCAGAGCAAAAACAGCACAACCTCATGGAAAATTAAAAGGTCACAGTTTAGAAAACACAAATGAGGTTCATACTTTTTTACTGAACCTTTGTATTCCTGGAAATTTGTGTAGTATAAAGTATCCTAAAGAAATTAAATACTACAATATTAATAGCTCATTCTGGATGGTGATAAAAAATTGGAAATCAACGAACTGCCTAATGATCAGGGCTGGCTTAATATATCCAACTGATATTGTGTATACATTAAAAGGATAACAGGCATCAAATCTGCACCAGCATGACAATAAAGACCATATCTTCTTGAGTTAAAAAAAAGTAAAAACCAAAAAATAAAATGTTATCTGGTAATGATCATAGGAATAAAGTCTAGAAGGGAAATATTTAGATTTATTGAGGTTATGGAACTGTGAGTGAATTTTTCTTTAAAAAAAGAAATTAAACAACAATAGTGCCAATTTCATAATTTAAAAAAAAAGTATAAATAACGGCCAAATAAATCCCGAAAGAAAATCCACCTTCATTTCAATCAGACAAAAAAAACTCAGTATTTTTCAGATGCCAGAAAATTCAGAGCTAAGTTTAATGTAGTATTTTAGTAAATAGCTTATTTCCAGGTTCTGGTCTAAGTATAATCATCTTCTTTTATATATGACTTCATTTATCTCACTGTGACTTTTTCTAATAGCATTTCAGGAGCATGTAGGGCATAAATTATACAGAAAGCATTCTTGTCTAGTATAACTCCTTCACTTCTCAAATATTGGAACAGACCCATTGAGACAAAGGACTTACCCAAGGTCACACAGCACCTTAGAATCAAACAATGAAAGCTGACTGCTAGTTTTCAGGACTCTAGTTCACTGTTCTTTCCTATTTGTCTAGTTGCAACTTTAGAAGAACAGCAGAGGCGTGACCATCAAATGCATGCCTTGGCAAACCAGAGGCACTTTGGCAGGTCTGAGGCCAGTCAGGGAGCAGGGCCCCTTTGCAGCTTCTTCCGAATCACTAGCCCCCAAACCCATGTGGCAAGATGAAGCCTTTCTCTTTCCCCAGAGCCAAGATGGCACATCAATTAGGCCCAGGAAGCCCAGAGCCTGGGGCTCACAAAGGTTTTGGGAGTCCACCAAATGTTTGACCTTATTTTAAAATCAGAAAGGAAAAAAATAACTTTTAGGATCAAAAAAAAATATTTCTTTTCTCACATTAAAAAAAAAGTAAAATTTGTAAGGTACTACAAACCTAATACATTTTGACTAAGAGAGAACAAATACAAAATATTAGACTAAAGCCACAAAAACACAATTTTTAATGTTGATATTATTACAAGGAAAAGGCTCAAGAAGGCAAAAGGCCTATAGAGACAATAATGAGGCCCTGACTCGAATCTACACCACTCCTCAGATTTCCCACTTAATTTCCCATTCTGGATCTCCATCTCAGATCTTCCGAAGGAGAACCCTCCCCACCCCTCTCATCTGCAGCTTTCCAATCTCCCCCAAAGCTGTTTTTCCACTATATCCTGAAAGATTTCTGTCCTGTAGACAAGCTACACCATCATCAGATGATTCTTTTTTTCTCTTTTAAAATCAAAGACAGATCCAGCATACTTGTCCCCCAGTAAATACTTGCTTCCCAGGGAAGTAGATGAATAAAAAGTTCTGAGAACAACTAATTAGATTGAAAGGAGTAGCCAGCCACACTCACTAGCCAGGACTTGAGTCAGAGGCAAAGTAAATGAGGTTGGGGAATTTTTCCTCCCTCCCTCTCCCTGGAATTCCAGAAGGAATGGTTTGGATATAACAGAAAGTATCATAGTTTAGGTTTAAGAAAACAAGATTGACATTAAACAGAGATGCTGGTAAAACTCAGTGAACTATATAATGGCTCTGCGGTTTGCCAGTCTCCATTTCCTCAGCACTACCTGACATCTAGTTTTCAGGAATCCTTCTTGGATCCTTGCCAATTTGGCCTTCCTAGTATTTCCCTGGAAAGGACAAAAGAGCCTATCTAATTCCCTCCAGCCCTGTTATAAGGCAAGATCACGACCCATGAACTCAAAGACAGGGCTCAAAGGTCTTACTTCCTAACACTGTTGCTTGGGGGATTGAGTTTCAACATAATATTGGAAGTACACAGACATTTGGACCATCACATCTGCCCTTTACAAATAAGAAAACTGAAGCCCCAAAGGGGTATGTCTCTCTCCTGAGCTCCCTAAAAATAAGTTAAAAAAAAAAAAGAATGAAATTACAGACATCATTGGGCTGAAAACCTTGTACCCACAGGTATATTTGTGGAAAGACTAGAAACTTAGAAAATTCTATGGTTTATTAACAAGAATTATTCCCCTTCTGCAGGTGGACTGTGTAGTGGAGGGATGGAAGTTAATTCTTGTGACCTGGGTTGCTTTCAAAGATATCAACTGTATTTTTGAATGATGACATCTCTACAGACATGAAGCAGTTAACCGTTCTTAAGGCATATCCCCAGAATAAGAAACTACTTTTAATTTTGACATTTTATAAAGGTAAAATATGTGAATTTAGGAGTGCAGCCTTTCCTGAGTCTCTGTGAGAACAGCCAAGGCATGTGTGGTGGATAAACAATACTCTAACACCTTGTAACTCTCCAGCAAGCCCACTTCTGTGCCAGCTGAGATAAGGAAATTGGCAAACAAGTCTTCCCAATTTCACATCTTGTGTATTAGTGATAATATGCCAGCAGGGATGCTCTGTGTCCTGAGGGGAAGCTAAGTGGAGGGAGGCTCTTCCCTTCCAGCTCCTCTTGGGTCAGGCAGGGCCCTCTGCTCTGCCGCCAGCGCTCAAATTCAGCAGCAGCGGGGAAGAGGAGAGCATACAGGGCCAGGCTGAGAACCAGGAGTCCCTCACTGAGGGTGACCCTGGACAGGTTGCTTCCTTGATTCTCCTCTCTGTACTACAGGCTTGTGGGGCCAGACTTGATGGATTTTCAAATTTTGCTTCTGAAAACTGCGCCTGAGGACAACCTGAGGAGTGAATAGGTGGACTTTCCAGTCACCAAACCCATTTTGGTCAAAGCGAATCCTATTTTTATCTGTTACATAATTTCTGCTGCTTTCATATGGGTTTGGCGGGGGGTAGTCAAGTTTGAAAGCTGTTGTACTAAATTATCCCTAAATTTTCTTTTGGCTCAACAAATGACTCCTCAAGATTTACTCCAAATATTACAAGCCCACAAGGGTTGCTCAGAATTGGTCTTCCTGTCTCATCTTCATGATGCGACTTCAACAGAGCAATTTTCTTGACATTCAAATATTGTGGGGTCAGAGGAAGGGGATCATGATGATCATCATGAATTTGGATCCCCATTGTGGAGATTGTGGGGTGTTGCCCTCTGAATATCTCCTAACTCAGTTGGAAATCCACATCATCAGAGCTGCTACAGACACTGAGAGTGATGAGTAGAATGTGTAACCAGCCAAGGCCAGAGACAGACAAAAGCCTAGATAATGAGCCTTGCTTTGGGGAAGGAAAGAATTTAGAAGTCTGCTGAGATCCTCACACTAGGTTAACTTTTAGAGTGGTTTCCTTAAAAAAAAAAAAAGTGAGAGGAAAAGAATTAATAAAGATAATATTGATCCCTGAGATGAATGTTCCTACACATTTCCACGAACACTTCTACCTTCCACCCTTTATGGATTTTGACAACATCTGAGCTCCTGGCTCCTGTGATATTGATCACATTGCTTGTTTTCACCATTTCCTCTCCTGTCTTCACTCCTGTTCTATCTTCACTTCCAGCAACTGCAGAAACTATGCCACACCATTTTCATAGCCCAGCATTTAGCGTGGGCAACGTTCAGAGTGGGCACCAAGTATAAGCTTCTCAAATAGATGTCCTGCCTGTTTTTCTGCTGTGTCTGAGATCTGAAGGGCACAGTGGTGCTGTAAATGTCTATGGACTGACAAACAAAGTCCTGTGTGAAAGCACCCGGGAGCATCTTCTATATGCACTTCCTCTGATGCAGACACACAAAGAAACTCAAGCCAGAGACACTAATCTGTAGAAGGCCATAATCTAGTGGGGGCGAGAGAACATAAGCATTTTTCCAGCCTTTCCTGGTACAACTATGATAGGAAAACAGTGAAAACAGAAGATGGGAGTAACAGTGGTGGGAGGAGACAGGGGGTTGAGAGGTGTGAGAAAGGCACCTCGGAACTGACAGCGTCTTAGACGATGGGTGGACACACATTCCAGGCAAAGGTGTGAGAAGGAGAGGAAGGTGTGTTCCAGGATGGCAGATAATATGGTTTGTGTAACCAATATGTCCGCTTCCCACATCCAAACCCTACTCCCTGAAGAGCTGGTTACACTTGGTGAAAAATACCATACTCTGGTAGGACATGAACCTGAAATCCTCCTAATACCTCCTCCATATTCCCTTTTCTCTGCTGTTACTCCTCTCTGCCTGTTGGGATAGTTCACCCACAGTAAAACCCAAAGGCAGGATCTGGCTCAGTGGGGTAAGGAATATACTTGCAGGCAGGGGTCACAGATAGCTCAGTGGTAGAGCACTTGCCTATCCTGCACGAAGCCCTGAGTTTGATACCAGCAACACACACACACACACACACACACACACACACACATACACAGAAGATGCTTGCCTTCATAATTTCAGGGGGTTAAGCACTTCATTGCAGATTTGGAGAGGTCATGGAGAGGTGAGTCATATTTGTGTATACTCCAACATTACATCATCTATTTTTCACTTGTCTCTCTCCAGAGTAATACATTCTTTCTAATTTGTGTGTTTGTTATTTAAAATATCTGTCTCACTCTTATAACCCATTTTTCTCAGATTCTCCCTTTCATATCCCACAGTGATAAATTCTGGAGGTTGCCATTAACACAAAACTGCACAAGGATTATTGAATTAGAGGTGATTCATCAGAAGATATGTCTGATAAGGTAGAAAAAAGCCACCCTATAAACCAACATAGGGTGGAGTGACTTATATTAGGCAACAAAATTGTCCCACTTTGCAATTGGTCTGACCATTTGTAAAGCAGTAGCCTTTCTGGGAGGAGAATAATGACTAAATCACCAGATTCTGTCTCCCATACACACACAAAAGAGACGGAAAGAATAAAACATAAAAGCAATATGCAAGGACCTAACCAGGATTAAACACTTGTCTTGTTGATATACTTTAGAGTACCTGTGAAGTCTCAAATTTTCTCCATATACAATTGCAAAAAGGAGCCCAGAAAAAAATGAAAGCCAACCAAGGCCAACCTTGGCCAAACCTGCCAAGGCCAACCATGAGACCTGCAGCAATTCTTTTCTTCTCTTTCCAAAGTCAATAAGACCCCTGATTTTGTATCTACGGATTCCAAATCTAGATGATGACAATGCTTAGAAATTAGACCAAGATTCTTTCCCTGCTATTAGGACATCTCAGAGGGTGAATGGATCATTGCCTAACTAGGATTACTATCTTTTAGCATTAATTCTGTGTCACGCAGGAACAGGAAAAACATTCCACAACAAGATGCTCCTGGTTGGGAGCTTTAAGGAATTTGCTCCAGAACCTGATTTTCCTGTTAAGCCAACTGTCACTTCTCACATTTAATAAAATTAAAGGAAAAATATTAATCCAAATGCTAATGACACAGCATTCCCCCAATAAAACTACAGTCTTAATTATTTTAATAATAAAATATTATTTTATTAATGAACATTTTAGTCAAGTATGCCATGTACTCAAATAATGATAAATGAGCAGATCACTGAATCCTCATGAGATAAGCATGCAACCACCACACAGGTCAAGGGATAGATACCACAGTCATTGCACATTGACAGAATTGTTGTTGCTGTTTTTTAAAATATATTTTTAGTTGTTCGTAGACATTTATTTGTTTGTTTGTTTATTTATTTGGGGTGCTGAAAATCAAACCCAGCACTCCACCATTAAGGTACAACTCTAGCCCAGTATTGTTTTTTGCAAAGTGAATACTTGCACAATTTTACATGGTAGAACCCAAGAGCGCTGCTAGGCATTTTAGATGTCACCTCAATCAACATCATCCCTTTACAAATAAGAAACCAGTTCCTAAGAAGGGATCAGGGAAGTGACTTACCTTAGGTCACAAAGCAAATTAAAGGAAGCACTAAGCCTTTAGGATCCTCTCTCCTGTTCTGACTGCCACAAATTCCTAGGAAGGTTTAGCTGGCCTTCAGAGCGAGAGAAACTAGTTTGTTCTCCATGAGGACTCCTTTTTTCCATGAGTCTAAGGTTAGCTCTCTCCTGTGACCATAAAGTCAGGCTCTGAGCAGTTGTCTTGAAGGCACCACTCAAAACTGAGTCAAACCATCACTTATTCTATTAGAGCACCTGGCATATATACAGATAATACTTAAGTAAATGAATGAAAACATGCTTCATTAACTTCAGCAGATACTTTTTTAATTCCCCCTCTTCCATTTGCATGAGAAGATTTTGACCCATAACCTGTAAGACGACCTTCCTTTTTTTCTAAGGAGGTGGCCACACAGATATGAGGGACCACTAACATTATTACATGAGGAATAATAGAGGTGCTACAGAAATTCAATTGAGAAGACAGAAAATGTACAGGACACTGATGACTCCCTTCCAAGCGTAAAAAGGCTTGCCCTAAAGAAAAACCATATTTGTTCCATCTGAGCTTCGAACACTAAAGAAGGGTGAATGGACCTCTAGCATCTCATGACCTAGTTTCTCAAAAAAATCATTCATCCCCACTCTGTTTAAATCCATGGTTTTCATTCACACTGTAGTCAAAAGCAATCTGCTTCTCAGCCTCAGAAGACCTTTCTCAACAAAGTTCTTGTGACTGAAACTAGTGGCTACCCTCCATGCTATGTCTTCTTTCTTTGTCCCCCTCAATGCTGCTGATGGTTGTATCGACCCTGAAATTCTCATATCCTTCTGTTCCTTGGGACTGCCAGTTCCCAGTTGTTTTCTTTCTACCTCTGTGTTCATGGCTTATAGCTTCCATCATGGCAACCTACTGCTCATATGCCAATGTTTTTCAGAGCACACTACTGATGCTCTCATCTCCTTCATTCTCCTTGTTTAACTACAATCTCTAAATCTCTGACTCCTGCACTTGTGTCTCCAGTCAGCTCTCTCTTCCAAACTACAAATCATCTCTACAAAACTCAGTTTAGTCATATCACTTTGGTTGACCAACAGGAACTTCCAATTAATCATATTCAAAAATGAACTTATCTTTAAGATTTCTTATAGCCTCTATAAACTTTTTCCTCTTTATTCCAATCTCAGTGAGGGAGACCACAGCTGTACACCTCCAAAGACCAGAAAATTCTCTGATGCTCTCTTCTTTTTCAATCCTAACCAACCTGTTAGATCATTACCTTTGAATTCCTCAATAACTACTAAACTCTCTACTTTGCTCCATTTCTATTGCCCACAGCCTCTACTTCATCTCTTGAGGATTATTATAAAGGCATTCTAACCGGCATCCCAACAATTTTACTCACTCTGATTTATATAGCACACAGCAGAAAGTAAGCCTTCCCAAAATACAAACCGATTGTGCTATCTTAACGCCCAATGGTCTTTACTGTACTCTGAATAAAACCTGAGTTCCTAGGCAGGGTCAGTTCATGATCTGCACCTCTACCTACCAGCACAGGCTTATGTCTCACCAAGTGTCTCCCCTCCCTTTCTTTCTCCTATCTCTCCTGCCCTGCCTCAGCACTCATACTCTTAGCTTCAGACATACTCTTCTATTAGTAGGTACACAAGAACCTTCTCATTTCCTTTACCCCATAGCTCCCTCTGCTCTTCTCATCTCAGCTTAGACAGCAGCTAGAGGCTTCCTCCATTAATCTCATCTCATCAGTCAAGTACTCTCCACTATATAACCTTATAGATTATGCCTACCTTGCAGAGTTCTTATACTGCATTACACATGAAGGTTAGCTTGTCTGAACTTTCTCACTCTCCCACTAGGCCATGAGGTCTTAGATGATAGCAACAGGATTCCATATACTGTGGTATCCTTAGCATCAGCTAGAGCATACAGAATGCATTCATTATGTGTTAGTGGAACAAACAAGTCTACAATAAATATCTTCACTCTGTGGAGCATCCATGATAGAAAATACAAAGGGACAGCCAGGTGAAGTGGTAGGTACCTGTAATTCCAGAGGCTTATGTGAGAGGGTCACCCTGACTTGGAGGCTAACCTGGGCAACTTAGTGAGACCCTATCTCAAAAAAAGAGAAAAAAGATAAATTTGAAGTTCTTTCACCTAGACCCAGCTCAAAATATACCAGTTCCCAGAAGCTTAGCATGAATGGAAGTTTAGAAATATGACTGTACTATGCTCTCTGGAACAATGATCTTCTATCAACTAGTTCTCCATTTACTGCCTGAGATTGGGCTGAATGAGTACAGAAAAACTGAGCATGGGAAGAAACCACACCCTCATTTGTGAATGCATAACCTTTTGTACAGCTCAGCACAGTGCACCTGTCCACAGAGGATGTTATACAAGGCATATACTCCAGAGACAGAAGCACCAAGCAAACAGTCACATCACCTAAAACAACCCTAAGGGGTAAATATGAATCTCAGAGCCTTTTCTCAGAGCACATCTAGGAATGGAGGAAAGAGAAAGGAGGCTTACCTTGGAATCAATGGGCAAAGTTCAGAAGAAGGCATTAAAAGGGTAGAAAGAAACCAGAAAAGGGAGTGAGCCTAGGTTCTTAAAAATAGATACTGCTAACTTCTCATTTTGTTTGACATTATAACTGAGGGATAATTTGGGTTGTAATAGTGAACCATACATTAAGCTTCTGAAACACTGAATGCTCAACAAGACAGCAAATCAGACGAAATAATTAGCTGCAAGAATGTGTTAAAATAATATCATTCTGAGGCTACTTTGACCCATTTCCACACCACTTGGGGGAGGAGGTTAACACTTGGAAGCCAGCCTGTTCTACAAGATGCCAGAAAGATTTAAATGGATCCAAAGAGCTCCACCCAGAGAGAAAAAAGCAGGAGAGCCAAAGCAACATACACAGCTCTTGGTAAAATAATGATGTGCAGAACACAAAGATGGAGGAGGACGGTAGTTCTGCTCTAAGAGTGGCATTTAGATTCATTCTATGATGAATTTTAAAAGGTGGACAGTTCAGAATACTAAAAAGTAATACCTAAAAAATAGCTTTATATTTGTTTGCTGAAGATAGTAAGAAGCACAGTTACACAACAATGACTTTCAAAAATGGCCTTTTTCATTCCATTGTTTCACGAAAAAGTAAAAACAACAAAACACAATGCATATAATATAATTATATATGCACATATATGCATAAATATGGCCAGAATATTAGGAAGTAAGGAAAGATGTATGGTTTTTGTGTCCTGCCACAACTACTGTTAAAGCAATAAGCCACAATAGTTAGCATACACATAGAATGAGTGTCCTGAGAAAATTACAACACCTGCCTGAGAGTGGACACAATCCAAACACAATACACACATGGATGGAAATGTTACAGTGAAACTGGCCAGTTTGTACAACCAATATGTGTTTATGAAAAGAATGTATGCTCAAGATATTCACAGGCCCTTACTTCTGTGAGTGTCTATCTCTAGGCTGCTTACTGGGGAGAGAAGACACTTGGATTTGATCAGTTCTTTTGTAAATATATGATTTTGATCAGTTCTTTTGTAAATATATGATTTTGATCACAAAGTGACTAAGAGGGATGTAGGAGTAGAAACCATGGAAAGATCAATGGAAGTACTCCTTACACAGAATGGTCAGTACTGCCATCTTCATGTATCACATGTATATGCTTGTAATAAACTCTCTTTTTTTTCATTTTTATTTATATATGACAGAAGAATGCATTACAATTCTTATTACATATATAGAGCACAATTTTTCATATCTCTGCTTGTATACATGATATATTCGCACCAATTTGTGTCTTCATACCTGTACTTTGGATAATAATGATCATCACATTCCACCATCATTCATTACCCTATGATAACCTCTCCTTTATCCATGAAAATGTACACATTGGTGCTGACCCTCTTTACATGATTTTTGTGAAGGTCAAATGGAAAATGTGAAAGCACTTGGTAAGGAATAAAATGTCTTGATCTTGCATGTTTTGAAGAACCCTTTGCATTACCATAGAAGTAGGAGGCAACAAAATAACCTCTGAGCAGAGGCTCCTGGCAGTCCCTGAAAAATGCCAAGGGTAAAGTGAGGCTTCCCCTGCATTTATGGAAGGCGAATTACTATCCTGATGAGGTTAAAACTACTAGCAAGCTGGTGAGGTGATGATAGGAAGGAGAGGCAGCGTGTTTATACCAGGGTTGTGCCAAGTCTTTCCAAAAGGCAATGCTCCTCCTAGTCCAGGGTCCTAGAGAGAAGGTGATACCAGACTCAAGTGCACTCTGTTAATTGCTTTCTCTAGAGCACAGGAGAACAGCAACAAAACATCTGTGCTCACGTAACAAGGCCTGTTTGTGAATGGAGACATCAAGTGACTGAATAAGGTTGACCACTCCCTAGCCTTCTCTTTTTACGTAGGTATAACCAAAAATGGACTGGTCCACAGTATTATGGTTTGTAAAAGTAGCAATAATGTCTTATTTATAATTAATGTATAATATCAGAAAATTTAAAACAAGCTGTAGTTTAAGTCAAATATTATATAGTCATAGTAACTAATATATACAAATGTAGTAGAACAAAATCTGTGGAAAATATTTTTAAACCCAGAAATAAAATAGGACACAGCACATAGTATGGCTCTAAATTTTACAAAATAAAATACAGATGTATGTAAAAGAAAGTTTAGGAGGACACACATCAAAATGTTAATACTGGTTTTCTCTGAGTAGTGAGATAAGAAATTATTTGTCCCTTAATTATTATTTTTCTAATTTTCTACAAAGAAAATATTCTACAGAATATTAAAAGAGCAAAAAGATTATTCTAGTAAAAGTTAGTAAAAGTATTTGAAAAAAAATGAAAGGTTATTTTTTAAGCACCCACATTTTTATTGCAGACATCCTTTCCAGCCCCTGACATTAAGGGAAAAGAATTCTGTTTCATACAGAAAATACATCAAAATTTGGCTATCAGAAAATCTCCAAAACTCCAAGTCAGGAGAAGACTAAAATTAATACCCACAGACAGACAATTTCTTATGCATGGATGGATGTCTTAGCTAAAGGATTATCAGGCAGTGGATTTCTTCTGCCCACTGATATGTAAAAGCTACATTCAGGAAATAAAATCAAAGAAGTTTGGAGAAATGGAGAAATATGGTGTCTCTTGGGCAAGACTTTTCTCACAACAAGTTATGAAACAGCTAGGGAGGCCAAGAAGTTACAAACCTGTTATGTAAATGCATGAGGGAAAAGGGAGGGGGAATGTTTGTCTTAGGTAAGTCCAATGAACTTCCAATGAACACATCCTCAGAGAATGAAGTCTTTTAGTCACAGAAGGACTAGACATCACGATTTGGCAGAAGTTCTTGTCTTCATAGAAAAAGTCATATCCAGCAAGTGATGTGAAAGAGAAAGAGGAGATAGGGGTGATTTTATTTTAAACAGAGGCCTAGGAGAAAAGGTCGTAAAGGAGGATCATTGAAGGGAGAGATTTCACAGAGACCTTTCTTCGAACTTAAGCCTCAACAGAAGTCAGGATCAAAAACCACTGGGATAAAAGAGATTAACAGGCAATACCTGCTTCTTTCCTCCTTTATTGTGCTAAAGAGTTAGAAGTCATATCATAGCCCACCTGTCTCTAAGAAGTCAGAGTAAGATGTCTGGCCAATGTCCCAACACGTATCACTAAACGTCCTTCATGCCTTCTAATACTTTAGTGAGTCTTCTGACTTCAGGATTTCTCTCTGAAATGCATCCTCACTGTAGTAGAGATGACATTATTTATATAGTTTTGAACATAGTTCTTTCTTTCATCGTTTGTTTTTATTTCCTTGCCTTTTGCAAAACTTCAGTTTTTGTCTGTTTCCTACTGTGGCCCCTCCATGAGCTGCTTAGTACAAGAGGCTAAACTATACAATTCAGCTTCCTCCACTGGAGCTTGAAAGATGCCTTTTCTTCTGATTTAAACACACTGTGTTGGTGATGTATTAAGTTCACTCACCTACAACTCAAAGACACAAGTGTCAGGAAAATTAATTAAGCCAACCCTTTCACAAGATAATGGACAGAGCAGTAAGATATAAATTGATTCATTTCATGCAATCAATATCTTTATCAGGAAATAGACTAGCATAACTGAAAAAGCTTTGGGATCAGACCTGGGTATGAATCTAGGTTGTACAGCTTACAGCTTCCTGGGGTTAGACAGCAATTAAAACTCCTTAGATTTAGTTTTCTCAAATTTGAAATAGACCCAATATATACCTTGCAGAATACTGCAAGAATCAGGTGGGCTAATAGATCTAAAGACCTAGCAATGTTCCTAAAATACAGTATGGATTCAAAGCATAGTGTTAAAGTTAAGCAGGGAAAGGAAGGCTAGGAGTAGTATAATAATCAACTGAGTTTATGTGAGAAGAACCTGTAAACAATTGGGAGCAGAGTACATGAAATTTAATAAAGATGGGAAAAGCCTGAAGTAGCAAGAGTCGGGAATTCTTGGTTCAAAGTTAAGCCATGTCTCTTCTCTGATCATCATTTTTCCTAGTTTTGTTGTTGTTGTTGTTTTTGTTGTTATTGTTATTTCCCTGTGTACTGGGAATATATTGAACTACTTGGACATCAGTTTCCCTCCAACTCTGTTAGCCTAGGACTTTACATGGGCCAGGATAGAGCCTCTATTTCAAACCAACTTGAGGAACTAAAAGGTCATTTACAAGTGAAAATAACAAGACTAAAAGGGCTGAAATATATCTGCATTTTCTTTAACTCACGAAAAGTCACATTTTCTAGTCCTTGGTTATATGTTTGTAGAAATTTATATCTTTAACTGCAACAGGAAGAGGAAATCAATAAAACCAAATTACTAGATTTTTTTGGGGGGGGCGGGAGGCTTGTTGATTTTTTAATTCAACAAGCAAGAAACACTGCAAGGTAAGAACAACCTGTCTGGTTTCATTGGCTGTTCCAGCCAACCAATGGGGATCTTGCGAGGACCAAGCTTTCTAGCTAAGGGTTTGTCCAGATAGTCCTAGTCAACTGAAGTGGAATTTCCTTCCCAGCACAACTAAACACAGCACTGTAGGCCATTTCCTTTTCTCCTCTCTCTGAACAAAACAGCCACAGCCTCCTGAATCCCTTTACACAGTAAAAGCTGCCATAGGGAAATCATGTCATCCAGCACAAGGATTTTGATCTTTGTCCCTTCATTATGCTACTGTAGTTCAATGATAAATAAAAAATAGATCTTCTTGTATGGAGTATAGAACCCAGTAGAAGGGAGAATTAATTAAGCATCTCTCAACCCAAATCAGAGAAACTTAAAATTAAAGTTTCACCCTATGTATTATCCATAACCATAGTATAATATAATGCAACACTTAGAAATCATATTTTAAGACAATTAAATGTTGATAAAGACTCACAGAATAATGCTAAATGAAAAAAAAGTAGAGTCTTAAACTACACATACCCCATGGTTTTATTGTGAGAACCTGAAGAATAAATAAATAAGCAAAGAAAAATATTAGAACTGACAAACTAAAGTGTCCAAGGGAGCTTATCCTGGGAGAGGGAGGTAATGAAAAATGTAAAATAATCTTGTAAATATGTATTGACACTAAGACATATATTATTGTGAAACAAAATGCATACTACAAAAAATTATATTAAGAATGACCCATTTATGATCAGAAGTACACACACTAAAATGTTATGAATGATTATTTCTGCATAACAGGGTGAAGGATGATTTTTATTTTCTTCTTTATACTTTTCCAAATCTTCTGGTGTTTTTCACACTAAGCACACATTTTTCTTATAACTGAGGAGAGGAATTTAAAAAAAATATTGATTCAAAGAGGTGAACCAAAAGATGTAAAGCTATGGGTACAGAAGTTGATAAGTAAACAAGGAATCATAGAAGTCTCATTTAAGGTAATAGTGATTCAAGGAGCTTAGAAGGCTACATCTAGGTCAGAGGTCACATTCATGATTTGATGACAAGGATAACCAAGATAACAGGCAAAAGCTACTACTGCATTGATAGATGTTTACTCATAGGGATTAATAATAACAATAATTTGTATCCATTCAATTTTTCTTACTATGTTCTAGACTACACATAAAAGCAAAGAAGGAAAAAAATCTTAAACTCACTGTGAAAGAAAATGGAAATAAATAATTCCAATCTATAGTCTTTATGATTTTTCTACTTTTATCTATTCACAACATCAACATTTTCTACTTCAAAAATGGAGTTATGCTACAAAAAATTGTTTACAAACTGTCTTTTATACTCAATATGTAAAAGGATATCAATATTGACAAAGGTAGCAACACTTATTAAGTAGGTACCATGCACTAAGCATTGACTTTTTAAGTCATTCTCTCCCTGTGCCTTAGGTACTACAAGTATCCTAATTTCTAGATTAGGAGATTGAAACTTAGAAAGCCGATGAACTTCTCAGTCACACAGGTGCTAAGTGCTCTTAGTTGATCAAAAGCTTTTCTGACTCAAGCCTATTTTCCCTAATATTAGTACAGCTACACTAATTAATTAATTAATAATGTCTTTATACTTGAAAACTACTAAAGGATCAGATTTTACATGCCTGAAGATCTATTTTTCTGAAGGTCTGCATAAAGTTTCATAATTTTTAAAACTAATGGCTTAAAAAAGTAAGACCAATGTTCGTTTTACTTTGCCCTGTTTTTTTTTTTTTAAGTTATGAGATTTTAAAGGTTGGAATGTATAGGTATGGTTGAACTTTTTTATTAGTTTCATCTTCTTTGACTTACTGATCAGCAAGAGTTCTTCATTTATTAAATGTGTTATCAATTAAATGCTTATGATATCAGCAGATGTTAATAAGTCTGATACTGTAAGAGTAAGCATGAGTAATGATAATGTCAGATTTTCAAGATGTACACATCAGTTAGATACATTTATGTATCCCAAATTCAAGAGAAAAAATGAACCACAGTAGCTGGTTTCTGAAATTTTACATCCGATTTGCTTAATTAACTCTTCATGTAGGAATGGCTAGAAGTTGAGTTCTCCATTTTTTTCTCTGTGTAATGAAGATCAGCCTCTCAAGTGCTATGACAAAGGAATTAAAAGAGTGTCTAACCTAATTCATTAATTAAAATACATTTTGGGGAAAAGTTTTCTGGGCTAATCTCCGTGTTACAGAAAAGAGAGAGGTGAAGACTAGAATGAAACATACAAATACAATTTTTGACCTTGAGAAGCACAAAGTCTGTAAAAAAAATAAGTTTGGCAAATAGATAATCACAAGATGACTGGATTAAAGGACTAGACAGTCATCTGAAAAAGGTGCAATTGGAGCATTCTAGATGTACCACAGAGTCACACTTTGTCTGGATGCCTATGGATACAGGAGGTCTTTCACAAGGCAAGCCTCTGGAGAGACACCAAGGACCCAGTACAACCAGCTGCTAGAAGACAAGGATTATATATTTGATGGGGGAGGAAAGCCACCATTAGAGGAAGAGACAAATGATGTGCAAAGTTTTATATTCTATACAGGCTGGGTTCTGTCAAAATAGCTATGTTTCAGTGTATCCCTTCTCAGAAAGACTCGCAATATCCCAACTGGGAATAAAGTAGGTGGAAGCACTTTTCTGTGCTTCCTTAAGTGAGTATGAGCTTCAAGTGGACAGAAAGAAGACACTATAAAGAGGCATCATGGATGTTGGTAGGTAGACACAAATTTACTACTTGTGAAAAAAAAAATTGATGTGAGATCAGCCCTACAATAAAGGCATGAATAGCTACATTCCCATTTGCCAGAATGTAGGTGCTTCAACCTGAAGCCTGTGCTTGGAAGAATACTTTCAAATACTGCAAGTTTTCATTGATGTAGATAGTAAATTCTTTTCTCCCCAAGACTCCAAACATTCTACAGTTGATGTGAAATCTCCTTCAGTTCAAGAGACATTGCTGGGAAGTGTGAATTCCCTGAGACTTGCTAAAGGACATTATACCGCAATGAAGTGAAGATTTCATAGAGAATTGTAGTGTTTGAAGTGATCTCCAACATTAGCTGGGTAGAGACAAGCAGAGAAGAGAACCATGATCTTGACTTTCAGAACTAAGGTTTAAATCCCATCTACTATTAATTTACTATGTGATTTTGGGCAGATGATCTTAGCCCCTAACCTTTATTTTCCTTGCCTGTTAAAATATAAGATAATGACGCTTACCAGAACTACTTCACAGTTGTAGAAAAATTAAATAAAATGCTCTATAGGCATTAATCAAATTACAATCTCCACCAAAATATATTCTAGATTAATTCTCCCACTTTATAAAAAAAGAAGCCTTTCACTCTCTCTTCCAAATATTTCCTATTTTCCACTTACAAATAAGCTCCTTGGAAAAACATCTATATCCACCATCTCCAAGACCTCTTCTCCTATTCTCTCTCAAGCCCCCTCACGCCTCAGTGTTACATGTTCTGTTTTCAGAAATTTTCCAGCTCCCCCTTTAAGCAGCATCTGTCCCACTCAATTACTTTCTCTTTCTTGGATGATTTCCCCCATTTGTTCCAGGACACACCATGCTCACCCAGTGTTGACTACCTCTCAGCCTGTTCCTCCTCCATTTCCTCTCTTGATTCTAGTGAAACCAGAGGGGAGCGCAGGGCAGAGGTTGTAAGAGTGGTGTGCATCAGAGTGTAGATGACAAGGGGGCTCATTGTCCTGGGCAGATGTCATTATCACCATGTGATAATGGAGATATGATAGAAAAGATATCATTGGCCAAATTTCCAGGACTTCAGTCATTTATTTTATATTCTTTGGTTAGAGCACCATGTTGCTATGCATATGCTATTGTGCATCAAAACTTCTTTCCTTATTTCTATGCAATTGTTGTCTTGAGTAAAGGGCCTTATTCAGCAAGTGTCAGATTTCCTTCCTACTCTCTGGAGATTATGCTGACACAGTATCAACCTGTTTAATACTTCAGTTTGCAAATAACTGAGTTTGATATCCATCTCAAGTAAATATTGTGGGTAGGTGTCAGAACTCAAGGTTTGTTCGGTTGAAGCCATCCTATCTACTCCTGCCTCTTACATAATGAGAAGTTAGGGCCAAGGGATTAATTTCACCTCCTTCCTTGTGACAATGATTTATAAGTTAGGCTACTGATGTGTAGAGCTAAATTTCCTTTGAAAGAGAATTATTTAGGGGAATTCCAACACCTAAGAGGTTAGACAAAAATCAGTGGGACAAACTAAAATACCTAGTAGCTTAAATTAGTTGCCATAGGGGCTGAAAACGCCTGGGGAGTACATGCTCACTCCACAGGAAGCAGATGCTGCCCAGACACAGCTGGTGTGTGGATCCGTATCTTGTTTGATATGGCTCCATTATTAACAGACCCTCTGGTCCTCCTAAACAATGAGATATTTGGATTTTTACAAGAAATTCCAGGACATTGAATACTTGCAACTAGTTTGATTTTTATTTAACACTCGATGATTTTATTTAACACTCAAGCACATAAAAAACAAACACATTTGCATGCTGTATTCACCTATAGCTGCTGGACTGCCACCTCTGGATTAAATGAACCCTTACACTTGACCCTGCCAATAGATTCTCTAATGTTGAATAAAAGTTAACTAGCATGAAAGTTCTGAAACTATTGAACTGAATGATATCTGTTTAAAAGAATCCTGACACAGTATCAGCCTGCTTAATACTTCAGTTTACAAATAACTTGAGTTTGATCTCCAAGATATCAAACTCCAAATTAGCTGAATTAAATGAGGACACCACCACCTTTTGCCCACTTCCTATCCTACACCTAATGAGTGGTTCCAAAATTTGGCTGAAACAAATATTTCACAAGAACAAAGTCAAATTCCCCTACTCTACAAGGTATAATGACATTACCACTAGAGATGCTAAGCAAAGTCAAAAGGCCCAAAACTTTGAAGTGAAAGGAATGGTATAGGACTCCTGAGTACAATCTCCATAGTGACACAGCTAATGCTGTGGCTTTGGGATTCCCAGCACCATTCACTAGGTGTCATGGTCAGTGGAAGAGGAAGAGACATGCATTTAACTTGTGATTCCAACAATCATGTTTTGTTCATATCACTTCATCTTTCTGGAACAAGTTTCTCTATTTTGTCTAAGGTCATTGATTGAACAATTTCTTCAGTATGCTTCTAGCTGGGAAGACAAGAAGAATATACAGAAGAATGCCAAAGACTATGTGGCATTGCCACTTAGTGCATTGTGGTGGGTCCACAGGGAAGAATATTATTATTAGCACTGCTATAACAAACCTAAACTGACAGATTCTCTCTTTCTCTCTCTGTCTCTCTGTCTCTGTCTCTCTTTCTCTCTTACACACACACACATACACACAGGAAACATTTCATTTCACAACTAAAAATGAGTTAACCTTTTGAGCACAAAGAGGAAAATGATAGTTCTAAAATTAGCATCTTAAAAAATAAACTACATAATCACTGAAGATGAGATTTTTCTTAAAACTGTAGAACAATGAGATAAGATGATAAATGTCATAAGAGAGGAAATTGCAAGAGTCAGTTTGAAAGGATTTGGGGGTGCCCTCCCCCACCATTAAGGTTTGCTTTTTCACATACCTCAGAAAGACTGAAAAGCTCAAATGTTTCCCAAGGGCCTTGTGATCTGTGCTTTACAATGCTGCTGCTGACATTAGAAGAATGTCATTCAGCCCCAAATTAAAATCTGCTTATACAGAGATTTAAAGCATTTATCAGGCTCCACATAGTTATGTTTCTCCCATTTGCATATCATTTTTCAGTTTATAAGATCTTTTTACATACATGCTCTCATTTGTTGTTTCTGAAAACAGCCCTATGTGACAGAGCCTATCTATTATTATAAAGTCACTCTCAGGTGAATTAAAAACATATCCTTCTCAACCTGCCTGCCAAGAAGTAATCACCTTTTGTTCACCACTTGAGAGTTCAGGGAGCCCTTTCACTTTGGGCTTTTCAGATTAAGGTGTGACCCTGCTGGGTAGTACAGCAGAGGAAGAGAGAAGAGGGATATAGACCTCTTGCTGGCCTTAACCTGCTGCTCAGACTTGAACAGATCATATCAACTGACTACGCTTCAGTTCACTGAATCACTGAATGGAGAAAACTATACTCATCCCACCCTGTTCACAAGGCAGTCAAGATCAAAGTCGATATATAGATAAGCTTGAAAATTACTGCTCTACAAACCTTATCCACTCTGGCCAGCAAGGAAGAATAAAGGAATTTCACATGGTCGTGCAAAACTATGAGCTAGATCAAATTGTAAGTCCATGGTGGAGACTCAGAGACTCAACCTAAGCAATAGGAGCTATTAGCTCATAGAGAGACACCCCTTCTCTGTAAATCAGCAGCAAGCCACCTAGTCTTACCTGGCTAGGCTGTGGCCAGTCCTCAAGGCTCTTCTTTCTTTACCTGGACAAAAGCAGGTAGACCACAAATATAGTGGCCACTGGAGGTATGGCTGGTTCAGATGAAGCCAAACAGGAGAGTCCCCAGTGCTAACAATCCAATCTGATCGGAAACTCACGTACCAAGTTGGCTGAAAGTTAAGTACTCACTCTCAAACAAAGGGTCAAATAAAAGGAAAGAAAATGTTTACAGGGTGGAACTTAACCTGTCAGAGGCAAGGAATTGGGTTTGTGGGTGGGAACTTTCTGGTTCTGCAATGACACACCTCTCCTGTCCTCTCCCTCAGGAAGTCCTAGGTTTTCTTGCCAACTTCCTCTTTGATTGACATCTGACCCTGGTGAGCAGGAGCAGTCTTCCGTCCCTTCTTGCATGGCATCTATATGTTCCCAAGGACAATAATAGAGCTCAAGTCTCAGGCCTACATTCCTATTAATCATATTCTTCATGATGATTTGATTTATTGGATATTGGTGATTTTTAAACATCACCATCACTTTTATATCATATATGTAGGAGACATGTAGATCAGTATGTGAGAACAGACACATGTACACATGGAATGACTTGTCAGTCTTCCTATTGGAGAATTTGTCATGTGACATTGTTTTATAGGGGTGTGTATGTGTGTGTGTGGTTTCTCCCCACAATTGTGAGCCCTCGAAGTGGGCTCTTTGTCAATACATTCTCCACAATTTCTTGCAGGTGGCAAATAACAAACCGGAACAAATGCTGTAATACTCTAAAAGGAAGAAATTCCAGGGAGGCTTCCCAGAAGGGGAGGTAGCAATGGATCTGAGCTCTAAAAAGAGCTAGGGTTTCAACAAGCAGAGAGGATAGAAGTAGATCTATATGTCATCCACGTGCTGGACTGAGCCATATTGCCTGATCTAACTGATTCATTCCCCTCTCTACACAGAGCCTGGCTGAATTCAGTTTCTCAGAATTGGTATCTAGATCCCACAAAACTACAGAGCACTTAAGAGTAATTGCAAGACAAATACTGTCCCCACTCAGCTCTAATTGTCTTTATGATGGTTTAGGGTGGGGACAAAAAAAGATGGGGTTGGGGGGACAAAGAGAACTGAAATCCAGCCTGGTCTTTGAAGAGTAGAACCAAATGATGCACTTCTGTCTCCAGTATGTCATTTTTTATGGTTGCAAATTAGTTACACCAAAGGGTATATTACATGGTGGCACATTTATATATACATAAAAGCATAATGAAGCATGCTATTCTAAGGAGCAAAAGACTCTGTGCTCACTTGTTCACGTGGCAGCTGTCTAATAAATATTCCGTCTTCAGGAGCCACTGGATGCTTCCCCAGCTGGTGCTGTGCTGCCATCATACTCCAGCTGTGGTAAAGTGGGGCAGGAAGCACAACACATCCAGGAGAAAGAACATCATAGGAAAAACCTAGCCTTTGGTCGCAGTTCTGCCACTCACTGGCATCGGGGCAAGTAGCTCAGTTTCCCCAAGTCTCAGTTGCTTCTGAGAATTAAAATTACAGATTGCACCCACCACCCAGGGCAGTTGAGAGAACAAGAAGTAAGATCCTGGAGGTGAGAAGAGCTCCATAAGTTCCAAGCATTGAGGTGGGTAGGAAGTACTATTCCTATGATCCACATGAGATTCACCTTATGCCTACTATTTCCGGCAATATCAAAACCTATGCACAGACTTCCTGGTGGATACTCAACTGCCAAGGAACAGAGGATCACAGAATAAGTTCTCTAGGTAGGCATTTAAAGATCATTTCTCTTGGTGTTTTCTCTCTTTCCTCTCCTCTATGATAGTCTTTATAAGTTTTTCTCCTTGATCCTCTCCTTCAATCCTAGTGTCAGTGAGAAAGAATATAGGAAGTCCTAGATGATTAGACATCCTCCACTCCTGCCATTTTCCAGAGGGGGTCAGTGACATGTGGACGATCACACAGCTAGTTCTCTCTGTGGCCTCAGCAGGGCTCTTCTCTTACTTACTGCTGGGGCTGGCAGACAGGGAGGGAGGAGCACAAGTATGTAGATACTGATCAGGTAGGAGCCAGATCCACCTCATCCCAGGTCCTCCCCCTGGTTGATCTTGCAGAGAAGGATCAGTATGTATCAGCAAGGGTATCTGAGTACTTTCTACAAGAACATCACCTCCTTTCCCAAGCTACATCTTCTTCCTAGGAGCCTTTGGGAAAGAAGAGCTCAATGACAATGCATAGATACTAGTGACTTTTTTTTTTTTTTTGAGGCAAATAGGAACACACAAGCAGGTCACCAAATGAGCAATTTAATCAGCATGAATTTCTTCTTCTCTTGATTGCCAACAGTACATGGCATATGCCACCAGCATTACAACAATTATGATTAGTTTTCTGTCCCGATACACATCTGTCTACCCTCTTCAAAAAGAGGGGACTCATCTTAAACATTCTTTTAGGACTAGAACAGTAAAATGCTAAGTAGGTACTCAAGAAATATTTGATGGATGGGCAAATGAATAAGCAAATAAATAGCTAACTTACTCTGTTTTCCTTCAAAGCCTTAAGAGGCCTTGCAGATAAAGAGACAACATGTCACAAAGGGAGAAACAATAAGCCCCTCTCAGATTTTGACAGGGGACTAAATTCAGCCCAAGGCATCTTTTTCCCTCTCTATTTACTGTGGACAATCTGTCCCTTATCAGATGAGCTCAGGGCTGGTGGGAAATATGCATATTTTATTTGAAAATATCTGCTTTTGTTTTGCTGCAGACATTTGTCTGCTTTGCTGTATGTTGTGCATCAGATAGGACTCAGACAAACTGCTTTGGCTTTCTAAATTGTTTTGTTTTCTCCATTCAGTCAGCATTTATCTCATTTCCCTTCCCACATCTCACTCTTATTCCCAAGCTCCAATCGAATTCACAATGAAAAAGAATAATTCCATTGTTACTCAGCTTCACTGGGGATTAGAAAGGGCACAGGCATGGTAGTTAGGCAGCCTCAGATAGAGTCCTCATTCTACCACTGACAAGCACAGTGACCTTCAGCAAATCACCTCTACTATCTTGACCTTTGTTTCTCCTTTGCAAATCAGGGTCTGTTCTTGACTCCCACAGAAGCTAAGCCTAATATCTTGAGATGATCTGGGCACCAAACTACAGTAATAGTTGCACCATTGTTCACACACAGTGCAGATGTTCCATTCGGGGGCTTTGGTATGAGAAGGCATCTTTTGGCCTGGTGAGGTCATGCCTTACTCGCATCTGCAGGTCCCAATCTTATTCCCTGACCCACTTTCATCCAGAATGACTCCATGGGCATCTGCTTGTTCAGTGACACAGGACCTGCCTAGAGAAGCACTCTGTGTTTGCTTTTCTCTGCTGTCACCCTCTTGAAGTTCTTAAATGCATTTTTTGTTGTTGTTCTGAGCCTTACAAACTATGTCACAGGTCCTATTCCTGCTCTTACACCTCTATGTCCCCAAGGTAACAGAAAATTAAGGAACAGGATGGAGAGAACAATGTCATAACTTTGCCAGTCATTAGTGGCAGAGAAGGGCTCCCCACAAGGCAGAGCCTTGCTTTGGAATGCCCTTTCGTATAAATATAATTCCGAACAAAACACATAGAGGCAGAGCATGTGCCATGGGCTCCGCCAAAATCAACCTTCCCCAACTTAAGTAGAATAGAAATCTGACTCATGGCCAGGGTGTGGCTCACCTTTCCTGCTAAGCACCTGGGCTCCTCCCTATTCCTAAGGCTCAGGAGAAAAAGAGGGTTACCCCAGAGTGACTGTCACTATTCATCATCACCGAGCTAGACAGGATCTTAGAGCCCACCTTGTTCTGCTCTCACAGCTCATCTTAATTAACAAAAACTGCACTACAGACTGGAGAAGAGACAGAGTCAAGTTCACACACTAAACATGACAGCTCCTGTGCCCCTCTCAGTATGAATTCTCTTTTGAATTACTTCCTCCTTTCTACATCTCTGGGATCAATAGGGAAGAAATTATTTCCCTGTCACACCAATAACATAGTTCCATGTCCAGTATAGTGACAAGAAGATCCTGATGCTCACTATACACCGTCAAATTAAGCTGAAAATGACCCTGATATTTTAAAACCACAGCAAGATGAAAAGATTACCACTATGCAAACTTCTCCTCATAGGCCTAAGTCACATGTCACAGCAGGAAAGAAGTTGAAAGAGAGAAGTTAAATTGACAAGTTTTAAACATGTAAATAAACGGTATGAAATAAACTACAATGCAGGTAAGCTCTTGAAACACAGGCTCCAAGGACCGTAGTAGGAGCATTGGTTAGGATCCCAGATATTAAGCATCTGTTTATGGGTATGGAGAGAGGGAGCTCTCTGGTGGGTAACATTCAGGCTCCCAGAAGTAGCTCTGGGGCAAGGAAGATCCCAACCTCAAGAGACTTAATAATTTAGACTAAACTAATCCTATAAGCCAAGTCATCTAAATTTACACTTGAAGACATCGTTATGTTCTGTTCTATTGAGATGTCTGAAAAATGAAGGGATGTGGTAGACTCTAAGGCCAAGGCCACATTACTAAGAGGCTGGAATTTAAGACCAAGACATTTATACTTAATTTTCAACTTCATGATATGACCAGGTTTGTTTGCAAACAGCCCACATCACAGAGGGAAAAAAAAGGAGGTGATCCTTTTGTCTGATTTAGCCCCTGACCAGCCATATCTCTGCTTCTACCTCCCCAGCATTAAGAGTTTTGCACATCAATAACACTCTATAACCATCGGAATCAAATACAGGCCCACAGATAGTGACCTATGACTCCAGTCTGAGCCTGGACCTTTATACCAGTGTAAGATACAGGAAAAAAAAAATTTCTCCCTGATGATGGCATTTGATGTACAGGCAATTCCTGGACCACTTGTATGAAAACCCCATGCTAAAATGCATATTCCCAGTTCTCATTCTTGATTTACTAGATTAAAATCTCTGGAAGTGGGGTCAGAAATTTTCTTAAGAAGGCCTGCCAGAAGACTTTTATTTTAAAAAAGTAAAAAAATTTGAGAACCAGAGGGTTACACCTTTTCAATGTGCAGTGATAGTCACTCAGAGATCTCTAATCCAGAAAAACCTAAACAAAAACCCACAGTCAAGAGCTTGGGTGGAACAGTCCTACCGTGGGGAGGCAGCAGCAATACCTGTGTGTCTGGAGCATGGGGCGGAAGGTAGGAGGCAGAATGTGATGAGGTTGGAAGCCAAGTGATTTGTACATAGGTGACTTGCCACCCTTTTATGATTACATTGCTCCTCATTGTTTGGAGATAAAAAAGAGTTGATAGACGAACTCTAAGTTTCAACAGTCTCTATCACAAATTCTCATAGCTAGATAGCCATATTCTCATAGACTTAGCACACATAAGAGAGGTACTTGTTTAACAATAGTAGCAGGGAAAAAAAATCCACCGGGATAGGGACCAGAATTAGCTGTATTATACAAACGCCTAAGAAAGAGAAATCCTGAGGGGAAGGAGTTCACTGAATGCCATCCTTGCTTGCAGGGATGAACTCTGTCTCTCCAAGGGCATGGGAACCTTGAGGACAAGTTCCAGCTCCCCAGAGTTTGCTTAAAGCATGTTTGGGACCCCAGGTGACATGGGTGCTGCAGAGGGAACCTGCCATACAACATTTCATATGCGTTTGCAGAGGGTGTCAACACCCTCCTTCCCACACCTGCTGTTCCCAAATATCACAACCTGATTTTTTCCTCCAACCTCCTGTCTTGATGATGAAGATTAAATATTCATAGAATGCTGTGATGCCAACATACTTTGTGAAATTTCAGATACCTTTTTAAAAATGGAAGGTTTTTTTTTTCCTCTTTTAGTGTATCTCAGTTTTGAAGAGAGGTTAAAAAGAATGACAAGTGCCAGTGTCTCAAAAAGCAGAAACAAAACAAAACAAAAAGCTAGCATATTAAGTTTTCACAATTGTATTTTGAAACGAAACTGTCTCATTTCAGAGAAAAGGTAAAGCCACAGAGTTTAGACAACAAGGACATAAAGGAGCAATTGTCCACATTACAAAAGAATATGTGTTTGTTTATTATATAAAAATGCTCCCATATTTTGACATATAGCATTTTTTTAGAATTAATAGCAAATAATATCATTGCATTCGGTTGTTTACAGAATGAGTCTCAGTGGGGGGTTTCAACCAAGGTACACCTGGGCTGAGAAAAGCAGAGCCCAAGAAGATGGAGCAAACAGGTTCCCATCCAAATTCAAACAAAGCCACTTCACTACTTGGGTATATATTGGAGATATCCATAATATTGAATTTTTACACCAGGCACGGTGGTGCACACCTGTAATCCCAGCAGCTTGGGAGGTTGAGGCAGGTTCAAAGCCAGTTCAAAGCCAAGTTCAAATCCAGCCTCAGCAAAAGTAAGGTGCTAAGCAAGTTATTAAGACCTTGTCTCTAAATTAAATACTAAATTAAATAGTATTTAAGTTATTAAGACCTTGTCTCTAAATTAAATACTAAATAAGGCTGGGGGTGTGGCTCAGTGGTCGAGTGCCCCTGTGTTCAATCCTCAGTACCCCTGCTAAAAAAGAAAAAGTTGAATTTTTAAGAAGTGTGGGAAAGTCCAAGTAGTGTTCACAGAAGTTTAATTTCTTAACTTTATATTTTGGGAAAATAAGACACAGAAAAAAGTGACTGTCTCAAAGCCCAAAACTGAGTTTTAACTTACCCAATACTTTCTTTTTCACTGTGTTTTGGTGTCCCATAGAACTCTTATGATTTCATTAAAGAAACTTATCTCCTAGAAATGTTAGAGTTTTAGCCTAAAACTGGTAAATCACCATCATTATCAAATTAACTGGCTATGAAATAACCATAAACTGAAGGTTAGACACAAAAGTGTTTTCTTCTCAACCAACCTGACATCCTCCTGGTATCCAGATTTGCTGAAGATATCAGTGTTGATCACACTCTGTCTTGAACTGTAACCCAGATAACTTGAGCTAGCATATACCAAATTTTACATAAAATATCAGCTAAAGCAAGGTGATAAACAAGATAAATCAAAGCTTCAGTGATAAGTAGTCACTGAGAGGAAAAGTCACTAATAAGTATCCTATGTTGAATCAACCTATGACCTATATTCATTTAACTCTACCTCTAATTATTGAACAAATATTTATGTAGCAAATACTACATGCCAGCAACTATTATAAGTATTAATCATTTAGTCTCTGGAATAACTATATATTATTGCCATTTTACTGGTAGGGAAACTGGACACAAAGAGATATTTGGTCCTCTTTTCAAATGCCCCTACTTCTATCTTATGTTCAGAGCATCCTAGACAAAACTGTTATCAATGATTCCCGAGGTTTTCCACTTCTCTGTCCTTAGCTTTACTGCCCTATGAATTTGGAACTTGGAGTTCTGTCTTCCTATCTCCCACACCAGCCATCAGACCCAGCTATATCTAGAGGTAAACCCCACTACTTCCAAATTCTGATAGCTACACATTGCATCTTCATTGTCATATCACTTATCCTCCTGCCCAAAAGAATTCTTGATGTTTCCTCATTTCAAATCAACCTGAGTACAAAATTATTATCCTGTTGTTAAAAACTCTGAACAACAATGACTCTCACTTATTCCCCATAATTTCTTTTTGTATATCAAATATTCAAGCCAAACTAAACTGTGACCATTCCCCAAATATGTTCCACAGGTTTCTATACCCATGCCTTCACTCAGGATGCTTCCTCCTCCTGGATTCTCTCTGGTTACCTCAACTTAGAGAAAGTCTTCACAGCCCTCTTCCAAAGTTATCTCTTCAAAGTGGCTGTCTCTATTTTCCTCCACAACCCCACTTTTACACCCTACCTGCCTTCACCCTGACCCTCCACACCCTTCCTTTTTTTGCAGCACATACAATATCTGTCTTATAATTATTTTTAAACTATGTAATCCTCTGACTAAAGTGAGTGTTTTCTGAGAACTGTCACAGTACATTTGATCCCTCATCTGTGGCATATGGTAAGTGTTCAATAAATATCTCATGGTATTGGATGGTATAAAATGGAGCAAATTAAGGATTAAAAAAAATGGATACAGTTGTAGACACAATCATTGGCTTAAAAGTCAACTTCCAAGTTTTGAGGCCTAAATAAATAGCTTTATCACCCTAAAAATGTAGTTAGTGGTGGGAGATGTAGAAGAAAACAAAAGGAAGAACCTACTGTTTATTAAGCTAGGGGGCAAGCGCTGACTCTATTAGGCACTTATATTTGCTGCATTGGATGGCCAAAGTAACTGAGGATGAACAAGTGAATAACTTGCTCAAGATCACAGGTGATCTGATTTTACAGCTGTTTCACTATGGCACGCTGCTTCTCACAACAAAAAGAAAATGAGAGAGAGCCTGCCCATTCCCCTAGCCCTATCCCCATTGTAATCTCACTCTACATTACATTAGCAAGTATATATATATATATATATATATATATATATATATATATAAAAGACCTGAAACAATGAATTTACCACAAGAAAACCTTACAGAAATTCTCTGGGACTTGGGAATGGGCAAGGATTTTTTGAACAAGACTCCAAAAACACGAGAAACAAAAGTAGAAATAGACAAATGGGGTGCATCAAACTAAAACCTTTCTGTATAGCAAAGGACACAGTTGAGTGAAGAGACAATGTAGAGGAGAAAATATTTTCAAACTATTCATTTGATAGGGAGTTAATATCTAAATTATATATGGAACTCAAGAAACTCAATATCAAAAAACAACCCAGTTTAAAAGTGGGAAATATACATAAAGAGACATTTCTCAAAAGAAGACATATATATGGGCAACAGGTATATGAAAAAAATATTCACTATCAATAATCATCAGGGAAGTACAAATCAAAACAACAATGAGATATCACTTACTCCAGTAAGAATGGCTGTTATCAAAAAAGACTAAAGATATGAAGTGTTGGCAAGGATGTGGAGAAAAAGGAAACTTTACATACTCTTGGTAGAAATGTAAATTACTATAACCATCATAGAATGGAGTTTCACCAGAAATTAACAATAGAACTACTGAATAACCCGGTGATCCCACTATTGGGTATATCTCTAAAGGAAATGAAATCAAGTCTGTTGAGAAGCCAGGGACTCTATGTTCATTGCAGCACTATTCACAACACCCAAGAATCTAAAACAACCCATGTGTCCATCAGCTGATGAATACATAATGAAAATGAGGTCCTTATTCATGATAAAATACTATTTAACCATAAAAATGTATGACATTCTATTAGTCACAGAAAGACAAGGACCACATGATTTCACTGATAGGTGAATCTAAAAACAAGTTGATCTCACAGGAGTTGAGAGTAGAATGGTAGTTACCAGAGACTAAGGATAGCAGAGGAATGAAGAAGTGGGGGAAGATGAATCAGAAAGACTAAATTGTAGTTAGCAATAAGAAGCTCTGGGTGTGTTATTGCACAGCAAGGTGACTACAGATAATGGTAATGTACTATGTGTTTAAAAAAACTAGTAGAAAAGATTTTTAATATTTTCATCATAAAAAATGATCTATGTTTGAGAAAACACTTTTGCCTAATTTAAACATTACACTATGAATATGTGCACCAAAGCATCACATGGCACCCCATAAGTATGTATGGTTTTTATGCATCAGTTAAAAGCTATTTAAATTAACAACAAAAATAAAAGCCAATAATTCTTAAGAATTATTCATAGACCAGTCAACTAACAAACACTTTATACATATTATTCCAAATTGTTCCAACCAGCCCATTAGATGCTATTTCTTATACTTATTGCATTACAGGAAAAGAATATGAAGTGTAATGATGTGTCTAAGTCATGCTATAATGCAAAGCCAAAAATCCAACCCAGATCTCAATGAGACACTCCTTCAATTACATCTCATTGTCTCTTTTTCATAGATCCTGGCTATGAGTGGCGTATTAAAACAACTTTAATCCTTTAAATCACCATCCTAGAAGGAAGGAATTACTACTTTTAATATGAAGAACACAATGAGGATTTTTCATTTGATGATCTAAACTTTATCCTCTGGAGAAGGATATTCTTGGAAACAGGTCTGGCAGGTGAAGAGGGTGGGGCACATCAGTGTCCAAACACTTCCCTCTGAGCTTTTGCCTTTCCCCAGAGTTCTTTTATTTTGATTCCTGTTGCCACCATCAGACCTAGTCTCCATCTCCCAGGGTTGGTGAGGGAGGGAAGATGAGAAATACTTTCCCTCTTTTCTTCTCAGCTGAAGGTAAACATACTCTTTCCCCTCATTTTCCTTAGCACAAGTGAGACAGCTGAGAGATTCACAATAAAATTTATCAAACATTGAGGAAAAACCTAAAGGGAAATAAATAAAATAACAGCAGCACAAAATAGATGACTGAGTCAAAGATTTCTAATTAGAGCCGGGCTTTACTGAGCACCAAATTGTATCATATTTCTCCCAACAAGAGACTGATCAATAATTCATATGCACCTGTATGGGGTCCCCTCCTCTTGATTCTCACATAGGACCATCTTCTCATCATGAAGAAGAACTCACCAAATCAAGTTAAACCACAGACTGACTGGGATCCTTCCACTCAGTTCTTTTCTCTTTCAGAAGATTCAACTCACATTTTTCAAGAGGTAGGAAGTGACATCCAGTCCCAATGAACTCTGGAGGCCATCTTGGTTCAGGCTGACAACTCTGCCCACTTCCTCCTCAGCCTTTAGTAGATGCTTTCACCCATCCACCTTCCTATCCACCATAGAGGTGTTCCTTGGGAATTTGAATTTTAGAATGTATTATGCTATCCAGAGTGTCAATCTCTGAGAAGGCCACCCCTCCCCCACTTTCTCCTTTGAAATGCCCCCCTGGATCTTGGAAGTTAATGAATCCCCAACAAAATTACTACATCAAAATATCATCTTCAATAGGAGACGTGACACTAGGTCTTTGGGTAAGAATCTGCAGTACACAAGTAAAACCAATGTCCAATTTCTCATTTCTCATACCACAATGCATTCCTTATACCAAGATCAGCATTCCAAATAATTAAACCGCATCAGCCATCGAATCAGAACATTCCTGTTTGGGGCTTATAGCTGACAGCAGGTTGTTGGTATAACAAGAAAACAAAGATTACAACAGCCATATGAACACCAATGCTGCCTTACGTTAGTGCAGTATCTACAGTTTTCAGAAGCTTCACATGTCCTATCTCTGCTGGGTCTCCTGCCAACTCCATGAGATCACCAGGACAGGGGTCATGACTCTTCCCTCTCCTCAACCTACTCCTCCAGAATCATTTCACTTTCTGCTCTCCATTACTTGCCATATCATGCCTATCTGTTCTTCTCTCACCTGGTGCATTAGGCCATCCTCCAGAGACCCTTCCTTGTTAAACCTTTGTAACTCCCAGAATTGGATCTGCCCATGCAAATCTATTTTAAAAAGGTGGAAAGAAACTTTATCTTTTTTTAGGTACATAGCTCAGATTAATTACCATTTTGAATATTTTTTTTAAACTACACTATGATTTAGCATTGAAACAAAACATTGTGAGTAGAGAATGGCACAGACCCAGGGCAGCAGGGTGTAAACCTGGAGTGAGAAAAGCACATTTTTATCATTATAGGAATAACTGCCAGCTCCTTGGAAGAAAATTCTAGAGACAATAAACTATTATCTCAACCGCTTTCACAATAATTCCTTTTAAGAAGAAAATTGCTTTTGTCTGGGGCAAAAAGAAAAAAGTACCTTGATAAGTTCTTGGGATAGAAAGTGTGCTTTTGAGGACAACTCCAAAGAAGTAGGCAAAATATCTATGGTGAAAATGAGAGTAATTTGGTTTTACTTCTCAAAAAAAGAGAGTGTGGAAAGAAGGCAACCACGCTGTGAAGAGAAAGAGGCAGGACTCAACAAGACAGAGATAAATTGAAGTAAGTGGCCTGAGGGTGGTGAAAGGCCAAGGTCATGGGAATGCTGAAGGGCATTCTAAGGACATGAAGGCTGCTTTTCACGAACAAGCTGTCGGTTCTTCTCCTCCTCTAGCTGCCCAAAGAGAGCAAAACCAAAATTTCGCTCACTGGGCTATTTGGGGAGACTAGGAGAAAAATGGGATAAGAACAGTTTAAAAGGCAAGAGATAATGAGGGCTACTCTTCTCTGGTTGAGATAGCTTGAGGGACTCTCCAAGGGTGTCAGTAAATGACTATGATATTGACATTCAATAGATTTTTAATTATAAATGGTCTGACCAGAGTCTCTGTTTCATCAAGGTGGTCCTTTTGAGAGCCAAAAGAATGATAAAACATTTGTAAAGTACCACAGGAAATAATGGTCTTTAGTCCATTTGTTCAGCTATTCAAGCATGCGTTAGTCTCTATAACATGTATTGCATAATTCTCAAAACTAGTAATTCAGTCTTTGATGCTACTAGATAGTTCAGGTTTACTATAGTCATAAAGGAGGAGGAATGACACAACTCATGAGAACTCCTGTCACACAGGTGCCTCATCTTCATTGTGGCCCAGGGAGGGAGATGGAGAGAGCATTACACAGCCAGTTTGCCATGTCCCTGGGGTGCAACAGCACTGTGTTTTGTTTTGTGTTTTATTTTCATGGAAACTTCCTCCTGTTGTAATCCCTTAACGTCTGAAAGAATCATTGCTTTTTCTGTTCTTCCTTGTCTTTTGCCAAAATTATCATTAAGCAAATCAGAACAGAAGGTAGCCCGGAACCTGGCCTGCGTGTCTGCCCTACTGAGCTCCAAGTCAGAAGGAAGGTGCCCCTCACCGAGGTCCTGGCATTTGGTGATCAGTCTGGAAAGGAAGCACAGCCATCTGCCTTGGACTTTATGGGGGGAGTCTGTCCTCACTGCTCAATTCTATGGGCATGTGAGTCATGGACCAGTTGGAATTAAAACAAGGTCTCTAACTGCAGCCCAGGCATTGACAAATCTATGGTCAAAATGAAGCCCAATAAGATGGCAGGAAAGAGAAAAGGAGGTCAGTACCTGCTCCTCAGGATCTGAGGCAGAACTCTCATTCGAGCTGCTCTCTAAGTCGCACAACAGGTACCAACAAGAATCAGGTTCATGGGGACTCTGGGAACCCTGGATTCAGCAACTTCAATATATAGCTAGGGAAACTGAGGCTCAAAAAGAGGGAGCAGCCTTAAGAGACGAGCAGAGCCAGATCAGCTGGGTTGGTCCAGCTCCCTGGCCCAGTTCCTTAGCCACACTAGGCTGGCCCATCACTGGCTGAGAAGTTGGGGCATCTAAGAGACTGGCTCAGTGATTTCAGTATAAGAAATCCATCCCTTCACCTAAAACCCCATCAGCAGCCCATCAACAGGCTTCCAGATAACACAGTTTATAACAAACAACTTTTATGTCCTGAGTGTTTTCTTAGCTGAGCCTTAAAATAAAATATATGTATCTAATCTCATCTGGCACTATGCTGCTTGTTGCCATCAGAGAATAGCGAGAAAGTACTGATAGAAGCTGCAGAGAGGGTATACACTCTGTCAGAAATCAGAAGCAAGACAATGGCATGGGAGAAAACTGTCTGACACCAAGCTGGGTGCTTCTTCCATGAGTGCTGTCCTGGCTCAGCCTTCAGACATGGTCCAAGTGCAAAGGGCGTAGCCAGATGGACTTAAATTCAGTGTCATTCTGAGCAGGCCCTTCCAGTTGCCATAAAAGGCACACCATCCTTCGAGCTGCTTCCTTGCAAACTTAAAACTATCTCTGACTCTTTCCTACTCTGCATCCAATCCACCTGTAAACATTGTTGGATCCAACTCCATAATGCCACATGAATCTGTTTCCTCTTTCTGCTGCAACAAATTATCACAAAGGTAATGGCTTAAAATAATACAGATTTATTTTCTCAGAGCTCTGGAGGTCAGAAGTCTTCTAGAAAAGCTAAGAAACTTTTTCTTTAATTTTCAAGTTTCTAGGAGACAACTTCATTTCTTGGTTTATTGGCCCTTCCTCCATCATCAAAGTCAGTCACATGATATATTCTCTCTGCTTCTGCTACCCTCACATCTCCTACCTCATTATTTCCAGTTGAGGTATAATTGACAAATAAAATTTGAATACACTTAAGAAGTGCAGTGTAATGTTTGATTATAGGTATGAATTATGAATGATTAACACAAACTAATTAAAATGCTCATCACCTCACATAGTTACTTTTCTTATAGTAAGCACATTGAAGATCTACTTTCTTAGCAAATGTCAAGTATACAATATAGCACTGTCAAAAATCAGCACAGGGGACCTTAGACCTTCAGGAATGTATTCATTTTGCACAGATAAAACTTTGTACCCTTTAGGCAGAATCTCTCTCTTTCCCTTATCTACGAAACTCTGCTAATTAATTCTAATCTCTGCTTCTATGAGTTCAATTGTTTTATCTTTTACATATAAGTGAGATCATGCACTATTTGTCTTGCTATGCCAGGCTTATTTTGTTTGGCATGTGCTATAGGTACATCCATGTTATTTCAAATAACAAAAATCACTTCATTTTTAAGCTTCAATGATATTCCATTGTGTGTGTGTGTGTGTGTGTGTGTGTGTGACATTTTCTTTATCCATTCATCCATTGGTGGATATCTTGCCTACTATGAAAACTCATCGTTTCTTTTTCTAACTTTGCTGCTTCGCTCTATAAAGACTCTCAGGATTATGCCAGGTGCAATGGTGAATGCCTATAATCCCTTCAGCTAGGGAGGCTGAGAAAGGAGGATCAGGAGTTTATAGCCAGCCTCAGCATAAGTAAGGCACTAAGCAACGCAATGAGACCCTGTCTCTAAATCAAATACAAAATAGGGCTGGGGATGTGGCTTTGAGGTCAAGTGCCCCTGAGTTCAATCCCTGGTACCTACCATCCCCCAGTAGACTCTCAGAATTACACTGTGTTTACCCAGATTACCCAGAATAATCTTCCCATCTCAATACCTCTAATTTAACCACATCTACAAAGTCTCCTTTACTTTATAAGATTACAGGTATTAGGACATGGGCATGTTTTGGGGCTGTTAGTCACTTTCTACATAGCTAAAAACTTTTTCTTTATTTTTGGTACTGGGGATTGAACGCATCCTCAGCCCTTTTTACTATTTATTTATTTGTTTCATTTTGAGATGGTTTCGTGGATTTGCTGAGGCTGCCTCAAATTGGGAGCCTCCTTCATGAGCCTCCTGAGTCACTGGGATTACCGGCAATTAGTACCAGACCCAGCCTAGATAGCCAAAATGTTGACATTTTTCAACTTCTTCACAGCCACTTCCCTAATCCTAGGCTCCATTATTACTCACCAGGTTTAGTGCATCACCTCCTAACCAGCTTCCTGGCTTCTGCATCTGTCCATTCTTCTACCCTATGTAAGTCCAATAGTGTCAATTCTTTCCCTTACTTTCTCTCCCTCCTGGATACCATGAGTAGAGCAGACTCCTCTACCACATCCTTCCTGCCATTCAAAACAAAACAAACAAATGGATAATACAAAAAAAATGCTTAAAGCATTTTATGGCCCCCAAAGTCCCTGTAACCCCCCAACCTGCCCAACTCCCTGGCCCCTCTCACCTGGCTCCTACCTTCTCCTGCAGCTCTCCTCCTTGCTCACTCCACCCCAGCCTATCCAACTGGCCCCCATCACATGAGTCCTTGTGCACACCAGGTATATTGATTTATGCCCCAGAGCATTCTGTACCTGCTCTTCCTCTACCTGGGACACTCCTCCCAGATGGTCACATCACCCATTCACTTTCCTCTTTCAGGTCTGTGCTGAAATGTCACTGTCTTAGTTGACTGCCCAACTTAACATTGCAACATCTTCATCACACAGTCATCTCCCTACTCTCCTTCCCTGACTTATTCTCCCTTTTAGTGTTTGTCACCATCTAATATACTGCATGTTGTACTCACCTGTTCTTTTCTGCCTTACTCTATACCAAACTCACAGAAATAAACCCTGCATAAGGCCAGGTGCTTTTGCCAATTTTTCTCTCTGAGGAAAACCCAGCTCCTAGAACAGTGTCGATAATTACTCTACAAATATTCAGTGAATAAAAAAAATGAAGATACTTGCTATGGTTTAGATATGAGATGTGTTTTAGTCACGTTTTTTTGTTGTTGTTTGTTTTTTGTTTGTTTGTTTGTTTGTTTTGCTGATGTGACCAAAAAGACCTGTCAAGAACAATTAGAGGAGGACAGTTTATTTGAGGACTCACAGTTTCAGAGGTCTTGGTCTTTAGAAGGTGTGCTCTGTTTCTTGGGGCTCAAGATGAGAAAGAACATCATGGTGGAAGAGTGTGGTAGATGAAAATAACCCTGGACATGGAATATGGAGAGAGAGAGAGAGAGAGAGAGAGAGAGAGAGAGACAGAGAGAGAGACAGAGAGAGAGACAGAGAGAGAGACAGAGAGAGAGAGAGATATCTCCTTACCAAGGGCAAAATATATATCCCAAAGACATGCCCCAGTAACCCACCTCCTCCAGCCACATTCTACCTGCCTACTCACCATTCAGTTAATCCTTATCAGGGGATTAACACTGATTAGGGTAAGGCTCTCAGAACCCAATCATTTTACCTTTAAACCCTCTTGCATTGTCTCACACTTGGGCTTTTGGAAGACATCTCACATATAAACCCATAACAAGGGGTCCTTCCAAAGCTCCTGTGTTAATGCTAAAATAGTCAATGGTAAAATGTCTGGATTATGAGGACCATAACCTAATCAGTCCATCCTAGTTTGGAATGGACCAACTGGGTGGTAACCATAGGTAGGTAGGGTATGGATGGAGGAGGTGAGTCCCTGGGGCAAACCCTGGGAGGGTTCATCTTCCCTGAAGCCCTTTCCCTTGCTCTCTCTTCCTCCTGGCTACCGTGAGTAGAGCAGCACTCCTCTACCACATCCTTCTGCCATGAAGTTCTGCTTCTCCTTGGGCCCAAAGCAATGGAGTCGGCCCACCAAGGGCTAAAACTTGGAAACCATGAGCTGAAATAAACTCTTCCTCTGGGAGGAAGTTGTTCTTGTTGGGTTATCAAAAACAGTGTCAAAAATCTGACTAGCAAAGTACTTTACCTCTCTGAATCAATGAATGAAGTTGCTTCTCTTTGCTTCAGTTTTCATAACTATAAAATGAAGTATTATCACCCAATCTCCAAGTTTGTCAGGAGGTGTTCTAGCCATCCCTCAGGCTTTGCTGTCCAGCATCCAATCCTTTTGCCCATTCTTGAAGAGAGACCATTAGGTATTAGGAACATGTAGCACATTCCTGCCATTTAAAACAAAACAAACACATGGATAAAAAATAATAATAAAACAATAAAAGTTGCCCTACCTTGTCCACTTCTGGGCCTGAGGATGATGGGTACATGATGTAGCTTGGGTCAGTAAAGTACTTCTACCCAGAGGGCTGGCTGTAATTGAATGATGAGGATTTATTTAGAGTGGCTATAGGGATATGGGGTTATCCAGGTATGAAGCTACCCAAGCCATTCAATTATGGCTGAAAGACCTTTATTGTTCTTAGAGTCCTCTAAGACTTTCTTGAGACGGCTTTGGCTGTTGCCTGTGGTCTAAATCTGGTCCTACCGCCTGTCATCAGATCAAAATTAGTATGCTACACCCTCCAGTCAGTTCCTCCTATTGCTTATACTTTTGTCTATAGTGAAGAGCCCCATAGTGGTCTCAGGGGAAGCAATGTAGGAGATGTTACTTGTGTTCCTCACGGATCCCATTTGCCAGCTGGGATGCCCATCTCCCAGCCACTGCAAGTGCTGCAACTAACCATTAACGCTTTTGACCCTGGAAGAGCTGCCTTGAGCTTATAAGGGCTGGCTCATCAACAGACACTTGGGGGTTACAACAACCCTCACCTCATATCCAATGACTGACTGATACAGAATCAAAAAACTCAGACCCTTGCAGCAGGTTGCGACAACTCTCCAGTGTGAAATATACTCTAGTCTTCCCATGAGTCATAGTACGTCTATAACCTACCTGGACAGCAGTATTGATCTTACCGTCTCTATTCTGTTAGGAGATATTTCTGAAGAACATGCCCTCAGTCAACCACATGCACAGAATCCCTTCTCAGGTTCTGCTTTTAGGGAAACTGAAATGAGTCAGATCTTGAATGACAACCAGATTGTTATAACTAAAATATTTATTAAAAAATACTAATGAGTACCTGGCAAGTTGTAGCAATCTCAATAAGTAATAATGATGATGTTTGTAAAAGTATAAGAATGGCAATCTCACTCTCTGACTCCCACATCATCTCTGTTGTATTATATCAGAAAAAAAATATTTTTTAACCCAAAAGTTTGTTTTCCATATATTATATTCTCTCCTCTTAGTGATCCAAGACACACCTGATCCCCTTTCATAAGATAACTGTGAGTACAACATAGGCATAGTTGGAAACATCACAAAGAAAATTATTAATTTGTACAATTAATATGTATTAATAATTATAATTTGAAAATAAGAATTAAGTGTAATAAACCATCACCAGAAAGTCAAGTGTCATATGTTTTCTCTCACATGTAAAATACAGAAATATAAAAGGGAAAAAGGTTTGTGTGAGGAGTTACATGAAAATAGAAGGGACACCAGTGGACTAGAAGAAAGGAGACCAGGAGGAGGGAGGAGGGAATGGAAAGGGGAAGTACTGGGGAACAAACTGATAAAATTATATAGTTAGATTTTGCTCATTAATAAATATGTAATAATGAACCCCACTCTTATGCATAATTATGCACCAATTGAAATGATTTCCATAGGGGACAAAAGAAGGAATGGAAGATAGATGTAAAAAGAGTAGAGAGGAGCTGTCCTGCTCATTCCTAGGTTTTCACTTCACCAATCCAGATATTCTTAGTGGAGTCTCCCTCTTGACACACCCCTCTGACAAGGAAACTGTCTGCACGTTGTCCTCACATGGAGTAGAAGTTCCCTCCAGCTTAGAAACACTATGTTCATATGCTAGTATGTGTTTCTGGCCAAAGGTGTTTGGACAGAACTGCTAATCAGCCCACCAGGGGCAAGGTAATTAATCACACCAATCAGATTGTGTCTCTCCAGACTTTTTTTTTTAATATTATTTATTTATTCTTATTTGTTGTACATGACAGCAGAATGTATTTCAATTCATAGCATACATATAGAGCAACATTTTTTATGTCTCTGGTTGTACGCAAAGTAGGGTCCTACCATTCATGTCTTCATACATGTACTTAGGGTAATGATGCCCATCTCATTCCACCATTTCTCCTACCCCCAAACCCCCTCCCTTCACCTCCCTCCCTTTTGTCATATCTAAAGTTCCTGCATTCCTCTCATGCTCCCCCTCAACCCCTGCCATTATGGATCAGTATCCATTTATCAGAGAAAACATTTGGCCTTTGGTTTTGGGGGATTAGCTCACTTCACTTCGCATGATATTCTGCAACTCCATCCATTCACCTGAAAATGCCATGATTTTAATCTCATTTAATGCTGAGTAATGTTCCATTGTGTATATATACCACAGTTTCTTTATCCATTCATCTATTGAAGGGCATCTACGTTGGTTCCACAATTTAGCTGTTGTGAATTGTGCTGCTATAAACATTGATGTAGCTGCTTTACCGCAGTATGCTGTTTTTAAGTCCTTTAGGTATAGACCGAGGAGAGGGATAGCTGGGTCAAATGGTGGTTCCGTTCCAAGTTTTCCAAGGAATCTCTATACTGCTTTCCAGATTTGTGGCACCAATTTGCAGTCCCACCAGCATGTATAAGTATGCTTTTTCCCCCACATTTTCACCAGCATTTATTGTTGTTTGTATTCTTAATAGCTGCCATTCTGACTGGAGTGAGATGAAATCTTAGTTTTGATTTGCATTTCTCTAACTGCTGGAGATGTTGAGCATTTTTTCATATATTTGTTGATTGATTGTATATCATCTTCTGAGAAGTGTCTGTTCAGTTCCTTGACCCATTTATTGATTGGGCTATTTTGTTTTGTTTTGTTTTGTTTTGTTTTGGTTTTGGTGTCAAGTTTTTTGAGTTCTTTATATATCCTAGAGATTAGGGCTCTATCTGATGTGTGTGTGGTAAAAATTTGCTCCCATTCTGTAGGCTCTCTCTTCACCTCACTGATTGTTTCTTTTACTGAGAAGAAGTTTGTCAGTTTGAATTCATCTCATTTATTGATTCTTGATTTTATTTCTTACATTATAGAAATCTTATTAAGGATGTTGGGGCCTAATCTGACATGATGAAATTTGGGGTCTAATTTTTCTTCTATTAAGCACAGGGTCTCTGGTCTAATTCCTAGATCCTTGATCCACTTTGAGTTGAGTTTTGTGCATCGTGAGTAGGGCTTAAATTCATTTCATATGGATTTCCAGTTTTCCCAACACCATTTGTTGAAGAGGCTATATTTTCTTCAATATATGTTTTTGGTGCCTTTGTCTACTGTGAATGAGATAACTATATTTATGTGGGTTTGTCTCTGTGTCCTCTATTCTGTACCATTGGTCTACAAGTCTATTTTGATGCCAATACCATGCCATTTTTGTTACTATTGCTCGGTAGTATAGTTTAAGGTGTGGTATAGTAATGCCATTAGCTTCAGTCTTCTTGCTAAGGATTGTTTGGCTATTCTGGGTCTCTTATTTTTCCAGATGAATTTTATGATTTCTTTTTCTATTTCTATGAAGAATGTCATTGAGATTTTGATTGGAATTGCATTAAATCTGTATAGTGCTTTGGTAGTATGGCCATTTTGACAATATTAATTCTGCCTATCCAAGAAAAAAGTAGATCTTTCTGTCTTCTAAGATCTTCTTTAATTTCTTTCTTTCGTTTTCATTGTAGAGGTCTTTCACCTCTTTCATTAAGTTGATTCCCAAGTATTTTTTTTTTTAGGCTATTGTAAATGGGGTAGTTTTTCCTCATTTCCCCTTCAGAAGATTTATTACTGATCTACAGAAATGCCTTTGATTTATGGGTGTTGATTTTATATCCTGCTACTTTGCTGAATTCATTTATTAGTTCTAGAATTTTTCTGGAGGAACTTTTGGATTGGCTAGGTACAGAATCATGTCATCGGCAAACAGTGATAGTTTGAGTTCTTCTTTTACTATCCATATCCCTTTAATTTCTTTCATCTGTTTAATTGCTCTGGCTAGAATTTTAAGAACTGTGTTAAATAGAAGTGGTGAAAGAGGGCATTCCTGTTTTGTTCCAGTTTTTAGAGGAAAGGTCAATTGTGCAGCGTGGTGACATGAGAGAAAAGAGTAGATGCTAAGTGAAGCAGAAACTGACAGAGTTGTTGAGTTACACTGAAGGTGAAACACCACGAGAGCCTGTGCCCTGTCTCCCCATCCCTGGAGCAGAGCAGCCCAAGCACATCAGTTGGAGCCAGAGCACATTTCCCGCCGAAGTGCTGTGAGGCCTGTGGCTAAGGTTTGCCCAGCTCCCAGGAAAGCTACATGGGTCTGTTTTCACATGTGTGTGTTCTTAAAATAAATTCTCCATTGCTCAATTTGAGTGGGTTTCTCTTTCTCACAACCAAAGGTGCTAAACACCAATGGTAATTAAGTACAAATAATATCCTATTCCAAAGTCCTTTGCAATGCCATGGTTTTAGCTCCACGTAGGGTCTAACCTGTGTCTTCAAAATCTTAGGTTATGAAGTGAGACTGTTTTAGGGGTGTCAATTCCCTGTCCCCACTCCATCAGCTTTTCCCTATTGGTGAGCTAATAATCTAGTGTCCTGAGTGTCTGGAAAATATACTTTCTGTTTCGAATTCCTGAACTTATTGAAACTCCAAGTACATGCAGCATGAAGAGACTCACTTTGGAGATGTGCTTCCTATCTGCATTATTTACACAGGTCTTTGTACAGGCATCTCTTGAAAAGAATGAGATTCACTATTGGATTTTTATTGGTTGAAAATTACTCAGTAGTTTTAGTTGTCATTCCAATTTCAGACTTTGGGGGGGGAGGGGGTTACTTGATTCAAACCTCCCTAAAAATTCAAGCCATTTTCAGCAATAGAAGATCCTGGGGCATGTCCCACTTATCACAGATAATAAGACTAAGGCCCTGAAACAAGGGACTTACCCAGGACTCAGGTAACTAGGAGAGCCAGGGCTCAAGTAGAGATATACTAACATCATCCATCCCAGCTCCCTGCATGATGGCTGTTCATCCACGTCTTCAAGGAGCCATAAATCTATTGAGCAACACGAGATAGTACCTGAGTCACCTGCCCTGTATTCACCACCTCACTAGTTTTACTCAGAGTAATTCCAGCGGGGAGGGGAAACAAGGTCCCAAATATTTTCAGTATCCAGATGGGTCTTTAAAAGGATATTAAAGCTCCATCAAAAAAAAAGTGGTGACTGATCATGTGCTATGAGACAGGACCCAAAACAAGCACAGCAGCTTCTCCCTTCAAGGAGAGCAATTGAGTGAAGGGACACAGGCATAGAAATGAACAGAAACAACTTAACAAGGTTAAGTGAACAGTAAGGATTCTCACAAAGCCTACAAATGTGCAAAACACTCCTTCCTTGCTGCTCTTCATCAAAGGCCGGAGACTAGGTTCCATTTCCATTTCCTCTAATAAAACAGAGAACAAGCCCCGACCCATTAGTTCTAAAGTGTGATATTCACTCAGTTAATGTTTATTGAACTTGGCACTTTGTACATAAAATGACACTGGTCAGTGTGCCCTCAGGAAAATAACAATTAACCTAAGTAATGCAAGCAAGAGTCGATGCTAAAGTTGTTATTCAACCAAGCGGAAAACACTATGTACATAATCATGTACTGGGAAAAGTCATTGAGTGAAAGTTAACATCTTTTTGTGAAGGCCTCTAAGAAAAGGTGGGGGCGCGGGGTGGGGAGATGTGACAGAGAGCTACCAGATGGCAAGAAGGAGGCAGTTCCGGACACAGCCTCGAAACAGAGAAGTTAGTGTGGGAAAGTGAGAGCAAACTGACCCCATCATGCAGAGAGAGTGGGCAAGGCGTTAGTAAAGACAAGGAGCATGAGAAGGAATAAGAGGAAATACTGTTTGGTGGGTGGAATTCGTGTTTTGCATCTGAAAGTGTGGCTCTGAAGAGAGCAGAAGATAACCTCATTGGCTGGAACAAAGCAGCCTTTGTCCATCAGGGGACCAGACACACTCTGTCAATTCTGGGACTGAGATCTCTTGTCATATGGCAAATGCCATCCAGCAGCTACATGTCTTCACAGAACAGAAACTCCTGCGGAGCTTGATAATTCATCCACTCACCAGACGGCTCTTGAGTACTTACAAAGTGCAGTTCTTGGAATGAAAGCAGCAGTTTTCTTGCTCTTACTAAGAGCCAAAGCATTTCTTCCTATAACTCATCATAGATGATCTGTGGGTTGAGGATAACACATATGCTGTAGATACTGAATGTGAATTAATACATTGGGCAGCAGACTAGTGGTGCTTAGTTGATACTGCAGAGATGGCTTCATGTGTCCTCCTACTACCTATGTCCTCTAGAGAAATATAGCTGGGAGCCAGGGACTGGGTGATCTAGGACATGTGTTTGGAAAAGTTAATTTGTTAAATGGCATTGCCATAAAATTGTATCTCCAGAACAACTGTAGCAAAAGGGATAGGAAAAGATCTTGAACTCAATTGATGAACATCCTACTCCTAGGATGGACAGGATTTAGTTGATTCTAAAACCAGAGCAAAGAGGGTCATCTTAGGAATCCTCCATGGCAGTTGTTATCAGATGAGTTTCTACAGAGGCTTTCACATTGCACAAAGGCATCCACCTGCACCACTGGTGAAACAGGAGATCATTCTTCAGGCTCTGAATCCCCACTTCTGCTTCAATCCCAGCTGCTATGGTTAGGCCTATTTCACTAAATGGGTTCTCATAGACAATTTCAAGCAATGAGAGAGTTCAGAATGTTTGAAAAGCATATGTACTTATTGTCCATACTTCTTTACCACTGAAATATGATCCCATTATCCTCCTATTGGTTACTTTTGAGTAGCCTCATTGCTTTAGATAAGTATTCAAGGCTTTTCCTGGTCACCTTTTTCTCCATAGCTTCTTCCCAGTCTCCTTACTTACCAGCCAGATTAAACCAACACCTAACACCAAGTACTTGGCAGTGCTGCTCTCTGTTTGGAATGAACCTCTTGCTCTTTGCCACAGGCATACCTCAAGGTATGCTTCAAGACCCAGACCAAAAGTTCTTCCCCACACCCCTAGGGAGAGGCCCTGTGTTTTCATAACACTTTGCACCTTTTTTTCTTAAAATAATGCTCATCAAGTTGTCATTATTTGTTAACATGTCAGGTCCCCCACCCCACACCCTGTTGGAGTCCCTCAAGGCCAGGAATTTGTACCTTTGAATGGTCTCATTCATGCTGCAGTGACCAGTAGCAACCACCAGATGGCAGTATGTGGACATCTTTCTGTTACCAGTCACAAGGGAGGGGAGGGTTTTGGGTTTTATAACAAGTTGCCTTTCATCTCTTGTCCTTGCAGACAGACAAACAGATCTCTGCAGACAGAGATCTTATGACTGGTCAGTAGAATTCACACCCCAGAATCAGAGCCACGGCAGCCATTGTATTCTATATATGCTACCATTGTCTGAAAACATTCCTCCTTTGGTTTATAAAAGAATTATACTCTTCTGAGTTCCAGAGAAGAGAAACTTGGATTTGAGCTTGATCTTTGCACACACGAGGTGACCATCTTTTTAGCATTTAGGAAGAATGGCTACCAACACCCACTGATTGCCTCCGTCTGTTGAGGTTCCTTAACTTCCTGCCCACCCCCATCTGCCAGACCCAAGCAGCAAGCAAAAGTCAGCCAAAACATTCAGGACTTACATTTTTCTAAGTTTTACTCTATATTTAATTGATATATAATAATTGTACATATTTATGGGGTACAGTGTGGTGGTTTAGATACATATATATATACACTGTGTAATAATCAGTTCATTGTGTTTAACATCTCTATCACTTCAAAGATTTGCCATTTCTTTTGGTGAGAACATTCAGAATCCTCTCTTCTAGTTATCTGGAAATCCGTGCTACACTGCTGTTACTTAACATCACTCTGTTGTGTGATACAGTGTATTCCTCCTATCTATAATTTTGTGTGTAGTGACCAAGCTTTCTCTATCATCTCGGCCCCCTGCCCGCCTCTGCTTTTGGTAAGCATGATTCCACTCAGTATTTCTATGAGATCAGCTTTCTTAGATTACACAGATGAGTGAGATCATTACGGTGATACTTGGAATTTCTGGGCCTGGCTTATTGTATTTCACATAGCATCCTCCAATTCACTCAGGTTTTCAGTGCTTTTTTAAATGGCTAAATAGTATTCCATTATGTAAATATAGCACATTTTCTTCTAGTTATTTCATCCATTCCTCCATGGATGGACAACTAGGTTGATTCTTTTCTATTGTGAATAGTGTTGCAAGAAATATGTTGATGTCTCATCAGCATACTGATTTCATTTTTTTTGATAAGTATTCAGTACTTTGAAGCCAGCATCTTCCCTGAGTTCTGGTCTCCTTTCCTACTGAAAGCTGGTCAGGTCTGAAGCACCTCAGGCTGACCTTATATCTCTTCAAGGCTTGAACTTAGAAGTAGCACTAAGCGGGGAGTTCCTGACCCTTTTATATGGAACCCATGCTGTTCTCTGGAGCATCTCAGAAGCAAAGCAGCTCCCATGCAGGAGACATCCCAACCCAAGTGGAAGACAAAGAAACATCCCAAAGATCTTTTAAGACTAGAAGTGTAAAGGCAAGAAGGGCCTGAAGTCTCTATTTTTTCACTGCCTCCTGCTCTTGCTACTTTGTAATCTCTGTTCTCTGACCAAGTGTTGCCATCTCTGGCCCAGTAATGTGTGGAAAGCAGGGCACTGTGGCCTAACATCCTTATTGCTCCAGTTCCTTCCTCCAAACTTGTACCACTCCTATAGACTCTCTCTCTCACCACTGTCAGAAGAGAGGTTATGTTAGAATGCAGCCAGAAGTCTCCCTTAAAAAAAAAAAAAAATCAAAGCTTTTTTTAGTTCTAAAGAGGCTCTAAGGGTAGACCCTGTAGATGTGACATCCTGGATAGCCCAGCCCTCTTCTGAGTAAAATACCTCATTTCATGGAGAGTATAGTAGTTAAATCACAGTCTCTGGAGTCAAGCAGACCTGGGTTCCAATTCTGGCTTCATCACATCCTTACTCTGTGACTTTGGTTGAGTTACTTTGCTTCTGCAAATCTTAGCGTCCTCATCTACAGAGGTGGGGAGGGGGATACCCACATGCCCTAGAGGGTGTGTAGATTAAATGAAAAGACATGTAAAGTATTCAGCAGAGGGCATGTGTACAGTGTGTTAAATGAATGTTAGCAATTGCCGTTGGCTTTAGCATCTGCAGACATGCTCTGCAGAAGATACAGCTCCCTAGAAGTAATTCTTGATGCTACTTTCAACACAGCATCAGAAAACTCTGAAAAGCCAAAACCTCCTTATAAATCACACCAGGACCCATTCTGTAAACGAAATCCATATTGCTTTCATTTATTTATTCTTTCATTCAGTGGGATTTATTCAGTTCATAAGCTGTGGCAATCTCAGGGTAGGTTGTGATGATAAAAGGTTGTATAAGACATGGTCTCTGCCCTCAAGGAGCTCACAGTATATGGAGCAGACCCGTTCTAAAGCAATTACACAGTGGGATCAGTGCTCAAATTATGCCCAAGATACAAAAGATGCACAGGGAAAGAGCCCAAGGCCCCAATACTTCTTGCAGGGCATTGGAGGGCCTTCATGATCTAATCCTTTCCTTCCTGGCAATGTCTGCTCCCAGCAACATTTGTCTTTGGGGGAATTTATTATGATGTCTCAGACCTCTAACCTTGACACTGGCGATTCTGAGTGGAACACTCTCCTGCCTGGAAAACTCCTACTCATCTTCCAAGTCTTCCTCTTTCTCCCAAGGAGACTTCAGGGCTCCTTTTCTCCCCAGCTATGACCTCATTGAAGATTTGAGACGGATTCTTATATTTTGGCACCAGCACTTAACTCACTGCCCAAAACAAAACCAATATTCAGTAATGGAGATACACTCACGATGCCCAGGTCTCCGTCATGTCACCAGAGCAGCCTCTGTGTCAGTCGATACCAGAGAAACCAGCTATCAGGCAGAGGGTCTCCTGTGTTCCCCCTATCCTCAGCCTCACAGATCCATGATAGGGAAGCTCTGACTACAACATAAAGTTTTCTAGTATCATCTAAATTTCTTTTCCTTTAAACTCCTTCCAATTTTAGCCTAGTTATGCTCTTGAGAATAATGCAGAATAAATATATCCATACACTCTCCAACGAAATCCCTTCATATATTAAAACATTTGACAGATATAATATCAATAAGATCCTCTTTGGTGTTTTTTATTTTATTTTAAAATCTGCTTGGCTAATTATTTCATCATTAACATATATTAAAAGAGGCTGTCATGAGCTAAGCATTTCTTCGAAGCCTTAAGTCATGAATTTAATCCTGATGATTCCAATACTATCCCCATGTATACAGTGTACATCTGCTTTGCTTCCTTGTGCTGATTTTAGCTCTGTGTTCTAGAAGATATAGATTGTCTATCTATCTATCTATCATCTATCTATCTATCTATCTATCTATCTATCTATCTATCTATCTATCTATCTATCATCTATCTATCTATCTATTTAGCAGTACTAGGGACAGAAACCAGAAGCACTTTACCTCGAAGCTACAACCCTAGCCCTTTTTATTTTCTATTTTGAGACAGGGTCTCATTAAGATTCTGAGACTAACCTCAAAGTTGTGATTCTGCCTCAGCCTCCTGTGGCACTGGGATTACAGGTATGTGGCACCATGACTGGTTTATAGATCATTTTAGAAATAAATCTTAATTATTACTATAGCAATTAATGTATTGAAAATATGTGCCAGGCATGACACCAGGCCTTAGTGTGCTTTTTTTTAAATTTTCATATTGATTTAAAAAATTAAAACAATACATGGCTACTTCACAGGTGGTAAGCTTGAACTCTCAGAGAGATGGATCCCCTGCTCGTTGTTACCTTGCTGTGAAGTAGCGCCAGAGACAAAGAGACGAGGTCAGGGGTTTTTTGTTTGTTTTTTTGCTAGGGAATGAACCCAGGGCCTTGTGCATGTGAGGCCACCACTCTACCAACTGAAATATATCCCTAGCCTCAAGGTCAGCACTTTCTTCCTTCATAGCCAGAGCTTTTTCAGCTCTGGCAGAGCAAGAGCTCATGCCACCTCTTTGCAAGTCTGTGGTATTTGCTTTTTCAGTTTTTTAAAAACTTTTCATTGACACATAATTCTTTTAAGAGGTACGATGTAATGGTTTAATTCATGCATAAAATTGTGTAGTGACCAACCGGAGTAATAGCATATCTATTGCCTTAAAATTTTACTATTTCCTCATGGTAAATATACTCAAACTCCTCTTTTTTAACTCTTTGGATATGTATAATACATTATTGTTGATTGTATTTACCCGTCTGTGCCATAGAATCCCAGAACTTATTCCCCTTATCACACAACAACATTGTACCCATTGATTATACTCCCCGCTTCCTCTTATTCTCCCCAGATTTTTATTCTAGGATGGTATAATCTGAAAATTTGAATATTATTTCTTCTGAATAATATTCCAAATAATTTGTGAAAAAATATTGAACAGAAAAACATGGTTGTCAGTCATCACTTGAGATCTTCTTCTCATCTACATGGAACTGTAGCAACACTTAGGAGCCATTTTCTGCTCAGCCAACCACGAGACCCATGAATATGATAGGACCTTGCTCCTAGTTCACCACATTATGTCCAATCACATCAGAGAGGACATGTTAAGTCCATTGGCAAAACTTCCCCTAATACGCTGATTTTCCTTTTTAGTAATGTGATAAGAAATAGGATATGTCCTGCACCACCTGTTTATAGTAAACTCACATTAATTCCTAGTGATCAGTCCCTTTTCTTTAAGGTGCTCATGAGTCAATTGTGTTACAATCTGTTCCAAAACCTCAGCAAGAACCAAGATAAAGCTCAAACTACTTCCTGGTTTCAGGATTTAGTCCTATGATCAAATGCAAGGACACCCCCTTTATTAAAAAGAGAAACCCTTGTGAAGCTACCAAAATCGTTTCTTCCCAGGGTTACTGAGAAACACCACATCCACACCCCCAGCTATATTTTAATGTCAGTTTGACAGCAGAACCACCTGCCTCTTTCAAGTATATAGTATCCTCACTGTTTCATGTTTTTTTTGTTCCTCTTTGTTGCCTATATTCTTCCCAGCAAAATATTTGGCTAAATATTCCTAGCCCCCAAATTAAGGTTAAAAATGCCTTAAAATTGCAGGAGTAAATGGTTACCTGTGAAATATGTGGATTTACAGGATCATTTACAGCTTTCCTGCCACAAACATGTGAAGTCTGGGACAGGCATGGAATATCTGCTTGTCTGTTATTGTATTCCAGTGCCAAAAGCACAGCAAGGGCTCAAAAAGTTGTTTATTATAGCACACAGGGTGATTGTAATAATGAGAATATGTATACCTTAAGAGAAAAAAAACAAAGTTTCAAATTCCTGCTAAAATATAGGTGACAGATACAAGAGTCTTTCTAAAAAGCTTTTCTGATCAGAAGACTGGGAAGAGAATCTGAAGATTCCTAAGGGAAGGTTTCCTACCTTTCGCAGAAAGAGGAAAGTAGAAGCTTAAGCTAATTGCACTGGAAACAGTAGAATAAGTTCCTGCCCTGGAGGCAGAATCTCAAGATCCAAGTCCCCAGGGTTCCACTATTCGCTGTTGACCATTGGATAATTTTTCACCTTAACAGAGTTCCATTTCCTGATTGGTGTGTGAGAGACAAGAATGCAAATCTCCAGAAGTGCTGTGAGTATCAAATAAGATAAAGGGTATGAAAACATATAAGTACCACCTGCACCTTTACCTGTCCTGTGGTCAGCTGGAATAGATCAGTTATCTTACATTTAGGATGGATTTAGAGGTTACTTCCTAACCATAGACTCTCAGGCTAATTCAAAAAGATCTTGACTTAATAAAAATGCTGACCTCTGCTAGGCTGAAAAGCCTATGCTTATGCAGCTCTGGAGCAGCTGAGAGACAACACTATGCAAATATTCATACAGTGCCAGGTCCTCTACTCAGCTGAAGTTCACATCTCTTAAACCAAATTTATAATCTTTTTCACAGAACCAGCATCTCCTTCCAACATCCTATTTGTTATTAACAGAATAGTATCATGAGACACTTGGGCCTGAAATCTGTGTCCTCATTGTCAACCCTTGAAGCACATTACTGTCATTCTGAGAAATCCTTTAACTACTCTCATCTTTAAAATGGAGATAATACTGCCTGCCCCTAATCTGTGTTAGCATTTTATGAGAATCCACTGATTGATGTAAAGCTTTTCAAGAATTGTAAAATGCTATGAAGAAAAATGATAGTCTTAATAATTGCAATTTTATAGGGTGAGATGTCTTTGTCAAGAATGTACACAGAAAACTCAGTCCAAAAAATCTCATATATAATAATACCAAGAGATATTGGTTCAAAGCATCATGACTGCCACTTATATAATTGTGCTACTTGTTCTCTAGCTAAGTAGCTGGAATCTATGGAGTTCTGGTGTTGAAAGAATTAAGAAAATCATTCCCACATTAAAGGTGTAAAATTTCTAAAAAATATATTAATGAGGTGGTAGGAAGTAGCTGACATTAAAGTAGGTTTGAAAGGGTTTGGTTTCTCTAATTAAATGGAGCTAATGAGTTTCTCCACCGAGACTGAGTGCTGGGCTGAATAGTCTAACAGGCCTCTCATTTCTGTGATCTCAATAAGAGATGGCCAACTGGCAGCCGAAAATAATCTGTGTCATGGGGTGACTCATCCTTCACACCTTTGGGTGAAACCTTCCTGTAGAAATGCAGGAGCGAGCAGTTTGCACACATCCCTCAGGGGCTGAAGCTACAGTCTCCGTGGACCTCAGAAGCTGCTGGCTCCCTGCATCAAGGGATCACAGCACCATGTCACCACATGAAGGTCCACAGATTGACAACATGTAAGGCAACGCAGATCCCAAATTACAGCTGAGACCAAAGTGACAAAGTGGAGATATAATTTAATTTATTGAATTTAATTATTTAACAATAAGACAAATTTAGTATATCATCATTGCTTGTGGAGTCTCCAGATATAATTAATCCCTTGACATAGTTTACTATGCCATTTATGATCTGCAACAGCCATCCTCTCCACTTCTGGCCACTGCTTGAACTTCTCTCTGTCAGAAATGGATGTGTCCTCTTGGGCCTCCACACCTCTGTGCATATAGCCCCTGCTGTCTGAATGCCTTATCTTTCCTCTGTACATGGTAAACCTCCCGAGTGAGGCCACATGTTCTGCAAAACCTTCCCTGGTCCTCTTCCTGCTACTGCTTCCTCCAGTTCCTCAAACTCCCTTCTTTCCAGTCTTGGCACAAACACACCCTCCTTATCTCTCTCATTATTATTGCTCCTCCTCTCTCAGACCTCTACATGGATGCACTTGGAGAAGCATCCTCTCTAAATCAGAGGCCCACCTAATTTTTCTACTAGAATTCTCTGGAATCCTTTTCCTCCATAAGACTTACCGCAGCTTGTTCAAATTATATGTGTGTGTGTGTGTGTGTGTGTGTGTGTGTGTGTGTGTGTGTGTACTTGTACTTGATTAAAGCCCACAAGTAAAAATACCTGAGGTTGTTAAATTTGATAAATTTCAAGCAGTATCTTAGTTTTCACTGTAGATCAACCATATCCTGAGTGCTCAGAAAACATCGGTTGAATGATTTCCTTCTTCAAAGTGCTTACATTTGTCCCTATCTCTGGATGTTGAGCCCCTCAAGATGAGATGAGGTGGCCCTCAGAGCACCTTGCACTTGACCTATTATAGATCCTGTCACCCTCTATCTTAATTGACTTTAACCTGTCTGACAGCATTTCAATGGCAGGAACAGCTTGTTAGACATCCCTGATGTCTGGCTCACAAAGAGTTTTTAAGCAAATTAATGAACAAGAGACTAGAATGCTTTCCCTCATTTTGTTTTCCTCCCAATCGTTTTTCAAATATTGGAGGAATATTGCAACCCAGCACATGGGTGTCTCACACACTTTCTGTGCGTGGTTTCCTGCTTGAAGCACATCTAATGAAATCCACAAAACTTCAGATTTGCAGATTGAGCACTCAGGATATTTGCAAGTTCATAAGGAGGGGCAGTTACTCTCTGGGAAAATGATTTTTCTCCACAACATGATGCAGAGACCTATAAGTCTAAAGTTCCTCCCACTATTGAATTTAAAGTATGAAAGAATAGTTTGAAAACTGCTATTTGTAAATTTTCCATGGAGTGGTATATTTATAAAACCCGAGGATCCTGTGTGCAAAATGGTCCGCTTTCCAGATGTGTTGAAGAAATCAGGCTAATCCTCACACATCAGCACGTAGGACCAGTTTGCTGTAACAACTCCAATACTGTGCTCAGTCCACACTTCTGAGATCTAGAGCAACACAGACAAAACTGAGCACACCCCAGCCTGATGAAGGGGCTCCTCTTTGAGTTGTCAGAAGGACTTATAGGGGCTAAACAAAAGCAGAGTGCTTATAGAGTAGGATTACCCTCCTCGGGTACTCAAAGGAGAGCACCAAATTAGACTGGGTATCCTGAAAGAAAGGGTGAAGGTGGAGGACAGATCTGTGCTTCATATAAGGAAGAAGTATTGAACATAGTCATACAGAAGAAAATGGGCTTCTTTAGAAGGGACTGGCACTGTGGACAACAGAGGGGTGCAAGAAAAGAAAAGTAAAACAGCAGGTAATGTTTTGGGATGGATTTAAGCATTCATTTTCAGAATGGAGTTGGTGGCAAAGAGGTTACTAATACAAATGACCATCATTTATTGAGGCAGGTGTGGTGCTCGGGCATTTAGTCCTCCAGAAGGCTCTAACTTGTGAAGTAACCCTCATTTCTCTCTATTTCACAGAAGAAGAAACCGAGGCACACAAAACATCAGAATGTACCCACTGTGACCAAGGTAAGCAGGCTGAGGGTCAGGATTCGGGCCCAGGTTGATCTGATCCTGGAGCCTATTCTTTGAGCTGCAAAGATTGCTAAAGTCCCATGTAACTCAAATATTCTGGGATTCCTTGAAGATTGAGAAAGCAAGGATAAATGAATAAATAAACCAGTCTTAAATGTAACTAGTAAACTGAGTTCCACATCTTATTCTTTGTCCTCCAGTGTAAATCCTAGGCTTGCAACTACAGACCATCGAACCCATTTTTCAAGTTTGCTGTGTGTCTATGTGTGTATGTGTGCATGGATTTGACAGGGCTAGTTCATTTCAAGTAACCAAGTATGTCTTTGGACAGCTCTTGTCAAGATCCAATAGAAGCGCCAATTCCAAAAATATGTTCCTTTAGTGATTTTTTAGGGTTCTCTGCTCTGCACGGATTGACAATGTGGTAACAAGAGACATTCTGGAGACTGGATTTAATGCAACCATATGCTAGACAGAATGAGAACCCATATTGCAGCAGACCAGCCGGTACATTTCCATGTTAACAGAAGCTTGATTGCAAATTACATTTAGTCTCAACAGCTCAGTTCACTGCACACAGATGCCATGGGGGACTGTAAAGTTAGCGAGATGTGGGGGAGTACGACTAACATTTTTTTTTTTTGAAAAAAAAAATCCTTCAGCTGATAGAATGCCAAGGAGCATCAGCGCTGATGCTGAAAAGAAAATGCTGCTATATTTGTTTTGCCAGAAAAGGAAAAATAATCATTGTCGCGGGTTGTTAGTCAAATTATGAATACGAGCTCGGCTGGTAATTGTCTGATAATACAAACAGTGATATTAGGGTTGTCAGATGCTGCGTGCGCTGTTTGACAGCTAACGTGTACATGCTCTCTGAATGAGGAGTTGATTCACTGATTCCAAAAGTCAGGCAGACAGAAGGTGGGGGATTAAGGAAAACTTCTACAAGATCCTGGCCTCATGCACAGAGTTGGATCTGGGTCAATGCCCCAAAGTTGGTCAGCATCTCCACTAGGCCTACACAAGTCACTTAATCTCTCTGGGCAAAGGTTTCTCCATTTCTAAAAAAGGGAACAATAATTTTCAACCGTGTCCTCCTCCTAAGGCTATTGTGAGGACCAACTGAGAACTTTGTGTGTGAGCATAAAGCAAAGCACACGGTGATCTATAAATGTTGCGACTGTGAGTTGTCTACTTGGCTGAGTTTCCTTGTGCTACCATTTTAAGAGTGAGCTAGAAAGATTTCTTGTCCATTTTCTCATGGCTGGAACAGATTGTTTTCAACTGTGTACAAGCATCTTTCAATTAGAATCATCCGTCTCCTTTCTTCTGAGAATCTGGCTATGAGGTACCTCTCACACACAACCCTCTGTAATTCCTTGATCACATGGTCTTCCCCAGACCTTCTAGAAGGCTTCAGCAAGTGTGCAAAATGCCCTCATTATCTTCATCCTCTGATCTCCAGACTCCAAACTGTGATGGAGAGTGTTCTACTGAGCAGTGGATTCTCCCCTTAGCTTCTTATTCCCAGGACCCCTTGCAGTTAAATGTACCTAGTTGGTTAGGCTCAGTCAAAGGAATCTGAGTTGGAGTAAAGTAAGAAACTTCCAGGTTTCCTCTTTAAACTTTCTATATGTTCAGGATCTTCCTTTCTATAATTTTTCCCCACCCACCAGCTGAGTGATAAAGATATGGGACGAATGGGAGGGCTGGGCTACAAGATGGAAGGAACCTGGGACTTTGAGTGGCTGTCTGGAGCATAACTCCTTGCCACCCTGCACTGTGGAAGGGAGTGAGAAATAAGTCTACTCCTTAAGATTCTGAGATAAATTCATTGGTTGTTAAAGTGGCTAGTCTACCTGAAAACCTGAGAATCCATCAACTTTATTTCTCTACACCAGTGTTTTGCTACCAGAAATGCAGTCAGTATTTCATCAAACACTCCCTGAGCATACCGTCCTTTTATAGCCCCAAGCCTTTGCTTACATGGCATGATTTTCCCTTGCCTTCTTACTCTCAGCCCCAATTATATTTTTCTAAAGAGGAGACTTCCATCTTTAGGGTCCAGCTCTGAAGCACCCACCCAGATGGATTCTCACGTTATCCTCTGGGATTTTGCAAAATTTATACATGTCCCTTATTATATTATAATGCAGTCATAGTTTACATATACATCCTCTTCCTCTTGAGACAGGTGCTATGGTCTTATTTGAGCCCTTATGAATTCAAAGAAAAAATCTTCTCTTTCCCTCAGTTTTTGTCCACCATCCATGGGATTAAATATCCCAGAGCTATATCTTTTAGCTTAAAAATGAAGTGGAACAGAGATAAATATAAAAGTATAATGATTTAACTTGGGAGATCTGTTAGTACAGTTCAGGAAAGAAATACCACATCTTCCTTTCTACTCATGCATCAACCAAGGCCTGCATTAGATATACAGAGTCATTGGAGGCAGGAGGCAGCTAGCTTGAGAACAGCAGCATAAAGTATGGTAGGCATGAAGGAGGCCCCTGTTCTATCAGGTCTCCTGCCTCTCTTTGGAAACTCCTATGGGACTCCTACTGATCGTACCTTCAAAGCAAAGTTATAGCCTCCTCACATTTGAGTCCTGTGCAGCTGTCAATAGGGCTATGTGGAAGACAAAGATGCAGAGTTCTATTCTCAGCTGGATCTGAATGCTCACATCACATCTTGCTTTCTACAACTTGGGGACAGTATGCTAGCTGCTAGGTTTGGAAGAAAACATTTCTCTGTGTCTTTTAATTTTTGTATTATTTTCAAGTGGCTGTTGTTTTTCTTAGTTGTTTTGGTTTGGGAGCTCCCTCATCCCAAATTGGGGGCTTTTAGAAGTTGGTTTCTTTTATTGCTTGCTTAATTTTGATGCTTGGTTTCTGTTTGCCACTTTGACATGCTCATTGGCATTTAGATAGTTTTATCAGTGGACTCCTAGGAGGTGCTTAGGAATTTTTCAATGGTTCTTGAGACAGTGGTAAAACAGAATCCTGGGAATGGGAAGCCAGGGTGAGTCCTGGATTTGTCACTGAATGGGACAAATTATTTCACCTTAATATCTTTGCCTCTAAAAGAGTTAATAAAAATATAAACTCCTCTAAACTGTCAGTTCCATAGGTTGATATCATACCTATCTTGTTCAAAATTGTAACACTACATCTACCCCAGTACTGTTACACCCTAGGTCCTCAACAAAGATTCTTGAGTGACTGAAGATTGTTGTGGATACCAAATAAGATAATAGACACAGAAACATACTATAAATTCTGTAGTGGTGTACAAATGGAAGTGTTATTATGCACAGATGGGGAATGCATGGACTGTCCCCAAAATGAAGAGTTTCTTAGCTATTTTAGGATACTGGAAGATACTTTGGCAACTATATTTGAAATTTGCAGTAGTATCCATAGTATCCTTGGTTTGACCCAGAGTTGCAAGAAAATGGGAGACATGACTTAGAAATTGTGCACTATCAACAGAAGTGAAGAAGAAAGATGGCAGAAAGCTTTAGAGAGGCCCAGAATACTCTTAGGTAGGAAACAGTTACACATTAAAAAAGAAATGTATGTTTACTTGTTATAACAAAACACATTTTATCTGAAAAAGGCCATTGAAATCTGAAGTTGGAAAATAATTTTCCCAAGAAGTCACTATTTCTTAAGATATTTCATATTTATATATAATCCTACCAAGTTTGAAAAAATATTTGTGGAAGAAATTGTCAAAGTAGGACATCCAGTTGACAGTTGAGCCAATCCGATCTCTCATCTCATTGTTGGGAAAATGACATGTCCGAAGCAACTCAACAAGATGTGGTATTCACTGCTACCATGATACTGATACAGATTTCCAAATCACTGGAAACACTAAGAATATTGGCCTATAGCCAGAAAGAAAAGCAAAACAGACACTCATAAAGAACCATTTCAAAGTAGTGCCACATCCTGGGGTCCTTATGGTTCTACTTCTTCTGGCTCCTTCCCACCTCAAGACCTCCCTGCTTCCTTACCCTTGGATTCTGGCATGCTCACATTATTAAAGCACATTTCCCTGTGTTTTCCAGCTAGCTGAACTGTTTCTGTTAATAGGATCCAGGAATTTTCAGGAAGTCTAACTTCTCATAAGAGGCTCCTTGAAGGTTCACGTATCTCCACAACTCCTAGTGCAATGTTCTGCACAGAACAAGTATACAGTAAATATAAGATGTATTCCTGTAACTTCAGGGGACTTCCCTAACAACTCCACTTCAGACGGAGCTCCCCTCTTCCAGAATTCCTCTCCCATAAAGACTTTGCACTATCATTGTCCATAACTTCGTTGTCTCTTCTCTTCTAAACCAATACTGCCATGTCCCAGCCCATCCTCATTTCCCACCCAGACCCAGGTAGAAGAAGCAGAGGTAAAGAGACTGGTTACACTTTTCTAGAATTTCTAAGTTCATTTATTACACGAAGTCCATCGAGAATCAACCAAGTTACTCAATCAGTGTTGGAGGAAGTGAATGAAGACAAAATCAACATGCTAGGCACTGGTGTAACAGAGAGGAATAACATAGAGTTCCCAGCCCTTAAAGAACTTAGAAATTGTTGACTGATAGACACAAACTCACACAACTAGAAAATGATCCAAATATTATAATAGACTTGGGTACACAGCCCTCAGAGCACTCAGGGGGTTATGCTAGGACATGAGATCAAAGAAGGTTTCAGAAAGTAGAAGACATTTGAATTGGGCCGTGAAACATGCGTAGGATGTCCACAGATGGCGAGAGTCTGGAAGAAGGGCATTCTAAGCAGAGGAAATAACAAGTTTAGTGACAAAGAGGGGTGGACAGATGTGACAATGATGGGTACTATAATTCATCTGGAAAACCTAGACCAGTATTCCCCAAAAGATGCTCTGGGTAAAAAAAAAAAAAAAAAAAAAAATCTTCCATGGTAGATCAGTTTGGAAAATACAAACTATGTATAATTTTAAAATGTACACTTGCCTACCAAAGACTCTGAGAAATCATTTGGGAGGCTGTGTAGTCCAAGAAGTATGGTGGAGGGCCTGAATGGGGACAATGGAAGTGGGTTCAAAAGAGAATGGCTGTGGAGAGACTTCAGAGGAAGCATAATCAGGACTTATTACATCTAAAAGAAAAAAGTGTGTAAAAGGACCAGGGTTTAGCTTGTTGGATTGAATAGATGGCAGTGGAACCTGAGAAGAAAAGATAAGTATCTGGGGAAGGTAACACAGATTTTGTTTCAGATATGGTGGGTTTGAGATAACTATGGGGCAAGTATATGGTAGTGTCAAGAGACAGTTGACAATATAAGGCCATGCTAAACAACCACTAAAGCCACTCTAGTAAAGTGGAGAGGACCATGGGCTGAATAAGCCCCAATATCCTTTTTGACCCAGAACTTATATGATTACATGGTCAGAGAGATCCACATTGAAAAGCATAGATGATCCAGTTTCTTCTGGCTGACCACATCCAAGTGCATCATCTCCTACAGCTGCTCATGGAAGCTCTGATCATAAAGGGGACCTCAGTAGCTGCACACATTCCAATGAAAGGAAGTAGCTTGAAGGAAATGTATTTAACTACTATAACTTTGCAGTGACCCCAGTAAAACGATTCCCTTTCTAATAGCCTAGCCTCACTCAGAAGAAACAATGGAAATGCAGTATACTCAAGAACCATCAGTACATTTCTTGTGAAATATTTCATTGACCCTACCTTGATATCAGTACAGCCTGGGAGAGTAGAGAGGACACTGGGCTGGGAGTCAGGCAGCTGAGATCCTAGTCCTCAATAGGTAGTAAATCATTGCATGTCCTTGCGACCACTGCTTACCTTCTGTGTGACTCTATTAACACAACCCAAAATGTGTTGTAAAGAATGATACATAAGTGCTTACTCCTGGGCTTAAGGAAATGGGTTTGTTTTCTAAGATAACTTTAGTAAAGGACACTGCTTGTTCTGGGTATACATCTAAACTGTTGGATTCAGGAAAGGCCTGGACACTGAATGACATAACAGGCTCACTTTACAGAATAGGAAACGAGGACCCAGAGAGGGCAAGTATCTTATCCAAGGTCCAGCAAGCAGCAAAGGCAGAATAGGAGCTCTACCTTCCAGGTATCACTATCTTTGAAAGACTTAGATATGGAACTTTGGCTAGAAAGAAATCACAAACAGAAAAGAAAATATGGGTTGACTAATCAACTCCATCATTCAAAACCCAAAGAAACAAATGGCACATGCTGTGGAAGCACTACAGCTAACATGGTTTGCCTGGATGTCTGAGAAATGGGGAATCTTCCTTCATCTGTGCTAATTTGAAGTGACCAGTCTCAGGTCCCAGACACCTCAGCTCAAAGACTTTACATACACTGAGCCATTCTGTGATGAACACTTTTATACTGATATCCTCGCTGAGTAGAAGTTCAGATACAGCAATATCACCTACTCCTATAAACCCTCTCCTGGCTCCAAAGGGAATGAGCTCAGTGAGGGACCATAATCAACGTCTTCTCTGAACTCTGGAACAGAGTCCGCTAACTGATCTTCCTGGATTTTGTATCTCTCCCTCGCTAGGGTTAGCTTATCTTTCCATATTGTTTCTGCTTCTTTCCTTCCTGAATCTACAGCATAATATATATAGCATAAGAGACAAACTCTTCACCCAGGCATTTAAACTCCTTCTAGATCTGATCCCAATCTTTCCTTTCAGTTTTATTTCTTCTACTCCTTTACATGTACACTATGTTTCAAGCTGAATTTTGATTCATTGCTACATCCCAGATACACAAAATGTCTTTTTTGCACACTGCCCTCTTATTCTGGTAGACCATCCATCAGGATCCACCTCTGGTTTCTTCACACCCTCATAGTCTCATGTTTTTCCTATTTTTAGTTTGTATTTCCTTTCATTGAATCATGATGTAAGTATTTGTCTTACTTCCTCATTAGATGGTCCTTAGTCATCTCTCCTTCTCCTGTAGTGCTCAGCTTAGTGCCTAGAACCCAAGTTTCAGCCAGAAAAACAATTTATGTTATTTGAGGTAAAATAGATGCATGTACTAGACCTGTAGTCCAACACAATTTTTATAAATTGTAAGAAAAAAAAAGGAAAATAAAAACAGCTTTGGCTAAAGATGATAGCATTTTAGTGTAACTTCAAATCAGAATAAAGTAGCTGGTTCTCCAAACAAGCACTCAGAAAATTGTTTTACCTGTACTCTCTCTTGTCTATTCAGTTGCCTAAGTTGCTTTGAAGCCTGAAAAATGGCCAATATCTCCAATCAGAGCAGTGTTTCCTTTCCAGACAGGAAGACGACTGCTAAGTAGAGAGCCACGCTTGTTTTTGTGGTCTGACTGCAAGGGTGACTCATGCAGTAAAGCCAGAGGCTGTTTTGATCTTTCACTGTTCAGAGACAATTTACAGTTGTAATTTTCTTTCTCCCTCCTTCTCTCTCTGTCTCTCTTCCCACCTCTGGTGACTTATCCAAAGGGTCAAACCCATTTGACAAATGGAACCTACATAAGGAGAGAGCACACAATAGAACACACTTTCAGCTAAAGTCCACAAATGAACGCTGTGTTTACATCCCTGATGACAAGGTTCCCGTAATGACTTGGTCTTTTTCTCCTTGATTGAATATTCCCCTGGGACTGCCAGTCTGGACTCCTGTTTTTTAATGAGGACATTGGAACACAACCTCAAGATGTCTATAAAAATGACCTTTCCTTTGGGCCCACTCCAAAAGCAGAGAGGAGGGCCCGCGTCAGTCAGGGTGGTTTTGGAATACAGCTTTGCAACTGACTCTTTTCCCCAGAAGCTCAGAATCATAAAATCACATATCACCAGCACCAGAGAACCACGTGGATGCAAGACTTGGAAGACTTCACTTTGCAGATGGAGAAACTGAGGATTACAGGGGGAAAGCAAGTCATCATAGATCACATAGCACAGTCACAACAAATCCTAGCCAGCTTGGGGTAGAAAGTAACAACTGGCTAAATGTTTTGCTTTACATAAGAGAAACTTCCCTGGGTTTCTCCTGTGCCCTACTGTGGTGCTGTTCTGTTCTCCTTTCCTTTCTGGTCAGAAGTGTCACTAACCAGAGGCAGAGGCAATATGACATAAAGCAGGTAGGGAGAAAAGGGGCCATGAACAGCTCAAGCAAAATAAATAAATCATCAGCCTCTGGCCTCTGGTTAGAGACTCTCACAGTCCTGAAAGTCAATATCAGCTCAGTAGAAGGGTCAGTGGTGAAATATCTGAACAAGGACAACCTCAGAGGTCTAAGATCAACCAAGTTCACTCTATTACTATACTACAGCTTTCCTCACAGTATGGGGGATTAGTTTAGCATTCTTATGAGGTTTAAATGAGAAAATATGGCCAAAAACTTCATGATAATCAAGTTCTGTTCTATTCATGAGAATTATCATTAACATGCTCTATCTATGCAAACTTGTCTCCTTCAAGATCAAAGTTTCAGACTCTGGGGTTGAAATGGACCCCTTAACTCTAAGTGACAGACACGAAAGATCATTCCTGGCAATAAATTTTGTAAACACTAATGTGGATCATTTGGAAATCCATAAATATATGTTTTTAAAATGGAAAAAAAATCTGTAAATTTATTCCCTAGATATAACAAACATATATACTTGGTCAGGATCTAAGTATAATCATTTTGCCTAATAGTTTTTTATATTATTTTTTAGGTCCTCAAACATAAATACAAACACACACACACACACACACACACACACACACATCACAAACATTAGAATGCATCAATAGTTTTAAATGTTATCTTTTTAATATATAGGTAACTTATAAGTGATTTCTTTCTTTTTCGTTTTCCTTTGTCTGCTCTGAGAAGATTTTTAAAAATTTTTTATTTGTTCTTTTTAGTTATACATGACAGTAGAATGTATTTGGACATATCATAAGTATATGAAATATAATTTCCCATTCTTGTGGTTGAACATCCTGTATTAATACATGAACATAGGAAAGTCATGTCTGATTCATTGTACTGTCTTTACCATTCTATCCCCTTGCTCTTTCCCCATTGCCCCTTGTCCAATCTAGTGAACCTCCATGTCCCCACACACCTATTATGAGTCAGCACCCACATATCAGAGAGAACATTCAGCCTTTGATTTTCTGGTGGCTTATTTCACTTAGCATGATAGACTCCAGCTCCATACACTCACCAGCAAATGTCATAATTTCATTCCTCTTTATGGCTGAGTAATACAACATTATGTATATGCACAATGTTTTCGATATGCATCCATCTGTTGAAGGGCACCTAGGTTGGTTCCATAGCTTAGCTATTGTGATCGAGCTGCTATGAACATTGATGTGGCTGAGTCACTATAATATACTGATTTTTAAGTCCTGGTTATAAACTGAGGAGTGGGGTAACTGGTTCAAATGGTGGTTCCATTCCATGTTTTCTGAAGAATTTCCATGCTGCTTTCCAGATTGGTTGCACCAATTTGCAGCCCCACCAAAATGTATGAATGAACCTTTTTCCTCCAAATCCTTGCCAACATTTATTGTTGCTTGTATTCTTGATAATTTTCATTCTGACTGAAGCAAGATAAAATCTCAGTGTACTTTTAATTTGTATTTCTCTAATTGCTAAAGATGTTGAACACTTTTTCATATATTTGTTGGCCTTTTGTATTTCTTCTTCTGTGAGGCGTCTATTCCGAACCTTTGGCCATTTATTGATGGGGTTATTTGGTTGTTTTTTGTGGTTTTTTTTTGTGTGTGTATGTGTGTGTATGTGTGTGTGTGTGTGTGTGTGTTGAGTTTTTTTTTAGTTCTTTATATATCCCTTATTAGTAATTTTTAAAATATCATTTGAAAACTAAAGCCCAGATTGGAGTTTATCTGGGCCCTTATATATAGAGAGAGTTACTCTATCATCACTGGTCCAGCTGAAGGCCTTTCTGAGCATGAAAACATGGTACTAATCATTATCTATTTACAGATGTGAAGAATTTTCAGAAATTTCACTGATCAGAGGTAATGGCATAAAGTGAAAAGCAAATGTTCCATCTCAAGATCCACCATTGCTAGCAAAATTGGCATATGGTATTAAGTTTTCTCATCTCTAAAATTCAGATTATTCCCTGTGTCTTCAAACACAGGTCATTATCTGTATTTGACCTGTACTTCAAACTCAGGTTATTACCTGTATTTGTATAAGAATATAAATGAGGGTTGTCAGTTCAGCTTAGTGGTAGAACTTGTACTTAGCATGTGCTAGTCCCTGGGTTCAATCCCCAGCACCAAAAAAAAAAAAAAAAAAAACCCTAAAGATTGTACCTGAAAATCTGTTACAGATGAATAAACTCTGCTGTTAGGAAGATTTTTTTTATGCCATTAGGAGACTGTCCTAAGCAATTCGTGTTCTGCTTGAATCTGTAAATGTTTCCTTTATAGTATATCATTCACCTAAAGAAAGAGAATCTATATTTGTCCCTAATTGCATCCCATTCCACTCCCACTGAAGGATTTTGGGTGTTCTCCTTAATATTGTTGTTTAGTTTTATTGACTACTAGTTAAAATAAAAGGCAGTGATTTTGACCATACCAGCCCATTTCCCTCTGATAATATTCAGTTACTGAGATTATACCAAACCAATTAGTAAAGCATACACACCTGTAATCCCAGTGGCTTGGGAGGCTCAGGCAGGAGGATCATGAGTTCAAAGCCAGCCTCAGCCAAAGCAAGGTGCAAAGCAATTCAGTGAGACCCTGTCTTTGAGTAAAGCACAAAATAGGGCTGGGGACAATTGCCACTGAGTTCAATCCCCAGTACCAAAAAAAAAAAAAAAAAGAAAAAAGAAAGAAACAAACAAACAAACAAAGCACACACAAGAGTAGAGGTTTAATTTGGAGAATACTGTGTGTGTGTGTGTGTGTGTGTGTGTGTGTGTGTGTGTGTGTGTGTGTTAATTTCCCATTTCCTAATGGGGAGCAATGTTTGTATTCTCTGAAGCCTCATAATCTCTTCCAGGCAAGAAGGAATCATAGGTCCCAAAGACAGCCCAAATGGCTTATTTTTCTATATGCTTTGAGAAAGAGGCCATGATGCATGAAACCCTATAAACTAAGGAGATCTGCACATATGTCATGATCATCAAGGGTGTTATGATAGCTTTACCATTACAATAATCATAGATGTACTTATTTTTCAGTTCAATGCTTATTTGAGAAGTTTTATTATCCCTTTCACAAAAAGTAGCTTAAGCATTTATTTCTAATTTGTCAGTCACTTTAGAATACTTTTTTTTTTGCATTTCTCTTTTTTCTATGGCATCTTATAGAATGTCCTATATAGGAATAAGCCTTTGGTCAATATTGATGAAATCAGTAAAACCATCTTCATCCCCTTTCCAAGAAAAAATTATATTTTTCAATAGCCCAAACTCTTTTTATTTTTTCCTCCATCTGTGCTTTATTGAAAAGAGCAATAAGCGTGGAATTAAAATAACTGAGCCTAAATAAGCAGCAAAGCAACATTCTTTACTGAAAATGAATTTCAGATAATAAATATTGAGGAAGAAAGTAAATGACCCTTAGAAGAGCACAGTAATAATGGCAGCAAATGAGATCTACCAGTATATGCTAAAATTAGTTTATTACTAAAAGTTTAAGTAGAAACAGACATGCTTGTAGTCTCAAAGCATCTTTTCTCAAAATAATTACTCATTACAAAGGGTAAACAAGTACATTTACCCTGGAGAAACCCAACAGATGCCATCTTAACCAAGTGATCAAAGTTAATGTCACCAATAGTACATGTCAACATAATATACCTGATACTATGCCCTGAGAAGAATGTGTCCCCTCTCCAGCTCTTCAGTGTCCTTCCCAATACCATCAACATAAACATGAAGCAAAGGAAAAGAAACAAAATTGAAGGACATTCTGCAAAATGATTCATTAATCAGTCTTTTTTCTTTTTGATACTGGGGATTGAATCCAGGGTTACTTTACCACTGAGTTATCTTTTGATTTTTTTTTATTCTGTTCTTTCTACTTTTTAATCCCCAGTCATTTCTGTTTTTTTAAATTTGAGACAGTGTCTTTCTAAGTTACTGAGGCTGCCTTCAAGCTTGCAAACCGCCCACCTCAGCTCCCCAAGTTGCTGGGATTATGGGTTTGTGCCACTGCACCCAGCATCATCAAACTTTTTCAAAGGGGTCATGATTATGAGAGAGAAGGGAAAATAATAAGAAACCACTCTAGATGGCAGAGAGACCTGATAACTACAAGCAGTGTGGGACTCTCAATTGGATCCTGGGGATAAAAGGATATTTGTGGAAAAATTGATGAAATATAAATAACGTGTGAACTTTAGCAAATTATAGTGTACCAAGGTTAATTTCTTAGTTATTATCATTGCTCTCTAAGTGTATAAGGTACTAACATTAGAGACACTGGGGAAGGATATAACAGGCACTCTCCACAATTATTTTGTAAGTCTAAAATTATGAAAACTTCAAAATAAGAAGTCTATAAAGTAACTGAGCCTAAGAGCTAACACTGCCACTTCTCCTAGGAATCCAACACTGCCACCTCTCAGGGGCATCTCCTCAAGTACATCACCTGAGCTTCCAAAGCTCTGTCCTTTTCTTCAAGACACCCTCCTCCTCCTCCTCCACTTCATCCTCTCTTTACACAGTGCTGGTGGCACTGGGACAGTGATTCCACCCACACTCCAAGAGAAATGCACAAAGGTTACTCAATTACAAGACCCCAATAAATGAGTTCATGAGAGTGTGTGACTCATAGGAATTCTCTCTCGTCTTGCAATTTTGCGAAATTTATTTTTAAAAATTTAGATATTTTATTTTTCATCTCTCAAACAACCCAATGATACCAGTGCTATACAGGATGTTCCACACATATCAGCTAACTATATAGAGGACTATGCCTGTCCTCGTGGACAGATGAGATACTAAAGCTAATGAAAGACAAATAGACTATCCTTATCCCAAGAGGAAATGATCATCTTTTCCTTCTGGGCCATTCAATGCATGTACTTCTTCTTTCTCTTCCATAGCATCTAGTTTACAAGGCTCCACTCAAAGGCTGCCTCTTCCAAGTTCTCCCCTGTGATTCTTCAAACCAAGCTTGGTTTATTTGTCTCTGAATCTCCACATTACTTTGAAAAGACCTAAGCCTTTTACCTGAGAATTATAGCCACATTCATCCACATTTTATCTCCTTTCAGGCCTTGAGGGAAGATTGTGGTGTTCAAGTCAAGTTCCTGCAGGGCTTACTGATAAATAAAGGTGATACTTTCTAAACTGGGAGGTGAGAGGCCCAGTCCTCATTCAGACGGAACAATAATGTGGATTATTACTGATAGGACGAACCTACGCAGGTGCAATTATTCATTCGCTTTGATTATTCACATGTCTTCACCTAGATCATCTCTAAAACCCTCCCAGTTCTGACACCTGCCCTCTAGGAGCCTGGTTTCAGTTGAAGCAGAAATTTAAGTAAGGGTTTTGTAGTACAAGTGCCTCCTTGGCTACTGACTATGACTTCTCATGGGTAGCATAATTCTCAGTCCTTGTTGAGATTCCCACATTTCCTTTTCCCCACTTTGGAGATGCATCACAAATATTATCATAGATTAATGTAGAGGTTGTTCCAAGTTCTGAAGATTTTGTAGAGTCAGCAATAATAGGCTTCTTATAAATCAACAGCATCAAATCTTAAGGAATCTTTTCCCCCAGGTCATTTTCAGGAAAGAACCCAAAGGAGGATACAGTTTTACACTAACAGCACTCACGTGCTCAGAGTTTATAGGATATTTCTGCTGGATTTAAGTCCTAAAACTGGATTCAGACTCTATCTTTACCCTTTACAGTGGAGTAACATATTTTGGCTTTCTGTGATTCTGATGAACATCATGTCACCATGGAAGCTCTTATTAGAGTTGCCTTTCTTTCTTACATGGTTTGTCAGGAATGAAATAAGATACAATTAGTAGCAGCTTACAGAGTGCATACCACACACCAAGTACCAAGCTAAAATAATTATAATGTATCAACTAATCATTCTTGTATCCCTATAAATTTGATATTACATTTTCCATTCAGAAGATGAGGAATCTTAAGATCAATCAGCTTAAGCAAATGATACAAGGTCACAGAGCTAGGAAATAATGGGAATCAAATTCAGATATGTAAGAATGCATCCCAAACCCAGATTCTTAATCATACACTCACCATTTCCCATAAGAAACCACTTTAAAACAGAATCATCAATGAACATGAGGGAATTCTCATTCAATCTTTACAACACAGTAGAGGGTGATAAAGCAGATATTTTATACTGCTTTATAAACAACCAGTGGTCAGTTTTACTGTAACCCAGCTAATAAATGATGAAACTAAGAGTTTCACCTGTCATCAACTCTGACCAGATTCCTTCAGCTAAAGAAAGAAGCTTAACTTTCAAGCTCTGCCTGAAGGCAGATTGCTGTTTTAATACTAGAAGGTCATGTTACCTTATAAGAGTGTAGCTCTAACCTCTCTGTGTCTTCTGAGTCAAACTGACTTATTTTATCTGAACAAGGAGTATTCCTGATGTCAGCAACTCATAGCCAAAAATGGACTGTTTTCTATCTAATACGTCATCCCTGAAACCAAAATTGCCAGCATAGTCCTGCTTCAAGAATTTTTATTATGGATAATGATACTATGGACAAAGGGAAAGCCCATCTCTGATCCAGGCTTCAGCAGAGCTGATAGGGCTGGCAGAAAGAGACACTACCTTGCACTTTGTCAGGAAAGTGAACCTGATATGAGATCATAAAGATGGAATGCCATGAGGGTGATGTTCTTGCAGAAGCATTTTTCTCATTATTAAAGGCATTTTAAAAGTCAAACAAGTAGACCCAAAAAAAGAAAGAAAGAAAGAAAAGCCCTGCAGCTCTATCTTCTGAGTAGGTAATAAAATCTCTCAATGAAAAATAACTGACATAAAAAATATTTTGCAAAGGAGGAGGAGAATGGTCTTTTCCTGAGATCTTGGGCCTTCAAGCAGTCAGAATCCTAACTGGGTGTAGAAAGTTCTGCCTCCTTTGGTCCTTATGATTAAGAAGACATATGAATAGAGAGACCAAAATAAGATTAAGTAGGGGAGGAGTTGTTTACATGAAACCTACATCTTTTTATTTCTTTGCCAAATCCCCATCTTTGTGGACCTCAAAAGGAGTGGGGAGGGGGTAAAGGGGAATTAATCAACTATAAACAAACAACCCTGGAAGAAGATCATATGGTCTGACAGGCCCAAGGCTCAGTGAATAATAAGCACCTTGGTTTATGTAGCACTTTATAGTTCACCGTACAATTCCAATTAGATCATGTTCTTTGATCCCTCTAAAACAATAAGAGAGGTCAGCTGGGAATAGTCTCCCCATTTTACATCTGAGAAAATTGAACCCAAAAGAAAGAAGAAAACTTTCCCAAGGTTATAAGCTAGTTTGTAGTTGTAGTTTGTGACTCTAGAATACAGGATTTCCTCCCTCATCCCACATTATTATCATAAAGGAAATTTGAAAGCCATAAGAAAACCAGTTGTTTGAAAATAAGTGTACTTCTTTATGTAGTTGCCTAGAAATTAATCAAATGAATAAAAGCTACTATGATTCCCCAAGCTTGGTAAATGTGAAGTAAACATTGAGAGTAAGCAAAAGCTAGAAAGATTAACCACTAAACAGAATGTAGGAAAGGTTAAACTGAACCACTTAAGGTCTCCTTGCAAGATCTACTGTTGCTTTGGTAGAAATTTCCTTTAATTTTGAGGCCAGTGAACTCAATGTTAGGATTTCTTCAACATAGGTTATTGTTAACAAAGATGGGTCTAGTCTCTGACATCATTCATCCATTCAAAAAAATATTTATTTGACTCTGTGCTGATTGCTGACCTTCCCAATTTAAATGTAAAAAAATGTTTCAGTAGTTTGGTTTCACGGAGGAATAAATATGGATCACTAATTATAGCACTGACCATAAAATAATGTTTATAGTTTCCTCATATGTATAATGGGAAGAAGTTTGCTTCCTGTTGTCAAGATTATTAATGCATTAATTAATTAATAAAGAGAGCTAGAGCCTATAGGTATATATCCCTTTGTTCTACCAAAAAAAAAAAAAAACTTACAAGAAGCATATATACATGAAACAAATAAATGAAGCCCTTTGCTTGCAAGGGTCCAGGAGAACAAAGAGTAATCCAAACCCTCTTGGTCATCCCTGTCCACAGCCATTTGCAGGGCCATGACAGCAAAGTATGGAGTGACTGTCAGAATTCATCCTATTGGAAAGAGCTCTTGCCACCCCTCTGGGCTCAACTGCATTATTTTCCCTGCTTCTCTCAAAGCCATCATGTTCTACTGTCATTAAAAATTTCTCTTCCTGCCCTAGCCCCAATCTAAGGATCCTTGAAGACGGCACCATGTCTTGCTCTATGTACGAGCTCCACAGCTTTCCCAAGCTGGTAAACTTTGATGCACTAGACCATATTTGTTCATGTGGCCTAAGTAAATGTGCCAGTGTGTGAGTAAATACACAATAAGTATCTTAAGATGGGAATATTTTTGAAAAAGCCAAATAATCAGAACAAACACAACTAAGTAAAGACAATCCTCTTTTGCAAAATTTTAATTGCATTTCAAAATCTAAACATCATAAGGTGAAATTTCTATTCTGCAAATGAAGGAGATGCCAGTCCTGCCAGACCTGCCAATGCCTGTAAGCAAGAGTCTGAGAGGGACCCGGAAGTATATTTCCCAGGCACATTCCCAGTCTAGGGAGAACTGCTCCTGTCAACTTGATCAGCCAAATCTTCCTGACTACCAGAGGTCAAGGGCACAGGCAGCAAACCCTTCCTGTACTTGCTTAGGCCAAGGAGAGGCTTGACAGAGTGCCAGCAAGCACAATGAATGTTTCACCTTACAAATGCTGAGGAGACAACATGTTCCTTTTAGCATTAATTGCTTCATTCAGAAGAAGCCATTTAAAATCTAAGTCTGGTCTTTTTCCTTGATGAGCAATTTCGGGCTGCCTACCAAAGCTTTTGTTTGTTGGGAGGAGAGAGGAAGAGCAAGCATTTTGTTAAGGCATTTTAATTTTCATATTTAATGAAACAGATTGGGTAGCAGGTTCCTTTGATTTTATTTCTCTGTTCCCTGAATACCTTCTTGTATATTACATATTCTGCTGGAGCTTCCTGCAAGAACTTTTCTACATTTCACAAGTTAGGGCTGTCAAATGTTATCCACTGAATCAAATATATTTCTTGTGCCAATATTCAGTTATTATTATTGTAACAGACCAATCATAAATCTCAAAGCCGGAGAGAAAGGGAACATGTACTGATGTTTCCCCATATTCTCTTGAGCACATAAAATTATATAACTCTCTGAAGCCTTATTTTTATTGCCGCATCTAAAATGCTCTGCATTATTTGCAGGATAAATTCTTTCAAGGGGTTATTTCTTTTCAGGAAGGGAAAATTAATCAATCCACCAGAAATTTCATTTGTTTTCATCAATTAAGGAAAATGCAGAGAGAAACACACTGGACTGAAGTCAGGAGACAAACTTGCTCATCTCAGCCATTATTTCTTACAGTGTTTTCTTTTTCTCTCTCCTTATTCCTGATAAAAGAGGAGAGCACCTTTGTCTTTTTTTTCAAACAAAACTAGAACAGTGCCCAGTACATATAAAAGTTCAATCAATATTTGTAGAATCAATGTATACGATGATTCAACTACTTGACTGGGTTTTTCTGAGCCTTGATTTCTTCGTTTGTTGAAAAACAAAAAGGATTGATAATATGTGTTTCTGCCTCACATCATTAATGTTAGGATCAAAAGAGAGAAATGATGGCTTTGAGAAATTACCCAGTCGCTCACAAAATTAAAGAAACAGCACCATCAGTAATAGCAGCACTGAACTTGTGTGACTTTGGCCGGACGGTTTTAATTCTCTGGGTGTTCCTTTTTTCAAACACAGAAGGGCTGAATTGGACTAGATGACCTCTAATCTGCTTTCCAGCTCAGACTAAACTGGCCAACACATACTCATTTAGTACCCCCTCTATGCAAAAGACTTTTCTAGGAAGAAACTCTGTGAAGAATCATCCAAGAGATTTCAAAGATAAATAAAACACAATAAACTTTCTAAAACACTTTGTCCTGATCGTATTTTGAAATTTAAAAGCAAGTCATTAAGAAAAAGCATAGGAAGATGTGAAAACCAGATTTCACAAGAAAAGTCTTTCGGGAAAATAAAAAAATTGAGTTAGTTTTTGGTATGCGTCTTGCGGAGATCATTCTGACCTTCCGAACTGCTTGTGTAACAAACTTGGATTTGACATTTGGTGCTGGCTTTTACAATCTACCTAATGAGAAAAGTTTTTAAGAAGAGTGAGAGCATGCTGCATTAAAAAAAAATTTTTTTTCAGGAAAATGTAGATGTTGCAAGCAGCATAAATATACTACTGTGATTTAAACAAAGTACTTCATGTGAAAATGCGGACAATTCAAGGCAATTTCAGACACAAATAGAATAAACTTTACAGCTCTGCTAATTCATTGACTCAAAAAGCCAGAAGATTTTCTCCAGAATTCAGCTGAAGGAACCAATCCATTAACAATTTTAAATGGTATGTAGGTAGTAGATACTTCAGGGAATTAAACATGTAAGACAACTATTCTTATCCTTGACCATATTTGTATATTTATAAAATCACTCAAATAGAAGACTAAATCGTCTTCCAACATAACACATTAAAATTTCACCTCATAACTGTTGATCCTTAAACCTGCTCTTCTTCATTAGGCTCATTTTGAAAAACTCCATCTCAATTTACCACCTTTCCCCATATTTTTATTAGTGCATTATAAAAGAGCCAGGTGCAATGGCACATGCCTGTACTCCCAGCAGCTCAGGAGGCTGAGACAGGAGGATCAAGAGTTCAAAGCCAGCTTCAGCAACAGTGAGGCACTAAGCAACTCAGTGAGATCCTGTCTCTAAATAAAAAACACAAAATAGGGCTGGGGATGTGACTCAGTGGTTAAGTGCCCCTGAGTTCAATCCCTGGTACATCATCATCATCATCATCATCATCATCATCTCATCTTACATAATGGTGGAATTTATTATTACATATTACATATACACACAAAATAACAAGAAAATTTGGCCAATATCATATGCCAATGTTTCTCCTTTGCCTACCTGTATCCTTCTCCTTGGCCCCTTTCCTCTACTCTACTCCCTTTGATTTTCCTGAGACACTCCACAACTTTATTTTCTCTTTTCCTCTTTAACTTTCACATATGAGAGAAAACATATGACCCTTTCCCTTCTGAGTTTGGTTTATTTCTCTAGTCATAATGTTCTCAAGTTCCATCCATTTTCCTATGAATAACATAATTTCATTTTTCTTAATGGCTAAATAAAACTCCATTGTGTGTATATACCACATTTCCTTTGTCCCTTCAACCACTGATGGACATCTAGGCTGGTTCCATACTTTAAAAAAAAGTCTCCTTGATTTCAGCTTCCACACTTCGTCTGTCCAGTGAATCATCAAGTCCTCCAGAAGGAAGAGTGTACTTGTTGGGGTGAATGAGGCTCTGCTTCAAGAACAAACATCTCTGGAAATACCGTAAAATAGATATTTATTTAGCAAAATAGATATTTATTTCTTGTTCATATTATAGTCCTGTATAGATTGGTTCTACTCAGTGGTTCTTCTAAGCCATGAAATCAAGAACTCAGTTTTGCTTCTGCTTTTTAGCTAATAAAAGTAAAGAATAGGTGAGACATTTTTAAAGGCCAAGCTTAGATGTGGCTTACATGTCTTCTACTCATTCTGTTGACCAAAACTCAGTCACATAAAACTTCATCCTTAACCTAACCTCAGGGGTCTGAGAAATGCAGTCTTCCGGAGCATCCAGGCTGAAAAAGCAGTATTGTCTCTGCCACAGGGACTAAACTAATAAAGAGGATTTTCTGCCACTAAGATCTACAAATTCTCAGGTTTATCTACCTAACTAATAAAATGTAGTCATAATTAAACTCTTCTAACAACTCTTTTGGTTTTATCCTCCAAGAAAATTAAAATGCATTGAGCTGAGTCTTTATTATCACTTGCCTCATTTGGAAAAAAAGCTTTTTGCTTAACACAGTACTGGGCCATCTAGAACTTTATTTTTCCCACACCATTCCCCCTTTCCTTGTTATTTACTACAATGCTTTATTTTCCATCTAAATATTACCATACCCACCACCATCACCCATTCCTTTGGAACTGTAGAGATACAGAGGAGACTTGGGCTCACACAGATGTGCGACCAAACTGAGAAATTTAGAAGTTCTTAAAGCATTAAAATCATGGGATCCACATCACTGAGGCTGACCAGCTTTCCCTCTCAGGGATAATTTAGACAAAATTTCCTGAGCCCTCTTAAGAGTGTTTCCTCTTCAACCCTATTTAGCCGACCAGCTCTCATGCTCCTCACAGGGCTAAACCTAGGTACCATGTTTCTCTGGAGAACTTCCAGTCCTCCAAAGTCTGGTGCGGTGTCACTTTCATGTGAATGCAAACCTACACTGCCCCATCTACCTTTCTCATAGCACTTGCCACATAGTCTGAAAAGAACAAAAAAAAATTTTTTTTAACTGATGTTTCTCTAACTATAAACTCCTGGACACAAGCACCTACTTGCTGTAATTATGGTCATACCCTCACCATCTAAAGCTGTTTAAATCCCCCAAACCATATTTGTTTAATGAATGAATAAATGATAGAAAATAGCAGCTAAATTTTTGGAGTAATTAAAACAGGGAAACCAAAGAGTATGCACAACTGATAGTAACCACACTGAAGAATTTCAATTGCATGAAAATAAGAAAGTTTCACGCTGGGTGAAGTGGTGCCCACCTGTATTCTCAGAGGCTCTGAAGGCTGAGGTAGGAGGATCGTGAGCTTGAAATCAGTCTCAGCAAAATGTGAGGCACTAAGCAACTCAGTGAGACTCTGTCTCTAAATAAAATACAAAATACAGCTGGGGGTGTGGCTCAGTGGTTGAGTGCCTCTGAGTTCAATCCCCAGTACACTACCCCCACCACCAAAAAGAAAAGAAAAGAAAAGATAAGAAGAAAGCTTCAGAATAATTAGTTTGGAAAGAGAGGTAACTTTTAAGTCAGACTTGAATGTCCCTTTGTTTCTTCCAGAAAAGAACTTGTTCTGGTCACTCAACTTACATGCACATGCTCAATACTCAGAACACGTATAAGTGCTTCATTCAGTTCGTACAGCACTGAACATACATAATCGTGGGTCACAGTTGCCTTCATTTTTATGGCTTTTCCTACAAGGTGAGATCTTACAGATCAAACCTGCCTCTCTCTCAATAGACTTTCCCATGTTTAGTTCACTGCTATAAATTCAGTAGGACTACTTAATATGTAATGCACTTGTTGTACCCTATAAATATGCTTGATTAAAAGTATAGATAGAATATACTGCACAATTTTATATCTGAAATAAACAGAATTTTTATGTCTTTAAAATATACCTTGTGTGTCCAGGTTGATTCAAATCCTGTTTGAAGTTCTATGGTTTTTGTCTATCTCCATTTCATTGTATTGTTTAGGAATACCAAAGACAAATAGCTTATAGAGCAAAAAGTAGATACATGACTTTGGGGAAATCCTTACTCCTTGTGTCTTTATTTTTCTCCTTTAGAAACTGAAGATAACAACTCCTCTCTTGGCTAAATCTCAAGGTGAAATGAAAACAAAACTTAATATTGTTTATTATCACACTTGCAATATGGGAAAGATTTTAAAATATTTTTATGATCTCTAATGCGTGCCACCTGGAGGCAGATTGGCAGTTTCTCTTGGAGGAAGAGACCAACTGCCTCTTCAGGGTGATATAACTCCCACTTTCAGGACATGGGTTGTTGCAATAAACCAACCCATCGATCTGTGTATCCTCCTAGGACCCAGTTAACCATTTCGGCCTTTGCCTATAAGATTTGCAAAAGAACAGTAGTTCATACTATGCTCTAGAAAAACAAAATTCTCTTGTTATTCTAAATTATTTCCATTCACCTCATCCAATATATGAGGATAATGAGATCAAATATTAGATTAAAAGGAATTCTAAAAACTGCCACATTAAATATTGCAGTTTTAAACAATCAGAACTTCATCTCACAACCAAATTCTCTATAACAAATTAAGATCCAAACATAAATGTTCTTTCCCATTTTGTTATGTTCCAAGAAACAAAATCTTCCCTAATAATTTTCTCTTTCATGGGCGCCAAAGTATCACATGCAGGACCTGTTTCATGTATCACCCCAGCCTGAGCTCTCCCTCAGTGGAACAGGAGCAAATCCTAAAAATACCTTCCCAATCACATCAATCCAATCAAGCTTCTCTCATGCCCTACTAGTAAAAGGAACCAGGAAGTCAGTAAATAAAAGATATGGCAATGCCTGCTTCATGCCCTCAAAATATTACAGAAAGAAAAAAAAAACACAAATTCAGTTCTTCCACTCAAAAGTATGCTCCTAGATCTCAAGGTCTGAAATACAAGGGACACACACAGCTGTTACCAAGACCCAGGCAGATGGCCAGGATATCTGAGGGAAGGACAGTGGAGAGAAAGAAACAGTATCCACATCCTTGAGCCTTGTGTGCCAGTGTCTTTGTCCAGAATCGACAACTTGGAACTTAAACTTGGGAGAGTGAAATACTTTGTCATTAGATTATTTTAAACAAGGAGGTTTACCATAATTGCAGGTGGGGAAAATTCACATGGGCATCATCTCAATGTCTCTTAAAAGAGCAACTTTCTAGCCTTTTTAACAGTTTAGAGATTTCAATAGTGGCAGCCCCAGTCATCAGACCATTCTTGGTGTTTTTTTGTTTTTCCACGCCACATATTAAACTTCTAAGCATTTCCTGCCCCACAGTGAGCATTAAGAACAGCACTGTCTTCGTGCCCTCTTTTAGTTAGGGATTCTTAGCAGAGTAGTTATTGCTACTACCTTTAGCAGACAATGATATTTGCAGTTTGTGACAGCTTCACAGCAGCTTTACTTACCCACTAATTCAGGAAATCCTCCAAAGTGAAACTTATGAGTTTTGTGTTTTCCAGTTGTATTTATTAGCAATCAAATTTTATCTGTCCACAAATCTTGGTGCTGGATATTTACATTTTAAACATGTTGCTCCAATAGAACAATATACATATACACCAACCTGGGCACCTTTTCTTATTTTTAAACTTATGTATTTCACTTTAGTACACCTCTGTTTGAGGCACAGTTGATGATTTCCCACAGGTGTCAAGGGTTCCCACTCATCTCTCAGGCACTTGGCCACTTACTCATGGAGAGCTGTAGATTCCATCTCTAGTGCCTGCTCATCTGTTAGCATGGCCTCCCTCAAGTAGATGATGTGCTATGCCACAGTACATGAGACCTGGCTTCCCTAATGGCATTCCTTTTAAGGGGCCAGATGATGTCACCCAGAAGCATAATGGTACCAACTCCCCACAATAAGAAATTGACTATGGAGTGACAAGTGGTGGGAAGGAGCTGGGAAGTAAATTCCTCTTCTCCTTCCAGATATGACCCACAGGACTGATTTCTTAATTGACATGTTGCCCAGCACCTTACATCTGTTTGCTCTCTTTTCCTCTTTGCCCTCTTGGTCCTTACTCTCACTACCCTGAAATTGTACTTCCCAAGAAATTATTTGTAATAAATTTTACCTCAGGTAAAGGTAGCAAGACCATTTAAACTAGAAAAAGAGATTTCCTGAAGGCAAAGTTTGAGATTTTGGACCAGGAACAAATAAAGATGAAAGGCAGGGAGGATGCAGATAAATCTAACTTGTCTTTGAGAGGTTATTTTTTTTTTAATTTTTGTTATTTTCATTTTTAATTGAGGTAAAATATACCTGACATAAAATTTATCATTTTTATTACTTCTTATATGCACATTCCAGTGATGTGAAGGACATTCACATTGTTGTATATCCCATCCCTATAATTGTTTTCTTCTTGAAAACCGAAACTCCCCCCCTCATTAAACAGCTTCCATGATCCCCCCTCCCCTATCAACCACCATTCTGTTGTTTTTTTGGGGGGGATTTCTTTTTTAGTTTTATTGACTTTATTTTTTTTAAATACACAACAGCAGAACGCATTACACTTCTTATTACACATATACAGTACAATTTTCATATCTTTGTATATAGAGCATGTTCACGCCAATTCATGCCTATGTACATGTATTTTGTTCTATTCTAAGTACCTCACACAGAGCAATCATTCAGTATTCGTTTCTTTGACTGGCTTATTTCACTTACTATAAAGTCCTCAAAAACTGTTCATGTTGTAGTGCATGTCAGAATTTTCTTCCTTTTGTGCTGAATGCTACTATATTATACATATATATCATATAGCATTTATTGTGTCACCTATCAATGGACATAATGGTTGTTTCCACCTTTGAGCTGTTGTGAATAATGCTGCTATTTACATAGATATATAAATATCTCTGTGAGACTTGCTTTCAATTATTTGGGGTATATGTCCTAAAGAGGAATTGCTGAGTCATATAGGAATAATATATTCAAACTTTTGAGGAATTGCCATACAATTTTCCATAGAAGTTATAACATTTTACATTTATATCAATAGTTTACAAGCATTCCAATTTCTCCAAATTCTTGCCAGCACTTGTTATTTTCTGTTTTTCTTGGACATGAGTCATTCTAATACAGGGACAATATGGTATCATACCATGGCTTTGATTTATTTTTCCTGAAAAAATATCTGAAGGAATTTTTGAAGGAGTTTTTAAAGGAATTTTTCAGTTGTTAGTAGATTAAAAGGGGTAACAAGCCCAAGGAAGTCTCATAAAGAAAAAGAGATGATAAGATTCAGACTTTCTCCTTGGCTTCTCCTTGGCCCTAGAGCTAAATATAATTCCAAATAAGCCAGAGAGAAACCTAATTTAGACAAGCTGAACTGCTAACTGCTAACACCTAATGCAATTCAGAGGCCAGGTCTCATTCACTGCAAGTTCATGGAACTTAGTTTTAGAGCCCAAGCTATGATCCTGGTGGAAGACAAACTACACTGGAGTTGTCTGTCAATCACTAATACTTTAAAGGCACAACTGCATAGGACCAATCTTGGCCAAGATGAGTTACAGAGATCCATTCCAGTAAAAAATTCATCTGCATGGACAAAACAGAATGCATTGGCTATCATCAAGGTACAATATCAAAATGAGGCCGGCCCTACACAAGTATCAAAGCCTATACCTATTGCCCTAGCCACTGTGGAAGGCACATTTTCTCCTGGAGTTCAGTCTCCAAATGTAAGAATTGGGACTGTGTTTCAAGGACCCTAGTCCATGCATCAATAGGTTCTTGTTTATGTAGAAGGTAGTAAATAGCACTTTTCCCTCCTCTCAAGTTAAAATCCATTTGGGGATAACACAGGAATCAGTGAAGGTCAAAAAAGCAGTTTTACTACATAGAAAATGGATTCTACCCTCTTCTCAGTTTCATGCTCCAGTCCCTGAATTAAATAGACACCCTGCCTTACGCAGGGAGGGTCAATACAACCACAGACTCCTCCCTGGCAGAGCACAGGTGTGTCCTGGGATCACACCTCTCCAAGAGTGGGAGAAATAGAAACACGATAGTTGCTCTTTTCTTTACTTATACAAAAATAGAAAGCTCTACTTTATATATGAAAGAAAGACAGAATTCACCATGCATCTTATTCTGTCACAGCTACAATGTACCTGGGTCCTGTAGTAGTTGAGATTTTCTAGGAGTCTTGTAGTTCCTCAGGGCTGTAACCAAAGAAGCCAACTATCCATCTAATTGACTCTCATCTACCTCTCATCTATCCAGACTTCCTATCATCCATGGATTTTGTTTTTAATTCTGTGGGTGACAGAAATCAAGGCTTATACAAAGTGAAAAATGAAATACTGGGCTCCTTCTCAACGGCATAGGCCCAGACTACATCTAGTATCATCACCATTTTCCTTTTCTTTCCAACTACTGATCAAATTCTAACTTGGAAAAACGCAGGTGGTGGGGAAGTTCTTACCTTATGTGTCATTCATGGAATAAAATCCATTTTCTGAATTCTCCAGATTTGGGTTCTGGTTACTTAGAGAAGAAATTCAGAATATTATTTTCTCAAACCATTGTCTTTGCCTTTGGCTTTCAAGAGCTTCAGCTTATTTGGAATTTGTACTTTTTGTTCTCTCTATATCATCTTTACCTGAAGTGCCATCTATAAAAATTTCTCCCTAGTGCCTGAGTAGTTGGCAAAAAGCTCTGGGAAGCATAATGAAGACAGACAGACAGACAGACACATACACACACACACACACACACACACACACACACACACACACCTCTCACTGTAGTCTCTTCAAACACTATTTTGATGCAAGTAGAAATAAGACGAGAAATCTCTAAATAACAACATTTGTGAAATTTTTATTAAACATTTTAAAAATTATGCACTATCTTTAAAATCAACACATACTGAAGTATTGTTTAAAATAAAATGAAGTGCTATCTCTTAATCAGGTTGTTAATAAAAAGAAATTACCTAGATTTCATGAGGCATTGTATCTTCACCTCTAAAACTGATAATACTGCTTAAAATTTTTGAGGGTATTAAAGATACCCTGACCATATATGATGCAGGTGCCTGACACTAAATCTTGCCCAGCAAATTATTTTTTTTCACTCCATATTCAATAAAGTCTGCCCTCGAGCTGGTGCCATTGGAGAACTACTTATCCTCAAAACTCTCCACAGTAAAATTATCTATGTAGAAGCTTCCCTATGCAAGTAAAGCTTTTTTGGTACTTAAGCTGCCTGCCAGATAGGGTGAATATTTTTAACAGAAAATTAAATGTGTGGATTTTCTTTTCATCATGAAAAGTAATTTTTAACAAGAACTACCAATTCTACACAAATTCCTCAAGAATTACAAGAGGGATTGCTTTCCAACTAAATTTATAAGGCCAGTTTAACCCTGATATCAAAGCCCAATGGAAGGAAGGAAGGAAGGAAGGAAGGAAGGAAGGAAGGAAGGAAGGAAGGAAGGAAGGAAGGAAGGAAGGAAGAAGACAGAGAGATAAGAGACAGAAAGTTATGGACCAATGCTGCTCATGAACACAGATGGAAAAGTTGCCAAAGTACTAGCATAGAATCCAATAGCATATAAAAAGTATAGTATATTATAACCAAGTGGAATTGATCCCCAAAATTTAAGGCCAGTACAACACTTAAAATATAAGTTAATATGATTTATCATATCATCAGCACAAATAGGAAAAATCAAGTGATCATCTCAGTAGACACAGAAAAGTCTTTTGACAAAAAAAATAGGACATTCATTCCTGATTAAAACCTCCATAAGACTAGGACTAAATGGGAACTTACATGACCTGATAAAGACCACCCCAAAAGAGCAAGAGTCACATCATATTTAATGGATAAAGACTGAAGACTTTCCTTCTAAGATCAGGAACAACACAAGGATGTCTGTCCCCAGTATTTTTCAGTGTTATACAGAAAATTTAAACCATTGCAACAAACAAAAGGCATTTAAAATGGAAAAGGATAAATAAATCATTTCTATTCACATGTACCATGATAGGCAACAGAGAAAAATCTCAAATATATATACCATAGAAAAACTAGTAGGTCTAATAAGTGAGTTTAGCAAGGGCAGAGGCTATATGGTCAATCACATTTCTGTATATTAACAATAACTTAGAAATTAAAACTTTAAAAGTATTATTTGCAATAGCAGCAAAAGCCTGTAATACTTATATATAAATCCTACAAAGTATCTATAAGACTTTTATGTTGAAAACTACAAAATATGGGGGGGAGGGGGATAGTAGAGGATAGGAAAGGTAGCAGAATACATCAGTCACTAGTATGGCATTATGTAAAAATGTGAATGTGTAACCTATGTGATTCTGCAATCTGTATTTGGGGTAAAAATGGGAGTTCATAACTCACTTGAAACTATTGTTCGAAGTATGATATGTCAAGAGCTTTGTAATGTTGTGAACAACCAATAAAAAAAAAAGAAAACTACAAAATACCAATGAAGGAATTAAAAAAATACCTAAATAATGAAGATACATGTTATGGTTTTGGAGCCAATGATTCAACACTGTTTATATGACTTACCCCAAATTCACCTACAGATTCAAGGCAATTTTAGGAAAAATCGCAGTAGAATTTCTTCTTTCAAGAAATTTATGAGCTGCGTCAAAAATCAGAAAGAGAAGACAAAGTTGGAAGATTTATACTACCCAATTTCCAGACTTACCATGAAGTTATAATAGTCAAAACCATTGATACAAGAGGCAGGTTAGATATACAGGTCAATGGAAAATAAGGGAGAGTCCAGAAACAGACCCACACTTGGTCAATGGAGTTTCAGTACAAGTTCAAAGGCAATTCAATAAAGAAAAGGCAGACTATTTCACAAATATTGAAACACCTGGGTTTCTGTTTGGAAAAAAAGAAGGAGGAGGAGGAGGAGGAGGAGGAGGAGGAGGAAGAGGAGGAGGAGGAGAAGAAAAAGAAGAAGGAGAAGAAGAAGAAGAAGAAGCTAAAGCCTTACCTTGTACCTTCACAAAATTTAGCTCAATATGAATCATAGACCCAAAATTTCTATGTACAAACTATAAAACTCCTAGGAAAAAGAGGTGGGGGAGCTTTTTAATTTTGGAACAAAGAGTTCTTAGCTATGATACTAAAAGTCTGAGCCAAAAAGAATCCTATAAGTATCTTACACTTTATCAAATAGATGAACTTTTGCTCTTCAAAAAACACTGATAGTAATAATACAAGGCAGAGCCTGAGAGGCAATGTTTTCAGATGATACATCTCATTAGAGATTCAGAGCCAGATTACTTAAGGAACTCTAAAACTGCAATAATTACAATAAAAAAATTTAAAGTTGGCAAAATATTTGAATTGATAATTCATTGAAAACATTGGAATGGTAAATAATTCTAATTAATTAAACCCACAATGTTATATCATTCCATACTTAGAACAATTATTTTTATTTTTGAATCAGGATCTTGCTTTGTTGCTCAAGCTTGTCTCAAACACATGCCTTAGCCACCCAAGTACTGGGAGTACAGGCTCCCTTCACTATACCCAAAGAATAACTAATATTTTTTTAAAATGACAGTACAAAGTGGAGCAACTAGAACTCCTCTTGTATTGCTGATGCAAATACAAACTGTTACAGCCCGACTTGGAAATCTGTTTGGCAGATTTAAGGAAGTTAAACACGCGCCACACAATGCAGCAATCCCACTCCTAGGTGTTTTCCCAAGTGAAATGAAAACCTGTCTTCGCACAAAATCCTGCATGTTAACATTTATAGCAGCTTTATTTGCAGCCCCCAAAAGCTGAAAACAACTGTGGTACATGCAATCAAATACTGCTCAGGAATAAGAAGGAACAAACTGTTGATACATGCAACAACATGGATAGATCTCAGATGCATTTTTCTAAGAGCAAGAAGCCAGACTCAAAAAACTTTCTAAGTATGATTTGCAAGACATTTTTTCAAAGCCAAAACTATTGGAACAAAAACAGATCAATGGTTGCCAGGGGAGCGAGATTAACCACACAGTAATACTGGGGATCTGGGGGAAGTGAGAGAACTATTCTTTATCTTAACTATAGTGGTGGTAATTTTAAGACTAAATGTTGGCCAACACCACAGAATTGTGCATTGGATTTTACTGTACGTAAATTTTATGCTAATATATAAGTAAGAAAAATCTTTCTTGATTGTAAGCAGCCACGCTTCTCAGTCCACACCTTATATGTGTTTTGCTCATTTATTTTCTATAATTAGATATAACTTTTTTTCCCCAGTGTTTCTATTCTGCTGGGTTGGTAGACAAACTTATCTTCAACCCCTTCTGAGAATTCTCTCCATCTCTTCTTCCATTTATGCCATTATACTATGCAAATTGGGAGCTATAATCAGAAGCCCACACCAATGGCTGCATTCATTGCCCTAGGCTGCATTATACCTGCAAAGTTTTTTTTGTTTTCACGTTACTCTAAGGAAAGGGAAATTTTTCTTATGAAAACGTTACATATCGATCTTCACATTGTGAAAATCCAGGTACTAGGCAATCATTTCCTCTTGAGGATTTTGATGCTGATCTATGAGCACAGCTGAAAGCAGAGGCAGAATTCTTTCTGGACCACTGAGCTCTCTCGTTCATCTAATTCACTTATTCTACCTCCTGCCTGTCTCTCCCTCTTCCCTGCTCTCTCTCCTTGGTTTCCCACACAGCCCAGAGGAGTTCTCTGCTCTCTCCTCTCCTTGCTTCTGGCCAAAATACTTTGTCTATATCCTTAAATACCAACTTTGTACCCTCTCCACAAAACTCTCTAAGATCCCCTAAGGGCTTAGGTTTCTTCATGACGAATGTCAGAAACAAGCATGCTATTTCTAATTTCAGCCCTCTTGCTGCCTCCCTGCGGCACTTGAGTACAGAGTTAACTACAGGGGTGCAGAGAGAATAAAGCAAGATGGAAACACGAGAGAAAAGAACAGGTTAATATCTTAAAGTATAACTCCACCTCACCTGGATAAAATAGTTTAATCATACCACATTTATTGCTGTTTCCTTTACAGGTAGATGAAAACCTGTGAGCAAACTCTCCCATTTCATGAGTAACCATAAATGTTGGTTTTTTATTTGATGTTGTTAAAATTTTGTTATTATGTTATGAAATTATGATATTCTCCAGAAAGCAGAAACAGAAAGAATTCTTAGGGTAAGAAATGGTGGGTGAACCAAGTGAAAAAGAATGTGCATAAAAAATCATACTCAGAAAGGTTATGGGCCTATCAGCATTCTGTACAGTTGTTCGGAAGCAAAGAAAAAGCAAAACAGATTCTAAAAAATAAAATTTATGGAAACTTTGCTGCCAAACGTTGTAAAAGAATAATCAGTAGAAAAGAGTAATTAATTCACACATTACATGTTCTCCCTTTTTAATCCTCGCCAATGGCAATCTTGTACTTTTGAGAGGGACATCTGGAAACCAAAGTGGCTTAAAACATTGTCTTTCTAGCAAGCAGCTAGCCAGGAATCTCCATGTTCTACAAGCTGCTTGTTCCTGCCTCCAGCCCCAAATGGAGCCGGCCTGCCTTCCCACCAGACAGGCTAAACAATGGCAGATTGGTTCCCAGTGCAGAGCACTGTCTCCAGATGTCCATGGTTCCGGAAAGCTTGGTCACACTCTTCAGACACAAAAGAAGCTCTGTATTCCACTAGCCAGCATCCTACTGGCCTAGTAAAGGAACCACACCCAGTGGGACAAGGAACCAGCCTGGTTTACCCCTGGGGTCACATAGTAGTAGTGAGGTGATAGCTTCCCCATGACACAAGTATTCAAGCAGCAAATATGTGACCTTGAAGGGTATAATTGCAGAGGGGACTCAAGGGAACTCTAAATATTCTATAAATATCCTATATAGTCATGTACTACCCACTTGACATTAGGATTCTAAGAGATTACCCTTTTCCAAGGAAGTGAAAACATATACTCCATTATGAGAAATTTATATTCCAAAGCAAATCAAAACCTGGCTGATACCATAGAGCTATGAAAACAAATCATGAAATATTCAGGAAATATATATCCTGAGAGATAAAGTGTAGATATGCCACGAATTGGGGAATGTTTTAAGAGTTATATATCAATTCAGTTAAATGCTTGTAGTGAAATATACGACATTTCCTTTAATGCTGGTTTGTGCTGTATGATTGTATTGAAATTTGATTATTTTCTGCATGCAGGTGAATCATCACTGACCTTACCAACTTGAAATACTGAAAGATCAGTGTGATTCTGTGGAAGAACAAAAGCTAATATGTGGAATTTCTACAAGAGAATGATAGCTGCCTTGCTTTCAGGTCTATATATTATTACAAAGGTGATGGTGAATAAAAGAGATGAATCAATAGAGAAAAAAGCTATAATTTGTAATGGACATGTTATAAAGCAAAAGGTATGTTTTAGAAAATTTGTATTTTTATTTTATGTTATTTATTTTTGGGGAGGGTGTATCAGGGATTAAACTCAGGGACACTCAACCACTGGGCCACATCCCCAGCCCTATTTTGTATTTATTTAGAGACAGGGTCTCACTAAGTTGCTTAGTATCTCACTTTTGCTGAGGCTGGCTTTGAACTCATGATTGTCCTGCCTTAGCCTCTCAAGCCACTGGAATTATAGGCATGCACCACTGCACACAAGAATCTTTATTTCTAAGCCATTGGTGTGACAAAAATTAGTATTTTCATTTTTACCAATTTATTGCATAATAAAATAAATTAATTATTTAGATAAAGAAAATTTTTTTCTACTTTTAAGCAATATACATTACATAGAGCCTTTCTGAAGTCCTGAGGAACTCAAATAGTATTGAATCACTGAGATCTTCCCTTCACGTCTCTCTACACAAAAACCACATGAAGAAATCAAGTTACAAGGGTCAGGGGACCGAAGGAGGGAAATATGAAATCTCTGTAACTTCTGCTCAATTTTTCTGTAAGCCCAGAATTGCTCTAAAAATTAAAGTCTATATTTTTTAAAAAGTCAGGAAATTATATTTTACTATAAATATTATAGTATTATATTTTCCTTCCAGAAAACAGAAATTACTATTGTTGGAAATTAAAACATATCACATTATATGCACTTAAATGTCAAATGGAAACAGAGATTATAGTCTCTCTAATGACCACAAGAGGGGCTTATTGTGGTTAAAGTTTAAAGGAGGGCAACATGTTCCACAATGTATAAGAAAGAACTGGGTAAGAGTAGGAGATATCTAATTTGGCAGGGTAAAGAAATAGTATTTCACTGGAAGTTACAAATAAGCCATATATTTAAGTACATAATAGATTTCCCTTTAAGGACACCTGGAGAGGATTCAGGTGCTTTTCAGGGCCTATGCAATAGGTCACCTTTGAGGTCTCTTCCAGCCCTGGGACACACCACTGAAAAATGCCTTCTTAACAGAAAGATTGAAAATACTATTCTCAGTAAAAGGGGAGTTTCATTTCCCAAGTGTTAGACATTTAGGATACTGAAATTATGACCAGGAGTGGTTATCTTTAATAACACTAGCATTAGCATCAGAGAGTAGTAGAGTTTGAAAACTACAGATTGTTCCTACATGCCAGTTATCCATGGAGAACAACTCATGAGAAATCTTCATTAGCATATCCTCTATGGGTCTAGAAGACAGCACTTAATAAAGGGATGAGGGTAGGAAATAAGAATCCCAGGTTGCTGGCTTGAGCTGAAATGCTCTGCATGAGATTTGGGGAAAAGTTGACCCGTAAATTTTGAAAGCAGTTGGGGATGGGCCACAAAAGTTATAGAGCTAGATGATTGAGGAGTTATGCCCACAAATGATAATAGGGCAAAGGAATGTATTCTACAGAGTATCCATAGGGAAAAAGCACACTCAAGAAAATGAAAGAATCGATACATTGGTTGTATGTTGTGTGAGTTCTCTTCGCATACAGGTAAGCTAGAGTTTTACTCACGAAATTGTAAAACATTAAAGCAGAATTCCAGGTGTTCTTAACCTCAGGATAGTCTTCTGAGTGTACAAATATATAGTCTCTTAGAGGTACAAATGAGGGCTTTGTTCTGTGATGCCCTGGATTTTCCCTTAGAGAATGTGGCAACTCAGCCTGAGCCAAGTGAGAGTACAGGATTATTATTTTTGTTGACTTAAGTAGGAGTAAGAATTAAGATGGGGTACTGGAGATGTAGGTCAATGATAGAGCCTGTTCTGTGCATGTACAGGCTAGTGTCAAGATGAAACATGGAGTTTGATACAGGTTTTGTGAGATAATCATGTTGATAGAATTTTCAAAGATAATATGCTATGGTGACTTCTCCCTTAATTTTCCTCCCCAATTCCAACCCAGATGAGACACTGAAAATCTAGATAGCACTTGCTAAGCCTCTATCATCTGACAATCACTGTGCTAAGTAATTTATCCTTAACATAAGCCTGTGAGATAGATGCCATTCTCACCTCACAAAGGAAGAAGAAACTCAAGGAAGTTGATTCTTTATTTCACTCACTCATTTACTTTACTGTGTCAATATACATCAGTTAATCATCTCCTAGATGGTACTATGGAGGATATCAGAAGCTACTTCTATCAGAAGCTTCTATATAATACTCCTATTACTTTCACTAAGTCTTTTTCTAGAAACAGTACTCCTTTTCTACTTGAATCTATCCCTATCTCTAGCCTACCTATAAGTATCACCAAAACTTCCCTTTTCTCACCTAATATCTATTCTTTGACCATAGCAATGGTAAACTTGCCAACTAAATAGAATTCGGGACTAAGAGAAAGTTCAAGATAAGGTCTTATCAAAATGGTTGAAAATTGTACCATGAAAAACTAAGAACTATGATGAACTATCTTTGCCAGCAGGTGGAATTCCATTGTGAAAGGAAAACGTGATGTTGACACAGTGGATAAGAGCTGAGACACAAAACAGACTGGATCCACATGGCAGGAATCTCTCTGCTGCTTTGCCAAGGACTGGATGTTCATCTCTTCCTTATGCTCCGTAAGTATACCTCAGTATCCTTCAAAAATCAACCCCTAAGAGGTCTGGGGATCCATGATAAAATTCTAATCAGAGAAGAATAGATATCATCTTATTCCTTTTTCTTTTCTTGATGTTTTTTTAATATTCTCTCAGGGCAATTACAAGAATGGACAGGAATTCCAGGTAGGAAGACAAAACAATTGTTCAGATGTGAAATGAAGAGGGGTGACTTTAAGTGACGAAGTCACTTTATGAACTAAGATCAGCAGATTACTCTTGGGGGGGGGCAGAGAGAGAGAGAGAGAGAGAGAGAGAGAGAGAGAGAGAGAGAGTCTTCACCTCCAGGGAAACTGGATGGATAAGTGGGGATGATAATGCTTGTGGAATGGTGAGTTTTCTTAGTGCCTGCCGAGTGGAAGATACCTGCAGGACATCCAAGTGGAAATGTAGAGGACAGGCAGATGGTCAGGAAGGCAGATTGCCTTTTACATCCATCTGCTTACTATAATCAACCCTAGGAAATAGCACCATCACCGCTCCCATTTCACAGATGAGAAAACTGAGGCAAAGGGAGATCAGGGGAAGTAGTTTTGTTTTGTTTTGCTTTGTTTTATAATAAACTGGCTAGGTTTTTTTTTAATCTTCTAGCCTGAATTACAGAATTGGGCAGTAAGTGAATTTAGGGGCAGGTGACGAGGGCATTTCAAAAGAATGGGTGGGAAGAAAAGAAAGAAGAGTCAAGCTGAAACACTAGCAACAAAGACTTCAAAGGGACAGAGAGAATGTTGTAGTTACATCCCTGCTCTGGAGCCAATATATCCAAGTTCAAATTTTAACCTGGTAGCAGCTACTTGCTCTGAACAAGTCTTAGATACCCTTTGTCTTCAATATCCTCATCTGCTCATTGCTAATAATTATAACACCTATTTCCTAGGGTGATATGTAGCAACTAAGAAGATATGTAAAAAGCTGATCGTGCAGTATGGCAAATACTGAATATTCAAGAAATATATGCTATTATTATAAACTTGAAAAAGAAACAGAAAAAAAAAGTTAATGGTAAAATAGGAAAAGTGGGAAATGGTACTGTCCTAGAAGCTAAAGAAAGATAAAACTTTACAAGGCAGGAAATACACCTTTCTTTCTAGGTATGGTGGTCCAGGCCAAGAGTCCCAATTCCTCTGGAGGCTGAGGTGGGAGGATCACTGGAGCACATGAGTTCAAGACCAGCCTGGGCAACACAGTATTCCCAGATTCAAACAAAACAAAACACCTCTTTCTTTTAGTGAGGTCAATAAAAAATGGGACCCACAGAGTTCCATCTGGCTTACCCACTTCCAGGTCATATGTGGCATGGGCAAGGAGCAACCAGACTGTGTCTGGGTGAGGAAAGAATGAGGGGTGAAGAAATGCAGTCGATGGACACAAAGTTTCTCCTTAAAGGTTGGAATATGAAGGGAGCAGGATGGAGGCTAAAGGAGATATCAGGGGGATGTGGTTTCTTTTTTTTTAATGCAATGCAATTTTATTATCATTTGGAGTCACATATATCTTAAGTGAAGCATGTTTTATATATACATATTTAAAACGTAGAACATAATTAACTTTTTTTTAAAAAAATTAGCTTGTTCTTTGTAATAATACATGCAAGTAACATGCATTTTGACATATTATACATACATGGAGCATAGCTGCCCATTCCGGTGGTTGTACATGATGTGGAGTTTCACTGGTCAAGTATTGGTACATGAAAATAGGAAAGTTATGGGACATGGTTTCCTGATAACTGTGGAGAGCTGAGGTAAAAGGGATGGAAATTGTGCTGAAGGGGAAAAGCTAGTAGAGATCAGGAGGCTGAAGATGAAGGGGAAAGGACAACTCCTAAGGAAGAGGGAAAAAGGTTGAGAATGCATGAAGAAATCAGTCTGAAAGGCAGAGATATCTTTTCTGCCAATGAAATGCAAAAGAGATAAGGAATGGTTGCAGTAATAATTCTGATCACATCCACATCACCATAAGCAATACATATGGTCCCTTATGGAGGGTGATAAAGTCATGAAATAGAGTTCCTTGCAAATAATCATCACACCTATTTCCTGGGGTGATATGTAAAAACTAAGAAAAGATATGTAAAAAAGTTGATCATGCAATTGAGCCTTTAGAAAATTCTAAATGGTCTACTATAAGGAATAGAAGAAGGAGAATTCTGGATAAAAGACTGTACAGGTGCCACTGAAGTTCAGACTGAGGCTGAAACCTTCAGGACACGCAATATTGTGATTTTCCCCAGCTTCCTCAGTGGTCTACGTGCAAGATCAGAAGAAAATGGACAATGAAAGTGACTCAGAAAATGCAATGACCAAAGAAAAGGACTGAGAGTATAGACAAGACAGTGATAACCTAGGCAGAATGGAGATCAATAGGAAGAAAGAGAAGGGCTCTTAAGTAGAGGACGGTGAGCACAGATGGCCCAAGAAGTATAAAAGACATCAGAGAACCTGTGATGGAGGTGAGAGATGGAATGGTTTGTAGTCAAAAACTGAGATCTGGTTGTTTGTGGAAATCAAAGAAAAGCCCTCCAGATAATGACAAACCAGAACAATGGTAGGGCTTCAGGAAGGAGGGAGAACTACAAGACATATGCATAAATCCTCCACAGATATGGAGAAAGACAAGGGTTTCCTGACTGACAGTGGGAGGTTTGGCATATGGAAGAATTAGCAGTTTAACCAAATCTCAGGTTTTTCAGAGAAGCAGGGAATCCTGGGAAGAAAAATATTTTGTGAACAGCAATGTGAGACAGAGGAAAAAAGTAACATTAATCTTACTTTAAGGTAAGATTTAAGAAACACATTAGGGCAGGCACAGTGGCCCATTCCTGTAATCCCCGTGGCTCAAGAGGCTGAGGCAGGATGATCGCAATTTCAAAGCCAGTCTCTGCCATTTAGCGAGGCCTTCAGCAACTTGGCAAGACCCTGTCTCAAAATTTAAAAAAATAAAAAGGGCTAGGGATGTGGCTCAGTGGAAAAGCACCCTTGTGTTCAATCCCTGGTACCAGGAGAGTGAAAAAAAAAAAAAAATCAGAAGTCCGCATAAGAAGATCTCTAGACAAAACAAGAAGTACCCCCTGGAGAAATGGGCTTACAGTTAGGGCAGAAGATAGGGAAATAACTTGATAAAGAGAAGGAAATTATGGGAGTTTGTTGGCATTGATGGCCAAGATCCTGAAGCAGGATGCAAAACATAGGGATAGGATTCAGGGAGAAGGGAGAAGTGGTCAAACGCAAGAGGGAGGCGGGGATGCGCCCAAAAGAACAGTAATGACCAAGGAAAGCTAGGATGTGAAACCTGGCAGAGAACATGGTCTTCAAATTTCCAAAAGAAACTTTGGAATAAATTTGTTTGGATGCTAGAAAACCATGATATTTGCTCAGAGCTCCAAACAGCATGTTGTAAAAATATGATGCCTCCAAAATAATCCTTTTTCTGAATGTGCTGGGCCAGATTTTTCTTTTACCAAAAACTTAACTCGTGGTGAAAGCCACAGTGACTCCACTGATGGAGGAAAAGGCCCAAAGTGGTCAAGCAGACTGTACAGGTTCAAGGTCACACACTCAGTCAAGGATAAAGCTTCCATTCAAAGCCTAATCTGATGAAGCCAGAGTTCTGAGCTCTCTGCTCCATTCTGCTTCTATATAAAGAGAACTATCAGTAAATATTCTAGCTATTTCTGGGCCCATTATAATAAGAAAATGAATTAATATTTGCAAAAGCAATAAACTTTGCAAGCAGAGACTCACTAATGTTACTAAATAATTCATTATGTGAGAGTTTGAGACCCAAACTAGAACCAAAATACAAAGTGCTGTGGACAGTGAGAGCCAAGACCCACACACAGTGATTTGGCAAGGGCCCTTAGAGGAGGTAAGATTAAAGCTGACCCTTGAACAATGTGTTTCATTTTCCTGAAAGACACTGTTCCTCCAGATTCTCAGACATACCCTTAGTATCTTCATTTCAACAAAGCTGAAGTAATCCGGCCTTGAGTAGAGAGTAGAGGAAAGGTGGCCAGGACTTACTATGCCAGCTGAAGCCAGGTGTGGGATGGCAGACAAAGATCCAACTACTTAACATACAGTTGTCTTACTTTGGCCAAAATGCCCATCTCCAGTCCGGGCTCCTGGGGCCTGACCTCTTTTCCAAGCCTGCAGTCAGCCTGCTGATTGGTCCTGACCTCCTCCTCCAGCTGGATCTTGTTTTGGACTTGGCTCCTTCTTCTCAGCTATTTCATTTCAGACCTCTGTTCCTGATTCTGTGAGTGAATGTAGCCAAGCCCCTTCCCACTGCCTGGGCCAAGGTATAGGGATTGTGTTTAGGCATCATGGACCTAGGTGAAATAAAACACAGGTGTCCATCATTGCCCTTCTGTTGGAGGCTTCATTTGGAAACAACATAGCTTCCCAAAAGGGCTCAGGATTCAGAAGAACAGGACTACCTAATCCAATGTGCAGCAACAAGGTGAAGAGAGACTTCAGAAAGATGGAAAAGAAGAGTATTGTTTTTCCAAATAGCACTGACCTCTTTTCCAAGTCTGCAGTTGCCCTGGAGGGCAATCCAGGTCTGACAGCAGCAGCCCCTCCCCTTAGCACCCAAGGTCTTTCTATCTGGTGTGGTTGAGTCACTAAGGGGATCTATTAAACCTCACTTAATACATAGCTTTGATCCAGCCATGAGGCTCAGCCTGTATACAGCTACCAACCCATCGCTCCTGCCACAAAAAAAAAAAAAAAAAAAAAAAAAACAGAGACTTTCTCCCAAATTTCTGTGTCACCGATTTAAGGGTGTGCCTCCATCTCCAGTAGCAAGCAACTTTCTGGAAGGCTGGGGGGGGGGGATAAAAAAAAAAGCAAGACTGATTGTCCCTATTGCCCATTCCCATGCCCCCCTTTCTACCCACAACCCCTCCTACTCCCCGAGGGGTACCATTTTGAAGCCAAAATCCACTTTGTCAGCACAAGAGCAGCCCTGCCTTCTCTTGCTCCACACACCATGTGACCCTGGAGAACCTCCAGAGCACATTTCATCTGGCACCAACATCTAGAGGTCACTGTGACCCAAAACTTCCTGCATTCTCAGGCTGGCCCGTGCCTGCCAGAGCCAGCCATGGCGGGGGAATGGAGAGCGCCACTTGGGGGCAGGGGAAGCTGACCAAGTGTGGTGTTGGCGGCTGTCCTGCTTGCCAGCAGACAGTAGCAATGGTTTTCCACTGCTGGCCATTCATTGGACTTGGCCAGCTTTGTGCCTTCCCCAGGACCAAGTCAACAAACTGAGACCAGAGGAGCAGCCGCTCTGGCATGCAGGGTAAAGCCATTTCTGTTTTTTTGCAAGCACGCCATGGGCAGAAGCTATGTTCAGTGGTCCCAAGAATCTAATTTCCCACCTGTCCTATCTGCTGGGCACTGCAACTTGACAAGGGATGGGTTGTTGTTCCAGTTGTTTTTTTGTTTGGTTGGTTTTTTTTTTGTTTTTTTTCTACATAGAAAATAAAATGTTATAGAGGCCAAAGACTTCATCTTGAATTTTGCTCAGGGCCAAAGGCAATGAATATGAAACTCTTAAGTCTGGGAAACAATTTTTGTATCAGTTTTCAGAGTTCCCTTCAATGCAAGAATCTTAAAAAAGTTTTAGGGCTACAAAATATTATAAACCATTCAAGCCAGTGGTTCTTCATCTAGTTTGGTAAAGAGAACTTTCAACAATTGGAAAAAAAAATCCCAGCTTTTTCTACTTTATTCACAATTTGGGGAGTGAAGGGGACTGTCAGAAATGCATCTGTGGATGTTCTTGTCTGCATCCAGTTCCATTCCTTTATTTCTGAACTTTTTCATTTTGTAGAAGGGGAACCATGAGATCCAGAGAGGAGGCTGACTCTTATGAAGACCAAAGCTAAGTGGGGTCCTGATTCATAGCCTTTGTCACACAACACATTATGCCCTTCCATTCTTGTTCCTCTTTCATTGTCTTATTGTCCCCCCTTTTCTTTATTTTGCCTCCCCATGATCTCCTCCTTAGTTCCTCTCTCTTTAATTCTCATGTTGTAATTCTTCATAGCCTGTTTCCTTTTTTGCTTTCCTCATCCCACTCTTTTTTCCTCTTTCTTTCTGCCCTGTGCCTCAGGCACCCACTCAATCCATCAGGCTGAGCCCTGGGACCCTTGAACAGGTCACCAACCCCTAAAGCATATCCTGCCTAAAGCAAGGAGAAGATACAGTTGCAGAAATAAGTGGAGAAGATACAGTTGCAGAAATAAGTGTGAAATCAAAAAGAAAATCCTGGCCCTGTCCTCAAGTAGTCAGTTCAGTGCAAATGGATCATTTTGCACTAGACAGGTTAAGAAAAAAATGACTACAGAAAGGGATCAAAACACAGAAAACAATTCGTAGATGAGTGGCTCTCAAAAGCACGATCCAAAAACCCCCCGAGATTTCTGAGAATGCTTCAGGATGTCCATAAGGTCAAAATTATTTTAAAAATAATACTAAGATGTTATCTACCATTTTCACTGAGTTACTATTTGCACTTAGGTACAAAAACAATGACCGATAAAATCACTGGAGCCTTAGGATATACAGAGGCTGTGACATCAGTGAGGATCATTTTCTTCAATGTCTTACATGAAGCAGTTTTTTATTTCATGAAATTTATAGACCTTATTAAACAGCTTCTTATATTCTATGACAAATACAAAATGGGCATAAAACACATCTGTATACTGAAGGATACACATTGTGTCAAGACAAAGAAGTTATAGAATTGACATTCAAACATTCTATGACTTTTTCATGAAACGTCATCTTTATGTGGAAGAACTGATAAACTATTGTTATTTAAATCTAGATATTTGCAGAGATTTTCTTAGTAGTGAACCAAGTAAGGCTGCCTCTTCAAAGGCAAACCAATAATACCTTTTTCCTATCATGAATTCAATATCACAATAAAAATTACTGTTAGAAAAGTTATATCTACCATCATCAACTTGGCAGTTTCCAAATACTTAAGATTTTTCTGATTAGCCAGTTCCAGAGACTCAGGAGGCTGAGGTAGGAGGATCACAAGATTGAGGTAAGCCTCAGAAGTTTAGCAAGGCCCTCAGCAACTTAGTGAGATCCTGTCTCAAAACGAAAAAGTAAAAAAATAAGAACGTAGCTCAATGGTAAAATGTCCATGGTTAAATCTCCAGTGAAAAAGAAAAAATGCAGATTATATTAGGGCTGATACTGAAATTTGTGACAATTTGAATTTTGGAATGAAATATGCCAACATTTGAAAGATTGACAAAAGTCAGTGAACCAAAATGTTCCAAATGGTCAGTACCTAGTGTTGTAACACCACCCATAGGGAAATATCCACTTAAAATATATGATGGACTAGTGGATTTTGATATAACTGAATAAAAAATTATCATTAATATGGTTCCAGATTCTAAATACAACTAATCCTTAAAACAGCAACCACATGTCAAGTTTTGATGTAGCAAAGTTTCCACTATTATCTCAAAACACTATTAAAATATTCCATCCTTTCTAACATATTTGTATAAAGCAAAAGTTCCTTCATCTACTTCAACTTAACAACATACTGTTGCAGATTTAATATAACAGAAGATAAGAAAATCTATGTATTCAATTAAGCCAGGCTTTAAACTGACTTGCAAAAATATAAAATAATACCACTTTTTCTTTTGGAAATTTTGTGAGCTAATGAATATTTTAATTTCTCAGCTTTGACTTCTAACACACTAAATATGAATAGATCTAATTCATGTATGGAAAAGCCCTTCAGAGTCCTTAAGACTTTTAATGCATATAAAAAGGATGTAAGGCCAAAACGTTTGAGCATCACTGCTGCAGACTATTTTGTAAAAAGAAGGCAAAGATAAATCAGAGACAGATGAAGAACTCCTAGAGATTCACTCCAGCCAAGGGAAGAGGGACCAGCGAAGTCTTCACAGAGGACATTAACAGGAGAGAAGCCCAAACAAAAACAACCTTCAGAAAACAAACCCCAAGAAGAGGCAGTGGGTACTGTGGTTGGTGGTTGGTGCCTGCTAAGGAGAGGTTATATATGGAGCCAAGAGCAAGCATTCCATTAGGCACTGCTGAGCTACAATATGCAGAGCGTCATGAGAGAAGCCCCTTTTAAGGTTGGTGCTCAATAAATATTTGCCAGGTGAAACTCTATGTGAAAGCAATGATTCACCAAGCCATGGATGGATTTAGCTCTGTCTTATCTACTTATCTACATATTCTACAGTATATATGAGAATATTTTGTAAATACAACTAATAGAGGCCAAGAGAAATGAGATGATTGATGCCAAAGTGCAAATCAGAGACAGACTTGGGTCCTGATCAAACTGTTCTTGCCTGGCTCCAAAGTCCACTTCATAGAACATTTTCTTCTGAAGTCGAGCCCTGGCCAAGATTCCTCTGTCCCAACTTGAGAAGGACACTGAGTAAATAAGGAGAAGTCAGACACAAGCTTTGAGACTCATGTGAATACTCATTCCCTGGTAAGAGCAATGAAGATTCAGAGATGGAAAGATTCTGTTCTTATCCTCAGAGCCTCATGAACAAGACCTTCATGGGGGAGAAACCCATCTGACCAAGCCTTAGAGAGCTCAGTTCCACTTTAAGTACAGAGCACAGAGATGGGCCCCACCCAAAGCCAGTGAAGCTTTCCAGAGGGACAAAAGGTTTTCGAGTGATGCAAGAGATATTCAAAGAATGGGCACTGATTAAATTCAGAGCACTAATTCATGAATTCAAGGCTCTTGAAGGGCATTGACCCTGTCTTCTTTGCCTCTAGATCATTCATCACAGTGTCTGTCATAGGAAAGACTTCCCATAAATGTCTGAGGAGTTGCTCTGAATGCAAGGATAAGGAAGAGAGGGGCTGCAAAAACACAATTTTCTATGCTCTGGTCTGTGACTCCCCACTCTTTCTTTGTCCACCATTAGAAATCTTGACAGTTTTTAGCATAAAAATCTGCCTCCAGAAGGCAACTTCTCCTGGACCTGCAAACAAAAGGGAAAAGGTGTCTAGTTTTATTGCAGACAAAACCTTGCAGGTATCCAGGATACATGAGATGGCTGGCACTGAAGATCAAATCTGTTTCACCTTCACACAGCCTCTGTGTCATCTCTGTCTCCGCAAACAAGAGCCATAGGAACTGCACTGCGACCTGACTCATAAGCCAGACTCTGTGAGGAAGGCTACAATCAATACATATGACACAAGTCTGGTACAATGCTCTGGAACTGGGGGAGTATCCACAAAACTGATGCCAATCATTTCCCAAGGTCATGCATCCTTCTGCTCCAGGATGGATGGACCTGCTCCTTGCCTCCCTCCCTGCCTCAACCAGAGCAAGGAGGAGGGCTTCATTAATAGATGACAGCAAGGGGATTGTGACCCCTAAAAAAGGATATCATGTGGTTCTCTCACCTCCCCTGATATCCAGATAATCAGCACTATCTATCTTCTCTAAAATCACCCAAATTTAAGACATTTCCTCTTTGGGGAGTTGGATGCCAATACAAGTGATATCAGAAGAGAATTAATTGTGCCTCCGTGAACTTTAGTGCTATAACTCTCAGAGCAACACTAATCAGAACAAATAATGCAAACCTAAGACGCAAGCAGGAATCAATGAGGAGGTGGAGGAATTTCACCAGATTAAGTAGCAAGTCAAACTCCACATTCAAAGACTTGAAAAAAATCCTGTCAAACTGGGACTTCCTAAAGCACCGTTCAATAGGGAGTCAAAGAGCATGTTGAACTGATATCTTTTGTTTGTATACAAAGCGTTAATTGTGGGCAGGCATCATGGTAGTAAAAGAGGAAACATAGCAGATAGTTATGCAATGTTAAGAGAAATATAAGAAAGGAGGAATCTTACTGGAAAACTCCTGTGAGACTCAGGTAGACTGTGGCCTCCTTCATAGAAGCTGCCCATAATGCCCTGACTCAGGCTGAGACCCCTATCATAACCCTATGATAATACATAGAACACATGGTAGTACTCTATTTCCAAAAATATCTCCCCATTGGACTTCAGTGGTCCCTAAACTCAGGGATTTTGTGGAATTATTTTTGTTTTCTGGGGTTTAAGCCTAGGGCAAGGTTCATCGTAAGAGTTATGTGTTTTTAGGATCTGTATTTTCAGCAAGATTCAAGTCACAAATTGAAAAATGAATGACTGATGGAAAATAGAGGTAGGCTCACACAAAGCTGATATCCCAGGGGCTGTTCTGGCTGTGTCCTGCTAGGCTGCTGACTTTTCCCAGAATAATACCACCTGATGTTAATAAAAGACAAAGGCCCATGGAGACATGGTAAACACTGAGAAAAGACTTTGGTAAGTACAGGAAATAAGGATCACATTTCCTTTTCAAAGTAACTACCTTTAAAAGCAGGAGGAATCTTTTTTTTTTTTTTTTTTTTTTTTTTTTTTTAGTGTGAGTTTCCAATTCCCCAGAACACAACATGTTGGAAATTAGTGGTGGCTTCGACCAGAATACAGATGGCTTCACCTGTCTTTCCATTATCTGTCCACGTCTTGAAAATGAAAGGAAAAAAATCCTTGAGATGAAAGATCACCTAAAACTGCAAATTCAAATCAGTAAGGTTCCAATATTTAAATGGCTTCTTTGGCATCCAAATAAATATTACTAATTAAATTCCTGTAAGCTCACAAAAGAAGAGATGATTTTATTCAGATCACAGAAGCAATCCATACCACACAGAACACAATGTTTCCCCAATAAAGTTATGAAAATCTGCCTCTTTGGAAGCCAAAATTAATATTCTTCCTGTTCTCCTGGGTCAGATCTGTAAGGTCACTCCAGCCAGAGCTCTCTCTGAATGTTGAAGGCTACTCAATTAATCTTCTTGTTTACAGAGATTTGAGAGCATTTAAGGAAGGTCAGAAAAATAAAACCAAGCAAAACACAGCTGAATTCCCCACTGTCCTGTGAGTCCTACCTACACTCATTTTCTCTTCCCCGTCCCTTGTTTCTTGACTTACTTTTTGTCCCTATATTCTCTTTCTTTTGTTTCTTCTTTCTTCTCTTCCTCTTTCTCCCCCTCTCTCTTTTCCTCTTTATTCTATCTCCATTCTTTTTCTATTATACAGATTTTGACTTTGGGGTAGTATCCAATTGTGTTGTATCTATTGCCTGTATCTTTAGCATCCTTTCTTTTATTTATAGAAGAGTGAAGAGACAGGGATTGTCGGAATTTAGGAATGTGTTCATCAATTTAAGAAAATTAGAGAGCACTGAAAAAATGAAGAGGAAAATCTGATGTGGTTTGGATGTTCAAAAAAAAGTCTTTGCCAGATTGTATCCATTAAATAGGTTAATACATGTGTTGCACTTAGAACGGTGCCTTGCATGAACTGAGTCATCAATGACATTAATTTTGTGGTCCTCATTCCTAACACTAGGCTGGTCAGCTGTCCCCCTGGAGATAAGCACAATCCCCAGCCAAAAGCAGTGTCAGCACTGAAGGGAGACGGGCCAGATGTAGAATCCTCACACCTGCACCCTGAGCAGCATATGTGCCCCTTACCCAAAGTCACAGGACCAAAGTAGCCACAGGTAATCAAAACTTTTAAAAGAGAAGAAAAGCATTTGAAGAAAATCAATACAAGTGAGAAGCCACTGACATAACAAATACAAGGATTGGAAACTGAGTTAATCAAGGACACAGACAAGGACGTTTAAGGTAAAGATTAATATATTCAAGATGATTGAAGAGGATTTTACATCCATGAAGAAGCTTTGGCTAGGGCCTTGCTGCTTACAGTGGGGTTTGCAGACCATCAGCCTCCCTGTCACCTTTCCAGGTGATGTTAGCAGCATATACTCTCAGGCCATACCCTTGACTGAAACAAGACTCATATGTAATTAGCACGCCCATTTTGATTAAGGGAGCACTAAGGAGCAGGCTCAGCATTTGAAGTGTAGATTAAAAAAAAACTGTCATAACCCACTTGAATCAAAATGTGAAATATGATATATCAAGAACTATGTAATGTTTTGAACAACCAGCAATAAAAAAAACTAAAAAAAAACCAACCAATCAGAAATAGATACTGCTGAACTAGTAATTACAGAGTCAAAAGACCTAGTTGGCACAGTCTCCCTGAGTGCTGCATGAGAGTTGATGACAAAACTAAGTATTGGAGAAAAGAAAGGAAAAAACATTTTTCTTAGCATCTAAACTACCAGTCAAACAAGAGAGAGAAATGAGTAGTTTCATACTGCAAGGATTCAGAAAACATGCCACCTCATGCCCTCTAGAAAGCAACTGGTACTGAGTGGATAAAGAAAATGTGGTATATATACACAGTGGAATATTATTCAGCCATAAAGAACAAAACTATGGCATTTGTGGGTAAATGGCTGGATCGGGAGACTATCATGCTAAGTGAAATAAGCCAGTCCCCAAAACCAAAGTTGTTCTCTCTGATATGTGGATGCTGACACAGAGCAGAGGGAAGGGAGGAAAGAAGAGAAGTTCATTGGATTAGACAAAGGGAAATAAAGGTAAGGTAGGAGAGGTGGAAATTGGAAAGACAGTAGAATGAATCAGACATAACTTTCCTCTATTCATGTATGAATTCACTACCAGTGTAACTCCACATCGTGTACAACCAGAAGCATGGGAAGTTACACTCCATGTATGTACAATTTGTCTCAATGCACTCTGCTGCCATGTATATCTGAAAGAACAAATAAAAAAAATTTAAAAAGAAAACATCTACTTATGTACTTGAAGATATCTTAAAGAATTGTGTGAAGCAGAAAGAATATAAATCAAAAAGTAAAATAACATAGACAAGAAATGGAAGTGAATAAATGAAGTAGGAAATCTAGGTTAGGTTTAAGTCACTCTTGTTTCACAGCCTTAATCCCAGATCACTTCTAAATGAAAGGTGTAGAGTGCTGAGAGGCAAGAGAAAAGGAAAGAATTACTAAGATTCTAATCTTGTTTAGAAGGAAACAGAATTAGTATAATTATAGTATCATGAGCAGTAATACCTACTCTAGAAATTAATAATAATACTACGTAATATTAAAATTAAATTTGGAAAAAATCCAACCCCTATTGACAGATACATATCAATGGTTACCTGAGAAGACAGAGAAGTGAGGAGGAAGGAGGATATTGTATGGGGACTAGCATTAGGTATTTTTGAGGTGGTGAAAATGTTCTCTACCTTAATTGTTTGTGGTGATTAAATGGTTTTATAAATTTATCAAAAGTTATCAATTTATGTTATCAAACCAATACATGTTATTATATACAAACAAAATTATATACAAACATTGTATTATATACAAACATGTATTATACACAAACAAAATTTCAATAAAGGTGTGTTTAAAAATGCATGTCCTATATATAAAGTAATTACCAGAATAATAAAAATTAGATGCACCATTTTCAAAGCACTAGAAGAAGAAAGGAGATGGGGAATCTTGAGTAACTCAACAAATACAAGTAAAGAGAATAAAAACAACTCAGGATAATAACCAATATTTATTCTGCACTCACTCTTTGTCAGGCATCTTTTTAGATATTTTATATATAATAAAGCCCTTAATCCCTAAGGAAGTCAGTGAATTAAGTACAAATATATTTTTTCTTCATTTTGTGGATGAAGAAGCTAAAATCCAAAAATTTATGTAACTTCACCAATATCAAACATCTAGTATGGCTCAGAGGAGGTTACAAGCCAGGTCACATCCACACTCTGTCTTACCACTCCTCCTCACAAATAAAAACATAGAATAAAGTGGAGAAAAAATTGCAAAAATGTCACTTATCAAAAGCAAGAGTTTGTAGTAAATTTTCCTATTATAAGTCAGAAACTAAGATTTGTTAAAGAAAAATAAAGCTTAGCTACGTTGTTTACAAAAGAGAAGCTTAAAACAAAAAGTACAAAGAAGTTGAAAATGAAAACATGTAAAAGATCTACCAAGGAAATGTTTAAAAAAATAGCGGGTATTATTAATGTTAATATTAATATAAAAAAGAATTGAAGGTGATGAGTATTTTAAAATTCAAAGATGAATAGTTTGAATTGACAAAAGATACAACTCCACAAAGGAAAATAAAGCTACCATTAAGTTTGTACATAGTCATCACAGATTCTAAATATATAAAGAAAAATTATAATTTAGTTAGTAAAAGATTTTTTTTACTTACTTTCTTAGTAATTGATGTTTTAGGTAGATCAAAACTAATAAGGATAATTTCTCCCAAATACTTTTTAAAAAGTTGTTAAATTTTCACATAAATACTAGAATCCTGGAAATTAGTCATTTCAAGCTATACTGACCTTATTATATTGTATGGGGACTATTTATGTGAAATTTAACAACTTTTTAAAAAGTATTTGGGAGAAATTGGTATCGACCATGAGTTTCTTTAAATATAATTTCAACACCTTTTAAACATTGGAACCATACCTGATTCTTTGGACCAACCACAAAACCAAGCAGAGCCACCAATTATGCATACACATATATCACCTTGCTAATATAGACTAGAACAGCACTATGAGGGAACTATAAAAGGAAAAATTGTATTGTTTTAAAAGACATTAAATTGTATAAAATAACTTTCTCTGCTAAAACCCACAGTGTTTTGATTTAGTACTTAAATGACATTTTTGTAGTGTAAATTATCTCTAAAGTCTAATATATGACTTCAATATAAATAATATTTTATTGTATTAAAGAGTACTGTATTGATTTGCCCAAGTTTTGTACCTTAGTAAAGATATTACCTACCTTGGATTTGTACTTTATGAGTTAACATGCTGTATCCTGGGCTGGTTATGTTAACTAAAAACATAAAGTCATTACCTGAAAAAACAAAAAGCAAAGGAGTCCCCAGTACCAAAACAAAAATTTGTTGTCAATAAGGAGGTTTTCAAAATGTTAAGAGAATATTATAAGTTATGCCAGTAAATTTGGAAATCTAAAAAAAACCATACGAAAATCTGGGTGCAGTGGTACATGCCTATAATTCCAGCAACATAGGAGACTGAGGCAGGAGGATTGCAAGTTGGAGATCAGCCTCAGCAACTTAGTGAGACCATGTTTCAAAATAAAAAAAAATAAAATGGATTTGGGATGTAACTCAGTGATAAAGCATCCCTGGCTTCAATCCCCCGTAACAACAACAAAAAAAAATCGTTACCAATATGGAGATTTTCAAAATGTTAAGAGAATGCTATTTATGTGTTAAGCCAGTAAATTTGGATTTCTTGACAAAATTTCTAACATAATATCCTGAGATATTGTAAAAATAACAATCACAGATCTTTCCTTCAAACTAATCCCAGGTGATTTTATGGATTACTTCCCCAAATCTTCAAGGAAATATTCCAAAGTACTTTTGAATGGACAGCTTCCCATTTGATTCTATAATAGTAGAAAATTCTGATATCAAACCATAGAATGTTAGTTCCCAAATCACTCAATTAACTTATAAACACAAATTTTTAAAATACAAAACCAAATTTCTTAATTGTACCTTTAACTTTTAAAAGTGTTAGGTAAATATATAATAGGTGGATAGAGATCAGCATGAATAACATACATAAATGGATATATCTGAGAGACTATATGTGTGTGCATTAACAGTTGGAGAGATCTCAGTAGTAATTTAATCTAATAACCCACTTTAAAGAAATTGATGTTCAAAAATTAGTATTTTTTTTACTCAATTGTTACTGCAAGTAAGAGACAATAATTTACCCTCTAACTAAAATACAAACCCTTATTTGTTACTTGAGATGTTCTTTAAAGAAAGCCTTTTATTCCTTCCTTCCTCTCACCTAATACACAGATAACAAATACTCTCTGAATTTAGACTGGATATAGAGAATGAGATGATAGAATGTAGACAGAGGTGCTTTAAGCATAGTTTAAATACGTAAACTTGTGATAACTGAAAGAAACTTAGGTTATTTGGAAGCAACCCAACATTTCATAACAAAGTTAAGGATAAGAGTCATAATCTTTCTTTGTTAGTGAAAAATACCGGGGTTCCTTAAACCATGGTTCTGAATTTTGAAAGCACTAAAATATTCTTATAGATGTCTTATGAAATCTCCCAAAACTTCTCAGTGTGTATTACCTGTCTCAATTTGTTTCTTATTCTGGTAACCAATAGAGGGAAAAAGAATTTTCTATATCAAGAGATCTTCAGAGGATGTGATATACTGAAAAACTATGAGATTCACATCTTATTATAATCTCTAATGACTTAAAAGTAGAAAGAAGTTAAAAACAAAAAAGTTAAGACACATTCTGTAGAAGCAGAGTAATCCTTCCTAGCATTAAGATTAAAAAATATGTAGTTCAACACCATTGTTTTTTTCATTCATTAATTCATTGAGCAAATACTTATCTCCTATGAGATAATTTTTTATGATAAGTGCTAAAATATGTAACAATTACCAGTGGTCTCGTTCTTTAAAATTTGCTCTCTACTCGGCAAAATACATAAAACAGAATATAAATGATTCGTATGTGCCAAAGTAGATGTGTTCAGCACCTGGTTTTCCTATAGCAGAATTTGGTCTTACTCCAGTAATAACTGAAATAGAATTGAATCAGATATGACCCCTCTCCAAAAAGCCTACTATTTGATGAGGGGAAGACACACACACACACACACACACACACATACACACACACACACACACACACAAAAGAAAGGACGAGACTGGCTTAAGTTGTAGAGCTGTCCAGAACAGGAGGATATTTGTAGCTGGAGAGATGAAGACTTCCTTCAAGAGATTAAAGTTGGCCTCAAAAAAATGTGTAGGATTTGCATAAATGGAGATGAAGGAAGTGATTAAAGACGGAATAGTATTTTAAAAAAGAAAGGAATAGAAAAAGACAGGGCACATATTTGAAGGGCTATTTTCTCCACTTGAAAGCTATAAGGAGATCAGATAAAAAATATAATTTGGAACTAGACAGTGGTAGACCCTGAACACCAAGCTGATGGAGCAACACTACTGTCCAAACCCATTTTTACCTCAACTCAAGCCAAGGAACAAATCACTTGTGAAGTGATTGACTACTCAATTTTAAGGTTGTTTTATTAAAATCAAAATGAATGAAATAAATGCTTATCCTCATAGATGGGAGAAATTTTTTTCTTCAATCAGTTTTCTAAAAGCAACAATAGTTATACCTCTAAATTTTTCATTCTGGGCCAGGTCCTTTATCTTGGGCAGTGCCAGCAACTATAAAGCTGCTGATTCTATCCACAGCCTGGAAAGAAGGCTGCAATCTTGACATAAATTTTTGGTTTTATTGATCTTCTATGTGCCCAAGGCCCATGTGCCTCTTGAATGGGCAGAGGAAGCTGCTGTCTGGTCCCTGGTGAGAGAGAACTACATGCTAGGACTTTCTCAGAAAAGAATGATCCATATCTGCAGCAAACACCATCTGTTATCAGGGAACAGAACTACTCGGGCAACAGCATGAGTCTCCTGGAATTTCATCATGCACCACACATTCAACACACACCGACACAAACCAGGTCCAGACATGAAATCAAGCTATGTCCCCTAACCACCAGACATTCATAACTACTATGGATCCACAAGTTTCATGGCTTTAAATGGAGCAATTATCTTACAGCCAAAAAAAGCTCATTGACAGTTTACATACCTTCGGGCAGTGAGCCTTCTCCACCCCACCTATAGGACCTTGATGCAAAAGCCCAACTTAGCAACACAGCCTGGCATGTGTTGTTTTATTTTGGCTTGTTTTGTTTTTTTGAATCTAGCCTGTGTGACCTTAAGCTTTATGTGAACTTACACACACCACTCAGTCCTTACTAAGAGCATGATAATAATTGCATCTTTCTTACATAATTGTGGTAAGGATTACATGAGAATAAGCTTGCCACTGTGCTTGGTAAAGTATGTCCCCGTATGGTCAATCACTGTTATATAACATATTTTATTAAGCAGCTACTCATGAGGTGATAGAAATGACTGAGGATACAAGGTATATTAGTAAGGGTTCTGTAGAAGAACAGAACTAACAGGAGGGTGGTCTGTGTGTGTGTGTACACATGTGTGATTATAAAAAAGGGTATTTATTAGATTGGTTTACATGATCAGAAGCTGAATGGTTCCACAATAGCCATCTGGATGAAGGAAGCAGTAGCTGCTCAGTCCAAGAAGCTGGAGCCTCAGAACAAGAAGGATCAATGATGCCACCCCAGTCTTGGACCAAAGGCCTGGAAACTCCCTAGAGAGTCATTGATCCCAGTCTGCTTTGGAATCTGATGTCCTCAGGTGATAGGAAAGGTAGCAGAATACAACAGTTACTAATAGGAAATTATGTAAAAATGTGGATGTGTAACCAATGTGATTCCGCAATCTGCATTTGGGGTAAAAATGGGAGTTCATAACTCACTTGAATCTAATGTATGAAATACGATATGTCAAGAGCTTTGTAACATTTTGAACAACCAATAAAAAAAAGAAGAATCCAGCTCGCATTTGCTGCTGCTTCCTGTTCTTCCAACATTTTATTGCAACCAAGCCCCAACTTATCAGACTGTGCTGCCCACACTTAGAGAGGGTCTCTGCTTCAGTTTGCTGTCTCATGTGCAAATCATTCCTAGACACCCTCACTGAGGCTTTCAGAAGCCTCGTAATCTTAGGCATCTCTTAATCCAATCAAGTTGACCATTCAGATTAACCATCACACAAGGTGTCTCCTGAAATATTTGGGTAGGATGATCAAGCGTGATAACAGTTTGTACTGTGTGTATCTATGTTCTCTGCCCTACCTGGCATCAGATAATGTGACATACTTAAATAGCTTTACAGACCAGCATCAATTTGGCCATATCACAATGTTCTAAAGTGGGTAGGGATGGGAGAGACAGCAGTACTGAAAGAGACTTTATTTAAGACATAGTTCTCTCTAGAGGCTGACTATGAATTTTAAAAAAGCTACATTTAGACCAATTAAACAAAACTTCCTTTAAATTAGGTTGACAATTTTGATTTTAAAGGGTAGAAAAGACCCTTGGACTTCCTTCAGATTCATGTCAGAAGAAAGGAAATAAGAGAAATGACAGAGAGGTGTTCTTAGGCAAAAGACCCATGAAACAATTACTGAACAATGTGTTTACAAGGATGTCTTCTCATTTTTATGTAGCATATGTCTTGAAATTTTTTGATTTTGTAAGTCCTCTTCACAAGCTCATATCTATGGGTATTTCTATTCATGTGACTTTATAAAGTCACACTTTTCTATTGGGGTTGATAGTGTTCGTTATTAGCATGAATACGATTGATAACACAATAATGGTCAGTGCTGTTCACTGAGCACCTACTATGTCCCTGGAGCACTGTCAGCTTTGCCTTGAACAACAGGACAGGAGGTATAGGAGGCTCACTGTGCACATGAGGAAGCCGAGGGTCATCTTGGTGAAGAGACTGGTCCAAAGACACACACACACCCAGTAAAGGACAAAAGTAACTTTTGAAGCTGGACCTGCCAAGCATCACGAGTAACATGGAATGGGCTTATAGTTCATGTCTAGAATGTAGCATAGAAACTTCATATGAGCACTTGGAAAATATTGAATTCACTGACAATACTGAGCTGGGAGTTTAATCCTGTTGGACCCAGGAGAATCTTAGAAATCAAATTCAGAGTCCTTGTTTCTCAGATTGGAAAATTTGGATCTAGAGATGGAAGATAACTTATTCAAGGCAACAAAATTAAAAAAAAATGCTAATATAAAAATTTAGGTCACCTAAACCCTGCTGTAATGGTTCCTGAGGGACCACTGTCTGACCACGAGTCATCTGCAGTGACCATGAGACATCTGCCTGGACCTCTCCTTTCTTTCTTAGGCTCTGCTAGATCTCCTCTCCTGTTCCCAAGACCCTAAGAGGAGGTTCACCGCTTCTGTTCCACCCCTGGTTAGAAGCCCAACATCCATGCCAGAGCCGTCAGAGTTTCCAGGCCTCTGGCTGCAAGGCTGTGCTGGCTTCTGTGACAGTACCAGTGAGAAGCACCTCCTCCCTGACAGTGTCACCTTTGGTCACAAAGGCCCCAGTGGTTATGTTTGTGCCAAGAATCTCACAAAATATTTTTAAACAGGTCTGCCAGCTTTTGCGCTGCCCCACCCCCACTAATTATAGGCTGAAACCCAGTCAATGGAAAATATGAGGCTCCAGCTTGTCTTCTTTTTTTTTCTTTTCCTTTTTTTTTCTCACACTCTGTCCTGCCCAGACCTCCTTTCTCTCCTCTCAGATGTAAAACAAAAAACTTTTGTGCGTGTGACTGGCCACAAACACAAACACCTGCTCTGTGCGCCTGTGTGTGTGTGTGGGTGTGTGTGTGGTGTGTGTTTGCTCGAATGTGTATGAGCAGCAGGGAAACAGTAAACGAATATTCTGCTGTTTTGGGAATAAATTTGCTGGCCTTTTGAAGTGTCAGTCACAGTTTATGACTGTTCCAGCTGCACCTATAAAAGTCCTAACCACTGGAACTTACCTAAGCTTAAGAATCTCAAGATAAGTTATAAAGTTTGAAACAGAATTTGTCTGACCAAATTGCAGTGAGTGGCAGGACACCTGAGCAGGCCCATCTCTGTTGCTCAGTGTGAGATGTCACAAGTTTTAACTTGGATTTGGAATTAATTTTAAGTGACTCCGTTAACAGGATGTGTGTGGATAAAGCCAGAAGATTGCCTTCAACCTTGAAGAGTTGGGTGACAAAATTTACCAAATGTTGTCTGGCCTCCTGACAAGACACCTAACATTCTTCTAGGTTTTCATCTTGCTGGATAAATCCACCTTTAAGAAAAAAAAGTCAAGAAGTTCTACAATGAGTCAAGCACCATGTTCCACACTTTTCATCGTCTCCTTTGTAATCTTCCCCAAAGCCCAGAGAGGTTACTTAATGCTCTGTCCAAAGTCATACAGCCCAGAGAGGCAAAGTCAGGCAAGGACCAGGTCTTCACACTTCAAACAGCATGCCACCCCAGGTACATACTTACCTCCAAGCCACTTTCCATATATGAGAATGCACTGCCATCGTGTTCTTAACCTATGTGTCTCCTCTTGTCTCTTTTCATTAATGGGTTCTTCTTTGGAGAGATATATGGTCCACTTGTTCCACTCAGCAGAGGCCAGCTAAAGACCTGGAGTTTGGAGGGAGAGCACAAAAAATATGCCGGGTACAAAATGTTTATAACCTTGGTGGTAAAATGTGAATCCCTAAGCAAGCCAGACACCAACTCGAGGAAGTTCTTGGTCAAGGGCCAGATGGGTGCCACAGAAAATTCTTGCCATTTCATATTTAAACTTTTGACCTCATAGATGAGGTCTTCAAATATAATTAAAGGATGGAGTTCATGTCCCAGAGGTTAATAAAGATCTACTTGTTTATTTTTTTCACTCTAGTGATTGCATATTTTAATACCAGGATATGTGGAATGCAGAATGCCAATCAAAACCAAAAAAAGAAAAAAGAAAAATATTTTAAAAACCAAGAATCAAACAAACACCAAAGAATTTTGTTTTAAATTAATATTAGTATAGGGTAGATATTGCATTAGCAATATTAGCAATGAGAAGAGATCATGAAAATGAAAAACATTTAGTTTGTACTTATTTCTAAACTGTGCTGGATATTGATAAAAAGCAATATAAGTTAATCTTAAATCAATTGATCTTACAATCTAGTGTGGAACACAAATAAGTAAGAAAGCAATTACAGTAGAGTCTCATGATAATAATTATGGCTACCTAGTATGTAGCAGATACCTGGCTTTACTTGAGTTATAAACAAAATGTTTTAAGTAGATATTATGATCACATATTGCCACATACTATTATTATTATACAAAAACAAATTAATAAAATAGACTCAGAGACACTTAAAACTTATCTAAAATGACACCTAGTGTTGGGTGACACCAAGATATTTAAACCTAATCTGCCTGAATTCAAAGGCATGAGTTCCTGGCTACATAATACATCATAATATATCTGTCACCATCAGATCCTTGTCTTTCATACAAACCTGAATTTATACAGCAGAAGAATTTAGAGGCAGACATGGTGTTACATGCTTATATTCCCAGCATTTCAGGAGGCTATGGCAGGAGGATCACAAATTCAAAGCCAGTCAGCCTTAGCAAAAGTGAGGTACTAAGCAACTCAGTGAGACCCTGTCTCTAAATAAAATACAAACTAGGGCTGGGGATGTGGCTCAGTAGTCAAGTGCCCCTGAGTTCAATTCCTGGTACAAAAAAAAAAATACAGATGCTAATAAGACAGAGGTTAGATTGCAATCTAGCTAGGAGCAAAAGTTTTCATTGCCAATTACAGGTTTTCCCTCCTCCTTTCATTCAGTAGGAAGTATATAAATCCAGAATGCATCTCCAGGTCATGCTAATTACAGAGGCATACTTATAGGAAAAGGTATATTAGGAAATATATTGAGACCAGTAAAGCTCTTCAGAGCAAAAGAATTGGTGTATGCCTCCATGACTATCTTTTTTGGGGAAGAGACACTGACTTTGCTTCAGGTACACTATAGTAAATTTGAGCCACCATACTTTGGGTTCTGTTTAGGTGCAAAGCTAACAGTTCTCCAACTAAAAGAAAGTATCTGGTAAGTCAGATACCTAGTATTTTAAAGTTGATTGATAATTATCCCAGCCGTAATAAGTGTATGAAAAACATGAGATGCAAATGTTTCTAGCAAAAGAAACAATCTACCATCTATGATGGGTTTAGTCTCTGGAATTTAAACCCAAAGGAGTTTTGCCACTGAGATACATTCCCAGCCCTTTTTTTTTTTTTTTTTTTTTTTTTTGAGAATGTGAGACAGAATCTCATTAAGTTGCTGAAACTGACCTTGAGTTTGCAATCCTCCTGTCTGGGTCTCCCAAGTTGCTGGAATTACAGGTGTGCATCCCTGGACCTGGCATGTAGTCACTTTTTAATTGAATTATAATTAACATACAGTAAGATGCACACATTGTACTTGTTCAATCTCATGAGTCTTGACAATCTTACACATCTGTTTTACTCACTCTCCCAAACAAAATATACAACATTTTCATCACCCCCCAAAGGTTCCTTAGAATCTTTCCAGAGTTTTCCAGAGAGACAGGGATTTTCTGACTCCCATCACTGCTGATTCGTTTTACCTGTTCTTGGACTTTAAAACAATACAATCGATGAGATATAGATTTGTATCTAGCTTCTTTCAGTTAATATGATATTTTTTAAGATTCACTCACATTGTTATATGTAAGAATAGTTCATTATTTTTATTAGTATTCTATTGAAATAGTAGATCACTTTCCTATTATTGTTTTATGATCCAATGCAGTGGATATTTGTAAGATTTCTGGATTTTAAGTTTTATTAATAAGACTCCAAGAAACATTGTTGAAGTCTTCTGTGGACTTTTCACATGTTTGGAGTAAAAAAAAAATTAGGGCAGCATTGCATAGTCATGGGGCACATCAATGTTTAACTTTATAAGAAATTGCAGAACACTTCATAATTGTGCATCACTTCAGACTCCCATCAGCAATGTATGAAAGTTCCAGTTGCTCCGCTTCATCACTGGCATTTAGTGTTGTCAGTCTTCTTGATTATTTTTTAATATTTATAGTTTATCTCCTTGTAGTTTTTATTTTAAACATTAACTTTCTCATATGCTTATTGGCTATCCATATATAGTCTTTTGAGACGTGTTGCTCATTTTTCTGTATATGACAATTTAATTTGTTTTCCAACTGGATTCTAAGTGACAATATTTAGCTACATTTATTCATCTATCATTCCCAGTAAAAGTAGTGATGAGTTTGTCTAGATAGCCCGTTCATGTCTTCCTGCAAATCACTGGGCATGTTTTCTTACATTACCTTACACTTTCAGTAATGATCTGTACATTTTTTTAAAAAAGGGGAAGAAACGACCATAAAGCCCAGGGCTTAACAGCAGTGTTCCATATGAAACCATTAAACCACTTACTAACCATCTGCTCATGGCAATGAGCCCATTCTGGTTTTATATGGTATATTTTTTTTATATTAAAAAAGGAACAGTCTCAGAGACAGATAATACACATGTGTTAAAATATGATATTCAATCAGCAGCCTACACTTGCTGAGAATGGAGCAAACTAAACTTGCACTCGTAGGCCACTACAATTGAAATGAAACTTTGAGCTCATCCAAGTGAACATACTTAATGTTTTAGAAGAGAAGACTGGGGCCCATAAGCTTAACTACTTTCCAAGTCAAGAACAGAACACAGATAATTTTACTTACAGTACAGTATTCTCTTTCGTACATCGTCATGCATTTAGAAAAATTGTTCCAGTTTATAGTCAAAATTAGAAGAGAAAGTCTAAACTCAGTAGATATTTAGAAAAAAAATGTGAAATGGACAAATAAAAACCAACAGAAAGGCTCCTTCGACTCACTGAAAAATTATGGAAGCCAAATTCCCTTCACCTCATTAACCATGTGGCTTTAAATAAATCATTCCATCTTACTATTTTAATATCCTCACCTGAAAATTGGAGTTAAAATAAACACACTGTTACATTCAGAAACAAAACTAAAGTGTAAATCAGGAGAGCAATTGAAACAGAGGACCTGCTGGTTTCCAGAGCTGAAAGCCCAAAGTAGAATTAACAAGGCAATGGAAGCAAAACCAAATGATTGTTAGAGGCTAGAGATTTTCACTGCACGGGGTAATTGCGTGTGCAAAGTATGACAGGAAATAAAACTGATTCCAACATTACCCCTGGAAGGTGTGATCCCAAGGAAGGAGGACCACAGAAATGCAGACTGATGTGGATCTAAGCCAGGCCATCCACTGTCTCTAAAGTCACCAAAGAACTAAATCCCCAAAGTGCTATTAGAAGATCAGGCTCAGGACCAGGTACACAGGGATGTAATGCCTACATAACTACAGGAGGAAGAGAGACAGAAGCACTCCTGGAACTCAGAATGGGCCCCTCTGCCCAACTTTTAAAACTCAAGAAGAAATCCAAAGTGAAGAATGCAGCCAATGAAATCAACAATCAGAACAATGAATTCACTAATTGTGAAATAAGCTTAAGAGACAATATGAGGAAAACTTTAAGATAAGAAGGTTAGGGTATTCAAGGAGAAAAAAGGAACAAGTAAAATGGTACAAATATATGAAAAAAAGAATATACAAGAATAGCTGGATATAAAAGTTACATTAATAAATGAACTTAAAGAGAGAGCAGCATATGGGTAAATTGTAAATATGAAAGAACTTTAATAAAAGTATATATATATATATATATATATATACTTAATGAGAGTTCCAGAAAAAGAGAGAAAACTCAAATAAAATGTCAGAGAGTTTTTCAAACTTAAAGCACAAAATAAATCCTTATAATAAAAAGATGCTAACACAAATTAATAAAGACAAATATATACCATGTCTCATTTTAATAATTTTGCAAAGCTTCAAGGATAAAAAGGTGAAATTCAACAAATAGCAAAAATTACATCGACTTCTTTTTTTTTTTTAGTTCGTTCAGAAACATTTCATTTCTTTATTTAAAAATCAAAACTTCTGAGTAGTCGAAAACAGTTCCAAAAATCTACCCTTAGATTTTATATACAATATTTTTAAAAAGCCAATTAAAATTTTTTAAAAAACAGATTTTATATACAAGACATTTTTAAAAATTATAGACATTCCATGCCACCCAGTTCTTATTTGGATTTAGGATTTATATCAGCTATGTTAAAAGCTATACAGTCCCTGAGAAAAATTAAAACAACTCATTCCAAAAACATATAGGGAATCAGAGAAGACCAGAAACAATTATGCATGTTTTTCAGGAATGCTGTTAATATATTAACATGTCATATGATTTTATCACTTCTTATAGTACCAACAAGTTTCCAAAAATAATATAGTCAATTTAAAGTTCTAAAGGAAACTTGATTCACAATTTGAATTCCCCATTAAACTATCATTATCACTTAAAGTGAGAGTAAAAGATTGGGGATATATATAGCTGAGTGGTAGCTCATTTGCCTAACACACCCAAGGCCCTAGGTTTGACCTCCAGCATGGCAAAACCAAAAAACAATTTTAAAAAAAAACCAGAACCCCCCAAAAGAAGAAGGTAAAATAAGTGAAATAATATGGAGAAAACTCCAACATATATTGATAACTACAAAAAGTGAGCTACAGGGGCTAGGGATGTAGCTCAGTGGTAGAGTATTCACCTAGCATGCACAAGACCCTGAATTTGATCCCCAGTACCACACACACACACACACACACACACACACACACACTAAAATGGAAAATATCCATGTCATATACACTTCTTTTTAGTATATATAGCAGCATATATATTACTTCTGTGTATATTTTGCCCTAGAAATCAGGAAAAAGAGCACATTTGTACTTATTTTCCCTAAAACAAACATTGGAAGGGAAAAAAATAATAATACAATCACTCACTTATGCTGGGTGAGTAGGATGGGGGAACATAATACTTTATGAGCATACTTCTTTGAAAATTATTTTGGCATGTGTACTCATGTGAATGATTTAAATATTCAGAACACAAAATTAAATCAGGAAAATGAGAACAGAAATACGAAAACCAAAACCAAACAAAAACAACTGCAAATAAACCTGCCTCTTCTGGAAAACATAACCACTGTAACTGAGGGGTGGGGAGCACTATTCAAGAAACAGTTCTGTCCTTTGTTTATATACTTTCCATCCAAGGAGAAAGGTAAGAGCTGCAATATCACCTTAAATACTTACTGTTTTGTTTTCATAGTGTTTTGAGTGTGATAATACTCAAGGAATTATGTGTGTGTGTGTGTGTGTGTGTGTGTGTGTGTGTGTGTGTGTGTGTGTGTGTGAATATGGGTTATTGGACTGAAGAAAAGAATAATATATAAATATGTTTGGGAGCCAGGGCTCTTCTTGGAAGAATAAATACAAATGCAGAATAGCAGGGAAGCAAGGAAAAAACCCATAAGGCTACAATGCAATTGGAAGAACCAGTATAAACTCATGATTCCAAATAGATATCCATTTCCTAGGTCTGTCCACTGAAAGATTATAAAATAATGACACTCCTATAGCAATGAACACGCCTGTTTCTCAGATCTCAGTTTTAAATACTATTCCCAATAAAGACACCAGTACTCCTTTTAAAAAATAGCTAATTTGAGAACTGGAGCATGGATCTTATGCCAGAGAGGGGAAAAAAATGCCTTTCAAGTCTTGGAAGCATTAACAATACTGAGAAAATACAGAGAAACATGCTGAAAAGGGTGCCCATTTTAAGATCTGGACCCATTTGAGAATCAAAATTAATTTTAAAAATGTTGTGGATTACAACCAATTAAATGAGATTCCAACTAATAGAAACTACAGATAGGTAGGTTGATGGCTGATAGCAACAAACAACAATGGAACTTAGGTGAAGGGAGGGGTTTGTGAGGGACAAGATGCAAAATCTAAAGTACAGCATTGCAAATGATTTAAAATATTAAAAAGAAAGAAATTGCAAAACTAAATGCTTGCAGCCACATGATCAAAGCAAATATTACTAATGAAGGATCAACAGGCATCATGAGCCTTTGGATGTGCTACCCTAAGAAAGATACCTTTTCTTTTATGGAGTACATAAACGAGAAAGGAATAATCTGCATTTTTATCACAAGGAAACCTCAGAAAAACACTCACTGATAATCAATATTTAAAACGTCTGGGTTTTATTTTTCAAAATTATTAATGACATAGAAACAAAGAGCAGGCGAGTATTAAAGGATAATAAAGAGACATGACAACTAAATGCAATTCATGGCTTGATTTGTGTCCTGAAGTGAGTCAGTTAGAGCAATCGATTACTCTGGAATAGGACCTGTGTTGTATCAGTGTTAAATTTCTCAAGACATTGATGAAAGTATGGAAGGCTTAAGTGATGGGGTCCATTTAGTATGCCTCTTTCTTCATAACATTTTAGAATCAAGTGCAGTCAGAATGTTAAATGTCCCTCTTTTCCCACCTTCATCCCTATTCAGTCTGCCTGGTAAGGTCAACATTTCACATTTCCTCATCACAACTCAACCAACTTAGACTTAACTTCATCATCCAGACATATGCCAATGAGCCAAGGAGGAGAGAGATGATACCAGAATCTAACAATCTGCCATCTGCCCAAATCCAGCTCCATGGAGACTCCTTTATGGAGAGTTAGGCCTTGATTGTGTTTGTGGGAACCAAAACAGCATTGGATTGAACACATAGGCTAATTAGTAGATTTGGAACCTTAGAAACCTTCATTATATTATAATACCACTTCATCTTCTGAAGCTCAAAAAATATATAACTTTGTTCATTAATTTATTACAATAAGTGCATTGTCTTTACCTTTGAATACTCTCAGGCTATTATTACATGCCCAGAGGTGTCAGGCAGAGGATGACTCATAATAATATTTTTGCTGAAGAGATTACTCTGTATTCACACTTGTGTGCCATTGTGAATGACACTTTCTGTACCTGTGTGCTTGTCTCTTTCAGTATTGTGCATACAGATGCATGCTGATGCTTACAGATGTAAGTTCATGTCTTCCTGCAGGTGTATGGGCATCTGTGTGTCCATGTGGATAAATACCTCTGCATTGTTGAGATATGATCCTGTTTTCCCTAGTTTTTCTAGTGTTTTGAACATGAAGGGGTGCTGTATTTTGTAAAATGCTTTTTCTGAGTCTATTGAGATGAACATATGATTCTTATCTTTGAGACTATTGATGTTGAACCAAACTTGCATCGCTGGGATGAATCCCACTTGATCATGGTGCATGAACTTTTTGATATGTTTTTGTATTCAATTTGCCAGAATTTTATTGAGAATTTTTGCATCTATATTCATTAGAGATATTGAAGTTTCCTTTTTTCTTTTTTCTTTTTTTCTTTTTTCTTTCTTTCTTTCTTTCTTTCTTTCTTTCTTTCTTTTTTTTTTTTTTGATGTGTCTTTGCCTGGTTTTGGAATTAGGGTGAAATTGGCCTCATAGAATGAGTTTAGAAGTGCTCCTTCTTTTTTTTCATTTCCTGAAATAAATTGAAGAGTATTGGTATTAGTTTGTATTTAAAGGTCTTGTAGAACTCAGCTGTGTATCATCCATCCAGTCTTGGGCCTTTCTTGGTTGGTAGACTTTTTGATGGTATCTTCTATTTCATCACTTGAAATTGGTCTGTTTAAACTATGTTTACAATGCTGATTCAATTTGGGCAATTTTTATGACTCTAGAAATTTGTCGATGCCTTTGATAGTTTTTTATTTTATTGGAGTACAAGTTTCCAAAATAATTTCTAATTATCTTCTTTACTTCTGTAGTGTCTGTCATGATATTTCCTTTTTCATCACGTATGTTAGTTGTAATATGAATTTTCTCTCTCTCTTCGTTAACAGGGCTAAGGGCTTGTCAATTTTATTTATTTTTTCAAAGAGCCAACTTTTCATTTTGTTAATATTTTCAGTTGTTTCTTTTGTTTCAATTTTATTGATTTCTGATTTTAAATATTTTCTATCTTCTGCTGCTTTTGATATAGATTTGTTCTTCTTTTTCTAGGACTTTAACATGTAATGTTAAGTCATTTATTTGTTGACTTTTTCTTCTTTTAACAATTGAACTCCATGCAATAAAGTTTCTTCTTAGAACTTCGGCCATAGTATCCCAGAGATTTCAATATGTTGTATCTGTATTCTCATTTACCTCTAAAAGTTTTTTAATCTCTTCCTTGATGTTTTCTGTAACCCCTTGTTCATTCTGTAGCATATTATTTAGTCTCAGGTGTTGGAGTAGCTTTTATTTCTTATTTTATCTTGATTTCTAATTTCATTCTATTATGATCTGATAGAATGCAGGGTAGTATCTCTACTTTTTTTTATATTTGCTAAGAATTGCTTTGTGACTTAGTATATGGTCTATTTTAGAGAACAAACCATGTGCTGCTGCGAAGAAGTGTATTCTCTCATTAAAGGATGAAATATTCTATATATGTCAGTTAAAAGGCTAAGTTATTGATTGTATTATTGAGTTCTATATTTTTTTTGTTCAGCTTTTGTTTGGAAGATCTATCCAGTGATGAAAGAGGTGTGTTAAAGTAACCCAAAATTATTGTGTTGTGGTCTATTTAACTCTTAAACTTGAGAACAGTTGTTTGATGAATGTAGATGCTCCATTGTTTGGGGCATATATATTTATAATTGTTAAGTCTTGTTGGTGCATAATTCCCTTGAGCAGTATGAAGTGTCCTTCTTTAACCTTTTTGACTGACTTTAGTTTGAAGTCTACTTTATTTGATACTAGAATGGAAACCCCTGTTCCTTCTACAATCCATGAGAGTGGTATGATTTTTCCCAACCCTTCACCTTCAGTCTATGGATGTCTTTTCCTATGAGATGAGTCTCTTGGAGTCAGCATATTGTTTAGTCTTTTTTTAAATATAATCTGCTAGTTTATGAATTTTGATTGGTGAGTTTAGGCCACTAACATTCAGGGTTATTATTGAGACATGATTTGTATTCTCAGTCATTTTTGTTTATTTTTGGTATTTAACATGACTTGGTTTCTCCTCTGATTAGGTTTTCCTTTAGTGTAATCCCTCCCTCTGCTGATTTTCATCATTGTTTTTCATTTCCTCTCTATGGAATATTTTGCTGAGGATGTTTTGTAGTGCAGGCTCTCTAGTTGTAATTTTTTTTAACTTTTGTTTACCATGGAAGGTTTTTATTTCACATTCAAATCTAAAGCTTAATTTTGCTAGATATGAGATTCTTGGTTGGCATCCAGATTTGGTCTTTTGATGCTTGGTATATGTTGTTCCATGATTTCCTGACTTTGAGGGTCTGGGTTGAAAAATCTGCTGAGATACAAATTAGTTTCCCCCTATATGTGATCTGATTCCTCTCTCTTGCAGCTTTTAAGAGTCTATCCTTATTCTGAATGTTAGGCATTTTCATTATAATATACCTTAGTGTAGATCTGTTGTAATTTTGCACATTTGGTGTCCTGTAAGCCTCTTGTATTCAGTTTTCCAATTCATTCTTCATGCTTGGGAAATTTTCTTATATTATCTCATTGAAGAGATTGTGCATTCCTTTGGTTTGAAACTCTGTGTCTTCCTCTATCCCTATAACTCTTAGATTCGGTTCATGGTTTCTTACTATCTTCACTGTGTGATCAGCTTTATTTTCCAGATTGCATAATTTGTCTTTTGCTACCTGTATTAGCTCTCTTATCTCTTTGTTGGAGTGATCAATTTTTGCCTGTATTTGTTCATTTAGGTAATTGTTTAATTCACAAGGTCATTTTAATTATGAACCTTATGAATTGCTTCTCTGACATTTCCTCAACTTTGCTGTCCATGAGTTTTGTTATTGTAGTATACTGGTTTGTTTGGAGCACTTTCCTCCCTTGTTTTTTCATGTTGTCTATCTTTCTTGCAGTGTGGATCTTGATGTTGGGCTTCCAGAGTGTCCCTCAATGTATGCTACTACAACTAAAGGTGGTGGCAGCAATAACCAAGGTAACTCGAGATAATAGTAGAGGTGCCCCAAGATGGATATAATGTTTTATTGAGATGGGGCTTAAAGGGTGGGCCTTAAATTCTATTTGTGATGCCTTCTCTGAGATGCAGCTGCTTGTAGGCCCTGTCTGTTGTCAAAAAGGTAGGGGCTCCTGTGGGGGGAAGGCTATGGCAATGACTGCAGTGTTCCAAGTTGGAAGTGTGTTAAGGCTTAGGCTCCTGGGTGGGGTGGGGTGCGAATTCAGACCTACCTGAACTTGGGTCCTTCACAAGTAGATGTGGACAGATTTGGTCTAGGCCTGGACTCCTGCAGTTGTCGGCTGGTCGGAAGAGGCCACCTTGTGCTGGAGGCTGGGCTCTGGCAGGTGCTGCCAGTGAAGGGATAGACCCAGGCCTTATTGTGAGCCTGGGCCCCACGCAGGCCAGTATGGGTACATCTGGGTCACCAGCTTGACCTCCCACAGTAGTCTGCTGGTTGGAAAGGGTGGTCCTGTGCCAGAGGCTAGGCTCTGGTGGGTGTCTGCCCTGTTGGTGAAGGGGCAGACCTGGGTCTACTGTGAGCCTGAGTCCCATGCAGGTTGGTGTGGGCATTCTGGGCTGGGTCTCAGCTCCCATAGTAGTCTGCTGGTCCTGGAGGGTCTAGTTTATACCCCAAAATATGGCAAATCTAGTTGAATATTCCATAGTCACTTGAAAAAAAGTTTATCATGCTGATATATGGAAGTTCTTGTATATGTCAATTATATACTATGATTGTGCATTTTACATCTTGTAAATACTTTCTGGTTTTAGGAGTTCTATCAGATGCTGAGAGGAATTGTTGAAGTACTGAGCTATAATTGTATACTTGTCTATTTGTCGTCTAGCTCTATCAGTTTTGATTTGTGTATGCTCATATATTTTGAGAATCTGTTGTTTGATGTGTACACACTTATAATCAATTCTTTTGTCATTAGGTAATGAAAATTTTTCTCTAGTAATTTTTTTGCTATAAAGTCTATGTTACTAAATATTAATATATACACACTTTGTTTATTTTTGCTTAATGTTAACATAGTATATCTTTTCCATTCTTATATTTTTAATACACCTAAGTCATTGAATGTGAAGTGAATTTCTTATAAATTGTACATACTTGTGTTATTTCCTTTTGTCCATGCTGCCAATCTCTGCCTTTGGTATAATAAGACCAGTTACATTTAGGGTAATTATTGATAGGATAGTACTTAACCCTGATGTCTTATTATTTGTTTTCCATTAATTTCCTCTCATATTTGTTCCTTTGTTTCTCTTTTCTTGCCTTATTATGAGCTACACAAGCATTTCCTGTTATTTCATTCTGATTTCCATATAGTGTGTTTAAGAGTATTTCTTCATATACATTTTTGAGTGTTTTCTTGGAGTATTATGAAAGATATATTGGCTTATCACTTTCTACTGACATCAACATTTGAAATTTGGAAAGCTCCCTTCCACTTAGATCCTTTTATCTTCTCCACTTTTAAATATCATAGTTCTAAGTGTCAGACAGTTTAAGACATTTTGTTCTGACCATCTGAATTATGACTTAGGAAAATCATGAAAAAGATAGCATTGTGTGTATTTACATTTCTGCTCTTTCTGTTTCTCCTTCTTTCTTCCTAATACCTCACTATTTGTTATCATTTTCTTTCTCTGTCCACAATAGTCTTTAACCAATATTTAAGAATAAGTCTTTCAACAACAAATTATCTTACCATTCCTTTATCAGAGAATATCCTAAATTCTTATTCATTAATAAAGTCTATCTTCACCAAATTAGAAAACATGCATTTAATGGTTTTCTTTCAACACTTGAAAAATTCATTGCCTCAACCCTCAGACCTCCATGGTGAGAAATCTATTATCTAATAGATGAGAAATCTATTATCATCCAAATTAGTGTTCCCCATTAGTTTAAACTAATCCAAATTAGTTTCTGGCTGCTTTCAAGATTCTTCTTTGAGCTGGGGTTTAGATCAATGATAGAGTCCTTGCCTAGCATGCCTTGGGTCTGATTCCAGCACTGCAACACACACACACACACACACACACACACACAATGTTTCTTTATCTTTAATTATGATGATTTTTTGGTGTGAATTTGGGGGATATAATTATCAGCTTTTTATCAGTGTAATGAAATGCCTGACAGGTTACAGATGAAGTAAAATGGTTTATTTAGCTAAAAATTTTGAGATTAAAAATCAAAATGGTATAGTGTAGGCTGGCAGAAGGTCCTATGGCAGACTTCAGGATTGTGTACTGGAAAGTGATCACATCGTGATCAAATGAAGAAAGAGGGGCCAGCCTTGCTCCTTTTATAACAACACTCATGCAAGAAATCAAGCATTGCAGAATAAACGTTCTGTTTTCTTTTGAGGACAGTGGTCCTAATAACAAAACATACAAAGATCCTTTCCCATAGGCTCTACCTTTGAAAGATCTCAGCACCTCTTTTTTTTTTGTTTTTTGTTTTAATTGGTTGTTCAAAACATTACAAAGCTCATGATATATCATCTTTCATACATTTGATTCAAGTGGGTTATGAACTCCCATTTTTACCCCAAATACAAATTGCAGGACAACATCGGTTACACACTCACATTTTTACATAATGGCATATTAGTGACTGTTGTATTCTGCTACCTTTCCTATCCCCTACTATCCCCCCTCCCCTCCCCTCCCATCTTCCCTCTCTACCTCATCTGCTGTTGTTCAATTCTCTCCCTTGTTTCACCACCCTTTTCCCTCACAACCTCTTATATGTAATTTTGTGTAACATTGAGGGTCTCCTACCATTTCCATATGATTTCCCTTCTCTCTCCCTTTCTCTCCCCCCACTCGTCTCTGTTTAATGTTAATCATTTCCTCATGCTCTTCCTCCCTGTTCTGTTCTTAGTTGCTATCTTTATATCAAAGAAGACATTTGGCATTTGTTTTTAAGGATTGGCTAGCTTCACTAAGCATAATCTGCTCTAGTGCCATCCATTTCCCTGCAAATTCCATGATTTTGTCATTTTTAGTGCTGCGTAATACTCCATTGTGTATAAATGCCACATTTTTTTTTATCCATTCATCTATTGAAGGGCATCTACGTTGGTTCCACAGTCTAGCAATTGTGAATTGTGCCGCTATGATCATTGATGTGGCAGTATCCCTATAGTACGCTCTTTTAAGATCCTCAGGGAATAGTCTGAGAAGGTTGATAGCTGGGTCAAATGGTGGGTCCATTCCCAGCTTTCCCAGGAATCTCCATACTGCTTTCCAAATTGGCCTTACCAATTTGCATTCCCACCAGCAGTGTACAAGTGTACCCTTTTCCCCACATCCTCGCCAGCACTTGTTGTTGTTTGACTTCATAATGGCTGCCAATCTTACTGGAGTGAGATGGTATCTTAGGGTGGTTTTGATTTGCATTTCTCTGACTGCTAGAGATGGTGAGCATTTTTTCATGTACTTGTTGATTGATTGTATATCCTCCTCTGAGAAGTGTCTGTTCAGGTCCTTGGCCCATTTGTTGATTGGGTTATTTGTTATCTTATTGTTTAATTTTTTGAGTTCTTTGTATATTCTGGATATTAGTGCTCTATCTGAAGTGTGATGGGTAAAAATTTGTTCCCAGGATGTAGGCTCCCTATTTACCTCTCTTATTGTTTCTCTTGCTGAGAAAACACTTTTCAGTTTAAGTAAGTCCCATTTGTTGGTTCTTGTTATTAACTCTTGTGCTATGGGCGTCCTATTAAGGAATTTGGAGCCCGACCCCACAGTATGTAGATTGTAGCCAACTTTTTCTTCTATCAGACGCAGTGTCTCTGATTTGACATCTAGCTCCTTGATCCATTTTGAGTTAACTTTTGTGCAAGGTGAGAGAAAGGGATTCAGTTTCATTTTGTTGCATATGGATTTCCAGTTTTCCCAGCACCATTTGTTGAAGATGCTATCCTTCCTCCATTGCATGCTTTTAGACACTTTATCAAATATAAGAAAGTTGTAATTTTTTGGATTGGTCTCTGTGTCCTCTATTCTACACCATTGGTCCACCTGCCTGTTTTGGTACCAGTACCATGCTGTTTTTCTCACTATTGCTCTGTAATATAGTTTGAAATCTGGTATCGCTATACCTCCAGATTCACACTTCCTGCTTAGAATTGCTTTTGCTATTCTGGGTCTTTTGTTTTTCCATATGAATTTCATGATTGCTTTATCTATTTCTACAAGAAATGCCATTGGGATTTTGATTGGCATCACATTAAACCTGTAGAGAACTTTGGGGAATATCGTCATTTTGACGATGTTAGTTCTGCCTCTCCATGAACAGGGTACATTGTACATTTTTCCATCTTCTAAGATCTTCTTCTCTCTCTCTCTTTAGGGTTCTGTAGTTTTCTTTTTTTTTATTGTTGGTCGTTCAAAACATTACATAGTTCTTAATATATCATATTTCACAGTTTGATTCAAGTGGGTTATGAACTCCCAATTTTACCCCGTATACAGATTGCTGTAACACATTAGTTACCCTTCCATTGATTTACATATTGCCATTCTAGTGACTGATGTATTCTGCTGTCTATCCTATTCTCTACTATCCCCCCTCCCCTCCACTCCCCTCCCCTCCCCTTTTCTTTCTCTACCCCCTCTACTGTAAATCATTTCTTCCACTTGTATTATCTTGTTTTACCCCTCCTTTCCTCTTATATGTAATTTTGTATAACCCTGAGGATCACCTTCCATTTCCATGCAATTTCCCTTCTCACTCCCTTTCCGTCCCACCTCTCATCCCTGTTTAATGTTAATCTTCTTCTCAAGCTCTTCGTCCCTACCCTGTCCTTGGTTACTCCCCTTATATCAAAGGAGTCATTTGGCATTTGTTTTTTAAAGATTGGCTAGCTTCACTTAGCATAATCTGCTCTAATGCCATCCATTTCCCTCCAAATTCTATGATTTTGTCATTTTTTAATGCAGAGTAATACTCCATTGTGTATAAATGTCACTTTTTTTATCCATTCTTCTATTGAAGGGCATCTAGGTTGGTTCCACAATCTTGCCATCGTGAATTGTGCTGCTATGAACATCGATGTAGCAGTGTCCCTGTAGCATGCTCTTATTAGGTCTTTAGGGAATAGACCGAGAAGGGGAATAGCTGGGTCAAATGGTGGTTCCATTCCCAGCTTTCCAGGAAATCTCCATACTTCTTTCCAAATTGGCTGCACCAATTTGCAGTCCCACCAACAATGAACAAGTGTACACTTTTCCCCGCATCCTCTCCAGCACTTGTTGTTGTTGGACTTCATGATGGCTGCCAATCTTACTGGAGTGAGATGGTATCTTAGGGTGGTTTTGATTTGCATTTCTCTGACTGCTAGCACTGGTGAGCATTTTTTCATGTACTTATTGATTGATTGTATGTCCTCCTCTGAGAAGTGTCTGTTCAGGTCCTTGGTCCATTTATTGATTGGGTTATTTGTTATCTTATTGTCTAATTTTTTGAGTTCTTTGTATACTCTGGATATTATGGCTCTATCTGAAGTGTGTGGAGTAAAGATTTGTTCCCAGGATGTAGGCTCCCTGTTTATCTCTCTTATTGTTTCTTTTGCTGAGAAAACACTTTTCAGTTTGAGTAAGTCCCATTTGTTGATTCTAGTTGTTAACTCTTGCGCTATGGGTGTCCTATTGAGGAATTTGGAGCCCGACCCCACAGTATGTAGATCATAGCCAACTTTTTCTTCTATCAGACGCCGTGTCTCTGATTTAATATCAAGCTCGTTGATCCATTTTGAGTTAACTTTTGTGCATGGCGAGAGAAAGGGATTCAGATTCATTTTGATGCAAGTGGATTTCCAGTTTTCCCAGCACCATTTGTTGAAGATGCTATCCTTCCTCCATTGCATGCTTTTAGCCCTTTTATCAAATATAAGATAGTTGTAGTTTTGTGGATTGGTTACTGTGTCCTCTATTGGTCCACCCGCCTGTTTTGGTACCAGTACCATGCTGTTTTTGTTACTATTGCTCTGTAGTATAGTTTGAAGTCTGGTATCACTATACCGCCTGATTCACACTTCCTGCTTAGCATTGTTTTTGCTATTCTGCATCTTTTATTATTCCATATGAATTTCATGATTGTTTTATCTATTTCTACAAGAAATGCTGTTGGGATTTTGATTGGCATTGCATTGAACTTATAGAGGACTTTTGGTAATATCGCCATTTTGATGATGTTAGTTCTGCCTATCCATGAACAGGGTATATTTTTCCATCTTCTAAGGTCTTCTTCAATATCTCTCTTTAGGGTTCTGTAGTTTTCATTGTATAAGTCTTTCACCTCTTTTTGTTAGGTTGATTCCCAAGTATTTTATTTTTTGGAGGGATATTGTGAATGGAGTAGTTGTCCTCATTTCTGTTTCAGAGGATTTGTTGCTGATATACAGGAATGCCTTTGATTTATGCGTGTTGATCTTATATCCTGCCACTTTGCTGAATTCATTTATTAGCTCTAATAGTTTCTTTGTAGACCCTTTTGGGTCTGCTAGGTATAGAATCATGTCATCTGCAAATAGTGATAATTTAAGATCTTTTTTTCCTATTTTTATGCCTTTAATTTCTTTCGTCTAATTGCTCTGGCCAGTGTTTCGAGGACTATGTTGAACAGAAGTTGTGAGAGAGGGCATCCCTGTCTTGTACCAGATCTTAGAGGGAATGCCTTCAATTTTTCTACATTCAGAATGATGCTGGCCTGTGGCTTATCGTAGATTGCTTTTACAATGTTGAGGTATGATCCTGTTATCCCTAATTTTTCTAGAGTTTTAAAAATAAAGGGATGCTGTACTTTGTCAAATGCTTTTTCTGCATCTATCGAGATGATCATATGGTTCTTATTTTTAAGTCTATTGATGTGGTGAATCACATTTATTGATTTCCGTATATTGAACCAGCCTTGCATCCCAGGGATGAATCCTACTTGATCATGGTGTATAATTTTTTTGATATGTTTTTGAATCCGATTTGCCAGAATTTTATTGAGGATTTTTGCATCTAGGTTCATTAGAGATATTGGTCTGTAGTTTTTTTTCTTTGAAGTGTCTTTGTCTGGTTTGGGCATCAGGGTGATTTTGGCCTTGTAGAATGTATTTAGAAGTTCTCCCTCTTTTTCTTTTTCCTGAAATAGCTTGAAAAGTATTGGTGTTAGTTCCTCTTTAAAGGTTTTGTGAAACTCTGCTGTATACCCATCTGGTCCTGGGCTTTTCTTAGTTGGTAGTCTTTTGATGGTTTCTTCTATTTCCTCTATTGTTATTGGTCTGTTTAGGTTGTCTATATCCTCCTGACTCAATCTGGGCAGATCATAAGATTTAAGAAATTTATCTATGCCTTCACTATCTTCTATTTTATTGGAGTATAAGGATTCAAAATAATTTCTGATTATCTTCTGTATTTCTGAAGTGTCTGTTGTGATATTGCCTTTTTCATCCCGTATGCTAGTAATTTGAGTTCTCTCTATTCTTCTCTTTGTTAGCATGGCTAAGGGTCTGTCAATTTTATTTATTTTTTCAAAGAACCAATTTTTAGTTTTGTCAATTTTTTCAATTATTTCTTTTGTTTCGATTTCATTAATTTCAGCTCTGATTTTAATTATTTCTTGCCTTCTACTTCTTTTGCTGTTGTTTTGCTCTTCTTTTTCTAGGATTTTGAGATGAAGTATGAGATTATTTATTTGTTGGTTTTTTCTTTTTTTAAGGAATGAACTCCAAGCAATGAATTTTCCTCTTAGAACTGATTTCAATGTGTCCCATAGATTCCGATATGTTGTGTCTGTGTTTTCATTTAACTCTAAGAAGTTTTTGATTTCCTCCTTGATGTCTTCTAAAATCCATTGATCATTCAGTAACCTATTGTTCATTCTCCAAGTGATGCATGATTTTTCCTTCCTTCTTTTATCATTGATTTTCAGTTTCATTCCATTATGATCAGATAAGATGCATGGATTATCTCTACTCCTTTATATTGTCTAAGAGTTGCCCTGTGACATAATATATGATCTATTTTTGAGAAGGTTCCATGTGCTGCTGAGAAAAAAGTGTGGCTACTTGATGTTGGGTGGTATAGTCTATATATGTCAATTAAGTCTAGGTTGTTAATTGTGTTATTGAGTTCTATAGTTTCCTTATTTAACTTTTGTTTGGAAGATCTGTCCAGTGATGAGAGAGGTGTGTTGAAGTCTCCCATAATTATTGTATGGAGACTCTTGAACTTGAGAAGAGTTTGCTTGATGAACATAGCTGCACCATTATTTGGGGCATATATATTTATGATTGTTATGTCTTGTTGGTGTATGATTCCCTTGAGCAGTATGAAGTATCCTTCTTTATCCCTTTTGATTAACTTTGGCTTGAAATCTATTTTATTAGATATGAGTATGGACACTCCTGCTTGTTTCCGCAGTCCATATGAGTGGTATGATTTTTCCCAACCTTTCACCTTCAGTCTATGTATATCTTTTCCTATCAGATGCGTCTCCTGTAGGCAGCATATTGTTAGGTCTTGTTTTGTGATCCATTCAACTAGCCTGTGTCTCTTAATTGGTGAGTTTAAGCCATTCACATTTAGGGTTATTATTGAGATATGGTTTGTTCTTCCCGCCATATTTGTTTATTAATGTTACTAAACCTGATTTGTTTTCCTCTTTGATTAGTTTCCCCCCTTTACTGTCCTACCTCCCCCTGTTGGTTTTCAATGTTACTTTCCATTTCCTCTTCCTGTAATGTTTTGCCAAGGATTTTTTGAAGAGATGGTTTTCTAGCTGAGAATTCTTTTAACTTTTGTTTATTGTGGAAGGTTTTAATTTCATCTTCCATCCTGAAGCTTAATTTCACTGGATACACGATTCTTGGTTGGAACCCATTTTCTTTTAGTGTTTGAAATATGTTATTCCAGGGTCCTTTAGCTTTCAGAGTCTGTGTTGAGAGTTCAGCTGTTATCTTGATTGGTTTACCCCTAAATGTAATCTGCTTCCTTTCTCTTGTAGCTTTTAAAATTCTCTCCTTTTTCTGTATGTTTGACATCTTCATTATAATGTGTCTAGGTGTGGATCTCTTATGATTTTGCACATTCGGTGTCCTGTAAGCTTCTAGGATTTGGGATTCTGTCTCAGTCTTCAAGTCTGGGAAGTTTTTTCGTATTATTTCACTGAATAGATTGTTTATTCCTTTGGATTGGAGCTCTGTGCCTTCTTGTATCCCAGTGACTCTTAAGTTTGGTCTTTTAATATTATCCTATAATTCTTGGATGTTCTGCTCTTGGTTTCTTAGCAGACTTGCTGAGCTGTCTATGTTCTTTTCAAGTTGAAATACTTTGTCTTCATTGTCTGATGTTCTATCTTCTAAGTGATCTACTCTGCTGGTAGTATTCTCAATTGAGTTTTTAAGTTGGTTTATTGCTTCCTGCATTTCCAGGATTTCTATTTGTTTGTTTTTTATTACCTCTGTCTCCCTGTAAAATTGATCTTTTACTCCTGGATTTGTTTATGTAGTTCCTTGTCAATGTGATCTTTCATTGTCTGATTTTGCTGTCTCATGTCTTCCTTGAGACTCCAGATCATCTGAAGCATGTATATCCTGAACTCTTTATCTGACATTTCATCTGTTGCAGCTATTACCTCTTCTAAAGTTGAATTGACCTGCATTGCTTGTGGTCCTTTCTTTCCTTGTCTTTTCATACTGCTCGCGTTTCTTTCTGCTTGGTGAAACTGTTGTGTTTTTGAAATTTACCCCCTATTTATTTATATTGCTCTTGTATAGTTGGGAAGTCTCCCTTGCAGGGCGAATAGTGGCTGTGCTCCTCCTCTAATTAGGGTGGTCTGTCTACCACGCTGGTCGGTGGCAGGTCTGCCCCCCCCTGTGGGCGCGGGTGGTGGCTCTGCTCTGCCCCCACTCCAATTGTGGTGACGTAACTACCACGCCCTCGGGTTGTTGGTCCTGATCCGGATGTGGGCAGCGGCTCTGCTCGATCCCCACTCCAATTGGTGTGACGTGTCTACCACGCTGGCAGGCCTCTAGACCTGTTCCGCCGGTGGGTCGCAGGTCTGCCCACCCTGCGGGCTCGGGTGGCAGTTCTGCACAGCCCCCACTCCCAATCGGGGTACCTGAATGCCTCTCCAACGGGTCGCTGAGCCCCCTCCGGACACGGGCAGCGACCCTGTTCCACCTCCACTCCAACCAGTGTGACGTGACTGCCTCGGTGCTACGTGTCCCCCACACTGGCAGGCTACCAGGTCTGTCCTGCCAATGGGTAGCAGGTCTGCCTACCTTGCAGGCTCAGACGGTGGCTCTACACAGCCCCTACTTCAAATGGAGTTACTTGGCTACCGCACCGTCGGGTCGCTGGTCCTATTCTAGGCGTGGGCGGCTACTCTCTTCGGCCCCAGCTACAGTTGGGGTGTCTTGATACCACGCCAGCGGGTCACTTGGCCTGCTCTGGGCGCAGGCGGCAGCTCCACTCTGCCACCCCCCCCCCCGGTCCCCACAGCACCCAGCAGGACCCTGACAGAGAAGCAGTCACCGCAGGTTCCCCAGCCCCAGGCCAAAGAAGCTCCAGGAGCCAGAGCCCGGCCGCTCCAAGCTCTCCAAACTCAGTGCACACTCCGCTGGGCGCAGGCTCAAAGACGCAGTGCCCACGGGCTTCTCAGCCCCGGGCCAAAACTGTTCCGGGAGTCAGAACCCAGCCACCCCGAGCTCAGCGCATGCTCCACTTGGAGCTGGCCTCCACATGCAGTCTCCGCAGGTTCCCCAACCCTGAGCTAAGGCAGCCCCAGGGACCAGAATCCGGCCACTCAGAGCCTGGCGCACGCCTTGCCAGGAACGAGCCCCCAGGAGTATTCTCCACAGGTTCTCCAGCCCCAAGCCTGAGCGATTTGTCTGGGAGACGCAGGCAAATACCAGCCTGAAATCTCCTATTCCATAGCTGAATGCACTGAGATCAGTAGAAAACAGGGATGATTACATCATCTCTCCAAGATGGCGGCTGCTGTCCTCCTCTGTGGTCCGACCGGTGTCGGGAACTGAACTGGACTGCTTCTCTCCTCTGTCTCAAAGCCGGAACTCAGCACTAAGTGCGGCCATTGTACCACTGGTGGGAGCTCCCAGAATCCGCATCGCTGCACCCTGCTCCATCACCTGGCTGCTTCCCTGCACACGCTGCAGACTCCAGCTGCGGGGCATTCCCCTGATCAGGCAATGCGACCCTCCATGCGGAGAAATCGCCGGGTTCTGTAGTTTTCATTGTGTAAATCTTTCACCTCTTTTGTTAGGTTGATTCCCAAGTATCTTATTTTCTTTGGGGATATTGTAAATGGAGTGGTTTTCCTCATTTCCATTTCAGAAGTTTTGTTGCTGATATACAGGAATGCCTTTGATTTATGCGTGTTGATTTTATATCCTGCCACTTTGCTGAATTCATTTATTAACTCTAGCAGTTTCTTTGTAGATCCTTTGGGGTCTGTTAAATATATTATCATGTCATCTGCAAATAGCGATAATTTAATAATTTCTTTTCCATTTAATTGCTCTGGCTAGTATTTCAAGAACTAAATTGAATAGAAGTGGTGATAGAGGGCATCTCTGTCTAGTTCCAGATTTTAGAGGGAATGCCTTCAGTTTTTCTCCATTTAGGATGATGCTAGCCTGAGGTATAGCATATATAGCTTTTATAATGTTGAGGTAAGTTCCTGTTATCCCTAGTTTTTCTAGTGTTTTGAACATAAAGGGATGCTGTACTTTGTTGAATGCTTTTTCTGCATCTATGGATATGATCATGTGGTTCTTATCTTTAAGTCTATTGATGTGGTGAATAGCATTTATTGATTTCCGTATATTGAACCAGCCTTGCATCCCAGGGATAAATCCTACTTGATCATGGTGCACAATTTTTTTGGTATGATTTGTATTTAATTCACCAGGATTTTATTGAGAATTTTTGCATCCAAGTTCATTAGAGATATTGGTCTGTAGTTTTCTTTCTTTGAAGTGTCTTTGTCTGGTTTCGGGATCAGGGTGATGTTGGCCTCATAGAATGAATTTGGAAGAGCTCCTTCTTTTTCTATTTCTTGAAATAGCTTGAAAAGTATTGGTATTAATTCTTCTTTGAAGGTTTTGTAGAACTCCGCTGTATACCCGTCCGGTCCAGGGCTTTTCTTGGTTGGTAATCTTTGGATGGATTCTTCTATTTATTCCTTTGTTATTGGTCTGTTTAAATTGTGTGTGTCTTCCTGACTCAATCTGGGCAGATCGTATATCTTAAGAAATTTATCGATATCTTCACTATCTTCTATTTTATTGGAATATAGGGTTTCAAATACTTTCTTTTTTTATTTTTATATTTTTTATGGGTTGTTCAAAACATTACAAAGCTCATGATATATCATCTTTCATACATTTGACTCAATTGGGTTATGAATTCCCATTTTTACCCCAAATACAAATTGCAGAATCACATCGGTTACACACTCACATTTTTACCTAATGTCATATAAGTGACTGTTGTATTCTGCTACTTTTCCTATCCCCTACTATCCCCCCTCCCCTCCCCACCCATCATCCCTCTCTACCTCATCTGCTGTTGTTCAATTCTCTCCCTTGTCCCCCCACATCCTCTTCTATGTAATTTTGTGTAACATTGAGGGTCTCCTACCATTTCCATATGATTTCCCTTCTCTCTCCCTTTCTCTCCCCCCACTCATCTTTGTTTAATGTCAATCTTTTCCTCATGCTCTTCCTCCCTGTTCTGTTCTTAGTTGCTCTCTTTATATCAAAGAAGACATTTGGCATCAAAATACTTTCTAATTATCTTCTGTATTTCTGTAGTGTCTGTTGTGACATTGCCTTTTTCATCCCGTATGTTAGTAATTTGAGTTCTCTCTCTTCTTCTCTTCGTTAACATGGCTAAGGGCCTGTTGATCTTATTTATTTTTTCAAAGAACCAACTTTTAGTTTTATCAATTTTTTCAATGTTTTTTTTTGTTTCAATTTCATTGATTTCTGCTCTGATTTTCATTATTTCTTGTCTTCTACTACATTTGCTGTTGTTTTGCTCTTCATTTTCTAGGTTTTTGAGGTGTAGTGTGAGTTCATTTATTTGTTGGTTTTTTTCTTTTTTTGAGGAAACAACTCCAGGAAATGAATTTCCCTCTTAAAACTGCTTTCATTGTGTCCCATAGATTCTGGTATGTTGTGTCTGTATTGTCATTTGTCTCTAAGAATTTTTTCATCTCCTCCTTTATGTCTTCTGTAACCCATTGATCGTTCAGTAACATATTGTTCACTTTCCATGTGATGTAGGATTTTTCCTTCCTTCTTTTATCATTGATTTCCAGTTTTATTCCATTATGATCAGATATGGTGCATGGTATTATCTCCACACTTTATATTTACTAAGAGTTGCCCTATGGCATAATATATGGTCTATCTTTGAGTAGGATCCTTGTGCTGCTGAGAAGAATGTGTATCCACTTGATGATGTTTGATATATTCTATATGTGTTGGTTAAGGCTAGGTTATTGATTGTGTTATTGAGTTCTATAGTTTCTTTATTCAGCTTTTGTCTAGAGGGATCTGTCTAATGGCAAGAGCAGTATGTTGAAGTCACCCATAATTATTGTGTTGTAGTCTATTTGACTCTTGAACTTGAGGAGAGTTTGTTTTATGAACATTGCAGCACCATTGTTTGGTGCATACAAATTGATGACTGTTATGACTTGTTGGTGTATGGTTCCTTTTAACAGTATACAGTGTCCTTCTTTATCCCTTTTGATTAACTTAGCTTTGAAGTTGATTTTATTTGATATAAGTATGGCCACTCCTGTTTGCTTCCGAGGGCCATGTGAGTAGTGTGATTTTTCCCAACTTTTTACCTTCAGCCTGTGTATGTCTTTTCCTATCATATGAGTCTCCTGAAGGCAGCATATTGTTGGATTTGTTTTTTTGATCCAGGTTACTAGCCTATGTCTCTTGATTGGTGAGTTTAGGCCATTAACATTTAAGGTTACAATTGAAATATGGTTTGTACTTCCAGTCATGTTTATTTATTTATTTATTTTAGTTTGGCTAGTTTTTACTTTTTGGTTATTTTCCTCTCCCTTTACTGAGATACCTTCTGCTGTTAGTTTTGGGCACTATTTTTCAATTCCTCTTCCTGTACTATTTTGCTCAAAATGCTTTGCAGTGCTGGTTTTCTGGCTGCGAATTCTTTTAGCTTTTGTTTATCATGAAAGATTTTAATTTCATTGTCAAATATGAAGCTTAATTTTGCTGGATACAGTATTCTTGGTTGGAATCCATTATTTTTCAGCGTTTGAAATACATTGTTCGAGGAGCTTCTCGCTTTCAAAGTCTGTGAAGAAAAATTAGTCGTTAACCTAATTGGTTTACCCCTGAATATAATCTGCCTCCTTTCTCTCATAGCTTTTAATATTCTCTCCTTGTTCTGTATGTTGGCTATCTTCATAATTATATGTCTTGGAGTTGGTCTATTATGGTTTTGAATGTTGGGGGTCCTGTAGGCTTCCAGGATTTGGCAATCCATTCCATCTTTCATCTCTGGGAAGTTTTCTAGGATTATTTCATTTAATAGGTTGTCCATTCCTTTGGTTTGAATATCTATGCCTTCTTCTATCCCGATGACTCTCAAATTTGGTTTTATTATGACATCCCATATGTCTTGAATAGATTGCTCGTGAGATTTAAGCATCTTTTCTATGTTGACTATATTCTTTTCAAGTTGATAAACTTTGTCATCATTATCTGATGTTCTGACTTCTACTTGATCTAGTCTATTTGTAATATTCTCGTTTGAGTTTGTAATTTGGTTTATAGATTCCTGCATTTCTAGGATTACTGTTTGATTTTTTTAAGATCTCTATCTCCTGGTAAAGCTCGTTCTTTGCCATTTGAATTTGTTTGTTTAATTCGTTTTCAAAATATACTTTCATTGCTTGGACTTGCTGTCTCATGTCTTCTCTAATATTCCTTTCCATCTGAGTTAGGGATGCCTTGAGTTCTTTCCCTATCCATGTTTCTGATGCTTCTAGGTCCTCCTGTAGATTTAAGTTGTCCTGCATTGTTTGTGCTCCTTTTTTCCCTTGTTTTTTCATGTTGTTCACGTTACTTTCCAGCTCTATTTGATTGCTGTGTTTCTGCTCTCTCCTATAGATTTGTTTTGGTTTTGTATATCTCTGTTGTCTCTTCTTTGTGTTGGTAGACTATGCCTGCTAAAGTGGATTCCGCTGGGAAGGACTTCTGACTGCCGAGCTCCAGTGACCTCACCTCTCTGCTATGGAGGGCCCCAGGCTCCCTGCCGGGGTGTCTGAAGCGAGGGGTGGGACTGGAATGTCTCTGGTAGGTTTCAGTTCCTGGTTGGCTACTTCATGAAGGCCTGGCTATAGACCTCTTCCTAGAGTCTCTGTGCTGTACCTGCTAGGCCACAACTTGGGGTCTAGCCGCGCGGTCGCCGTCGGGCAGGCAGTCTGCAGTCGCCCAGTCGTGGGGGCAGGTGGCGGGCGATCGGTCACCAGCGGGCAGGCGGTCTCCAGCCTCCCAGTCACAGGGGCAGCCGGCGGGCGATTGGTCGCCGGCAGGCGTAAGGTCTCCAGCCGCCCAGTCGCGAGGGCCTGGCCTCTAGTCCCCTGGTTTCTCCTAGTAGTCCTGGTTTCTCCTGCTAGCCCATTCTTCCCCTGAGTGATGCCTCTTGGCAGTTCAAACTGTACTCTGGGCCTGCAGTTTACTGGGTGTGGAGGGTGGCTATTGGGAACCCCGGTACTCTATTATTTTGATTTTTTCGCTTGCTCCTCCCCCAGTGCTGGTAAAACAGGTTTCGTTTTCGCCGTTGATGGGAGGGGGAGTTGGAGGTCCGGTGTCTCTCCCTTTCCCCACGTTTTTATGCAGGCTCGTTATGATAATCCCTCCCCCGGAAAGCCTAGGAGAGATTTTATGCGAATTCCCCGCTGTATGGGAGATGAGCTGAGTACACACACCTGTTTTATTGTTGCAATCTGTTGGAGACTGGCGGTGATTATGTCAGCTCTCCAAGATGGTGGCCACTGGCTTCCTTGGTGGAGTTTCCGTTGTGGGAGATAGAACTGGACCGCTTCCTTCCCCGTCTGAAATCCCGAACTCAGCCCGGGGCTCAGTGAGGGCTCAGCCAGCAGGATTCCACAGAATCTGTAGCAACGTTTCTCTCTGCTTGCTGGTCCCTTCTCAGCGGTGCCCCACCGTCTGAAGTCATGGTGCGGCCCGCGCAGATCAGTCAGCCTGGATCTCCGGTCGCACAGTTGTCTCGTGTTTGAGACTCAATTACTGGACCTTGTTGCTGGAAATCCTTCCTCTAGGTTTTGGTGCACCCCAAATTTGCTGTAAATTCCTAACAAGATAGTTTTTTGTCGTTCTAACTCGTTATTCACCTGCACAGTGAAGTGGTACACAGGGTGTGATGCACTCTATTTGCGGCCATCTTCTCTATCACCGCATCATCTAATTTGCACTTGATTCTTACAACATCCTCTCAAAGACAGAAAAATCATACCATTTCACAAATTAGGAAAGTCAGACCCAAAGGGATTTAATGTCTCACCTGAGGATGAAGACCTGGTTTTCTGACTCCAAGACCAGCACCCTTTCTGTTTTTCTGTGCTTCATGGACAGAAGTACTTTTAATATTCCTCAGCACCTCTTAATACCACCTGAGGACCAAATCTCCAACAAGGTACTCTTAGAAGAGCAACCAAGTCACATCCAAATGACACCAGAGCCTTTATCCTGTTTGGACTTTATTAGCTTCTGGAGTCTTAAGTTCATGTTTCTTGCCAAATTTGGGTATTATTCAGCTGTTATTTCTTCAAATATTTCAATTTCCTTGGTAACTCCAATAATTCTCTTGTCCTCAACTATCCTGTTACTATAAAGCCCACCCAAAAAGTCTCTAATGCCTAATATTCTACTTTTTAATTGTGTATTTTCTACTTGGTCTCTTTTTTTAAAGAAGAACAAGAAGAAGAAGAAGAAGAAGAAGAAGAAGAAGAAGAAGAAGGAGGAGGAGGAGGAGGAGGAGGAGGAGGAGGAGGAGGAGGAGAAGGAGAAGAAGAAGAAGAAATTTATTTCTTTGTTCTATTTTTTTTCATTTATTTCAAAAGAATTTGTGACTGATTGTTGAGTCATTTTTATGTGGATTCTTTAAAATTCTTGACAGATAATTCCAATATCTGATTCAACTCATTGTCATTATGAGTTGATTATCTTTTCTCATTCAAGTTGTAATTTTATTAATTCTAGGTATGACAAGTGAAATATTATTGAATCTTGGATGTTTTACCTATTATGTTAAAAGAATCTATGTCTTATTTTCATCTTTTCATTATTACTCTGTTTAGATTTAGCATGCTGATAAGTCCTGGTCTTCTATTTGGAACTGTGATCCTAATGATAGTTTAATGCTCAGGGACTGTGCAGTGTTATATTTGTCAGTTTGGTTTATGTGACACTTCTAGGACTTCCACTTGTCCCTGATGGCTTTACCTGAAATGGTGGACCACAGAGGAGCTGCTAGCTGGAGAAGGGAGTCAGAGCTATGGGCACAGAGAGGCTTCTTGACTTATTGATCTTATTGAGGTAGGGTCCAACATTGCTGGAGTAATAGAAAGTGCTTTAAAAGCTGGGCAACAGCAAGGAAATACTAATTAAAACTACACTGAGACTCCATCTCCCACCAGAATTGTAATCATCAATACAAATAATAATAAATGCTGAGGAGGATGCGGGCAAAAAGGAACTCTTTTTTATAATATTTATTTATGTATGTATCTTTAGTTTTAGGTGGATAAATTAGTTTGTTTTTATGTGGTGCCCAGGACCGAACCCAGTGCTTCATGCATGCTAGGCAAGCACTCTACCACTGAGCCACCTCCCCAGCCCCAAAAAGGAACTCTTAAACACTATTAATGGGAGGGTAAATTGGTACAGCCTCTATGGAAATAAATATGAATGTTTCTTTAAAAAAAATAACTAAAAAGAGAATTATTATATGATCCAATTAAACCACTTTTCAGTATTTATCTGAAAGGATTATAGTCAGCAATACTATAGAGATACATGCACTCCCATTTATATTACAATGCAGTTCACAATAACCAAGTTATGGAATCACTCTAGGTGCCCACCAACAGATGGATGGATAAAGAAAATGTGGTATATATACACAATATACTCCTTCATTAAACCATAAAGAAAACTGACATTATTTCATTTGCAGGAAAATGGGTGAAACTCAAGATCATGTTAAAAGAAATAAGACAAATTCATAAAGACAAATATCATGCTTTCTTTCATATGTGGGAGCTAGAGGGAGGAAGAAAAGGACATCATGAATCTAGAAGGGAGACTATTACTATGGAGGAAAAGGAGAAGGAGAGGAAAAAGAAATTTGATGAGGAATAAAGTTGATCAAATTATATATATATATATATATATATGTAAATATAATAATATATAATAATATTTATTATATATGATATTATTATATATATATAATAAGGTTGATCAAATTATATATATAAATAATATCTTATATATATAATATCATATATATATAAAATAATATCTTGTCCAGATATTATTCTCTTTTCACCAATGGACCAGGTTTAACCTCAGTTGTTTTCTGTCTTACAGAGCCTTGCTGAAGGTCATAGTAGCAGTAAACTCTAACATCATGATAAGTATTGCATACATCTCAAAAGGGTGGAAAGCTCTCTTTTTCTTTCACCCAACTCAGCTAGTTGTACATTTTGTGACTGATAACTTGTAACATCTCACTTCCTGGAGCATTTCATACCCATTAGATTATGAACTATAATCAAAACAAGTTAACTAAAATAAAAATAGTTCTTATGTTAATGAGAGGGCCAACCACAAACTTGAAGTGGAGTAGGTTGAATAGGTGATCCTAGTGATACTGCCAGTTACTGGTGACTAGTCCTGCTTTCCCACATGTTGAAGTTTGAACATTAGAGAAGCATGCCGAGGCAAGCATATGAAGCAGGGTTTATTTTAAAAGGGATAACATAGACTTCTCCAGTGAGGGAGAAGGGGACCATAGCTGGTATCCTGGTATCCTAAGAGGCAAGGTGTTCTGCCCTTTTTATATGTCCTAGGATTCCTTTGTTCTCCTGTATTTTCCCCCTTATCTTTCTCCTTCCTGCATATGTGATTAGGTCCAGGAATGCTCAGTGGGGTGGCCAAAAGGTGGGAAACAGGTGGGCTGAAGGGGGAAGGGCTGGGTGGAGCAGCCAAGGACACCTTAACAACCTTGTAGCTCCCTGTAGGGAGGGGGAAATTCCTGGGACAGGTTAACCTTGGCAACAGGTTGGAGCAGGGGCAGGTTCTTGATAAGATCCCTCAGGGGACAGTCTCCAACTCCCCAGACTCACTCAAATTGGCCTCTTAGATCAGACCTGACTCGATTTACCTATCTACACTAACTGCCTTTCTAATTCTGGCTTCACTAGAAGTCCCAAAATTAGCCCAAGAGCCTCACCCTTGAAATGAACGAAGAGAAACTTTTTGTTTTTCTATCTTAGGTCACTCAGTCAAGACTCAAATTACCAGAAGAAAGGGCTTCTTTGCCTTTATTTACCAGGGACCCATTTTTTAGCCAAAAGAAAACAGAGCTCAATAGAGCAGACAAAGGGGATGGAAGGGAAGGGAAGGGGGATGAGAAAAGGAAAGACTGCAGAATGAATCTGTGGTATATATAGGAATATACCACAGTGAATCTCACCATTGGGTACATCCACAAGAAATTAATTTTTAAAAATAATTATAGGTAAATGGAAGAAAGATCAATAGAGGGAAGGGAGAAGGAGGTAAGGAAAGGGAAGCAGAAGGAGAGGTACTGGATTCTGAACTAGAAAGTGTTATATTACATGCTTTTACAAATATGTCAAAATGGATTCTACTGTCATGTATAACTAAAAAGAAAAAATAAAAAAAATAAGGCAGAGCTCATTGATTCATATGGTTTTCGAGACTGCACAGAATGGAGAAGAAATAATGTCCCCAAATACCTTCCCAGTGCTCCTTTAATTCCTCATCTGCACTAGTTTTCCCATTTTGTCTATACCACCACTACTCTAAATCATGCCTTCAAATTTTCATACCCCAAATAATGTATTCTTTTAACTGAACATTTGTAAAAATTCTTTATATTGTACATGATAGAAATTCAAGCTAGTTCAAGCATACAGATAGAAGCATTAACTTTATGTAACAAAGAACTACAAAGCAAAACCTCACACAGAGGAAGATCTACAGGTTCAAATGTGATTGGAACTCAGCCTCTCTTCCCTATCTCTCACCTCTCCCTGATTGATCTTTAATCTGTCATATATTATTTGGCTCCTTACCATACTTCTTATCACAAGATTCTTTATGACCTTGTACTTCCATAGCTCCATCTCCTGTGTTACTTCAGAGCCTAACAAATTACACTTCTGATATCTTCCAAACGCGCTTCACCTGGAGCATCTTGCTCACCCAACCCTCTTGGACTCCTAATTCCTCTGACACCTTCCTCTTCCTAAAGCTGGGACAGTTTCCCCTTCTTCAGTGAATATTGCTGCAATTGTTATTTATTCTGCATGCAATTTATAAAAATGTCTTCATTTGCACTTTGATATTGTTCTAAGAACACCATATCAGTAACAGCTAATGTGTAAGAATATGACATCTGGAGCCAACTCATCAAGGTTTGAATCCTAGCTACATAACTCTGGCTATGTCAAATTCTTTAACCTCCCTGTGCCTCAATTTCTTTATCCATAAAATTGAAATAAAAATATTACCTATCTCACAGATTTTTTTTTTACTAAGGCTTTAACTGAGCCAGTATCAAGAACTCAGAACTGTGCTAGTACATAGAAGTGCTAACTGTCATCGAGACCTCCTTATAAATTACAGTCAGGACTGTCCCATAATCCTCACAACAATCCTGTGAATGAGATATATTATTGTCCATATTCTAGACATTAGGAAACTTAAATATGAGAATGTTAGGTAACAAAATCACAGAGTTAATAAGTGATGGCACCAGAAATGGTCCTTATCTGCCCTAGGAGCCCTACTGATTATTGGAGTCCCAATGCTCATACTTAGAAATGCAAAACTAGAGATATTTCTAAAAAGAACATAGTCTGAAAGATATTTTTTGAATCTGAATCTGCTAGATCATGCTTGAAAATGTATCTCTGTGCATTTGGGACTTTCTCAATGCTTCTTAGCATGCCTTCTAGTTAAAATATTGGAGGCCCATTCCATCAATTCATCCTGAACAGGGTAAGTAAAATTGTCCTTCTGTTCCTTACCTTCAGGGATAAAGACTGAGTGTATATTTAAATACAGTTATTGTAAGTTAGTCACATCCTGTGTAAATCATCTCCATAGACAACTTACCACTTTCTCAAGTATCCCCCAAAAGCTCAAGTGTGAGACAATGCAAGAATGTTCAAAGGATATATATATTTTTTAATTATGAAGGATGTAGCCTAATCCACTGATGGATTAACTGGGTGGTAAGTATAAGCAGGTAAGGTATAGCTGGAGGAAGTAACTGGGAGCTTGACTTTGGGAATTATACTTTGCCCCTGGTGAATGGAGCTCTCTTGCTCTCTCGCTCTCGCTCTCGCACTCGTTCCCTCCCTCCTCTCTCTCTCTCTCTCTCTCTCTCTCTCTCTCTCTCTCTCTCTCTCTCTCTCTCTCTCCCCTTCCTGGTTTCCGTATTCTGAGCTGTTTTTCTCTAGTACTCCCATTTGCCATAATGTTCTGCCTCATCTCTGGCCCAGAGCTCTGAAGTAGGCCTACTATGGACAGAACCTCTGAAATTGTGAACCCCAAATAAACTTTTTCTCCTGATGGTATTTTTAGTGGGCCCTATAAAGGGTTAGATGCAGTTATAAATATAAAAGATGCCTGGTTTAGTGTTTGGTGCCATCTTATAAAAGCCAACAAATTTTTAAAAATTTCTACCTGATGATTATTTTGTAGGTTGAGGCCAAACTACAGTGTAGAGATTCCCTAAGTCCCCATTCCACCCCTTAATCACACAGAAGGAAATGCATTGACAAATTTGTCAAGAATGGCTTCAAGGAATGCAAAACATAGGGTAACACAAAGTACAGAGGAAGAATGCAGAAGTCCAGAAAAAAGTCTTGAAATGCATATATTCTTATGTTAACATACATGTAAAAATATGAATTGTGTTTCAGAAATGAAAATTCTTCCCTGTTGTTATCTATCAATAGATCATTATCTCTTGATGTTTTATTTAATTTTGTGTTTCAGTGAGAAGTTTGTCCACAATTGTTAACACCTTTTTTTTTCTCTCTCTTTTGATATTGGGAACTGAACTCTGGAGCAGTTCACCATTGAGCTACATCCCCAGACTTTTATTTATTTATTTATTTTAAGACAGAGTCTTTCTAAATTAAGTTACCAAGGCTGGCCTTGAACTTCCAATCGTTCTGCCTCAGTCTCCCAAGTTTCTGAGATTACAGGCATGCACAACCATGCTCAGGACTGTAAACACTTTCTATCCTGGTCCAGTAGTGAAACAGCCTGTTTGAAGAACTTGCAGAAGGTGATGGGGTTAGAAAAACAAGGCCACAGATTGTGTAAAAGAAAAAAAGCAATCATGGCTCTATAGAAAGCACATCCTTTTGTACATGCCTTCTTATTATAATCTCTGATGATTTCTGTTCTTTTTATTGCCTTGTGTCTAGACAAAATAAAATTGCTAGAGGTTTACAAAATGATTTCCAATCCAAAAATCTTCTTTTTCATGTTACAGCCCAGAGGGGATATTTTCCTCTTTAATGATTTAGACCTGAAGAGACTGGGTACCAATGTGAATGCAAGCAAGCATTTCATGACTGAAACATATATCATATACTGGCAGCATAAACAGGAATGAGCCCAGGGCCTCAAATGCCACTCTGTATGAAACATTTTGGATTCACTCACTGATTCCCAAGGAAGATTTTCTTACTCAGCCTATGCCATGTTCCCAGCAACTCCCCAATCCTAATGGGCCTTAGAGAGCTTAGAGAAAACATGATAGATGTGATGTCAAGCCATTAATTTAGTAATGCTTCAAGGGGGAAGCAAGAGTGATTAATTCTTACACTTCAGAAATTATGATCCCAGAAGGTGGGGGGGGGACCTCAAGATGCAGTTGGAAGAGGAGAAAAAAAAATCTCAGACACTGGGGATTATATATCATCTTCAATATTCACATAGCATTGACGCTTTCCAAAATTTGGCCATCATTTTGATTAGTAGTCTGAGACATGTAGCCCCATAGGAATAGGTGTGAACAAGAGGAAAAACTGGAAACCTGCCTTGCTGCAGGACAACTTATGCAAACTGTTCATCTGTCAGCAGTGAGGGATCGTCTCAAGCACTCCAATTAGCATGCTCTGTGACCTTATCATGTTCAAAACCCACACAGGCCTTGTCATGGGAACCCCATGTGATTCTTGACCTCCAGGAGCTTATAAACAAGCAGGAGAATTAGCACATGTATATAAATAATTATGAGGCAAAGGGAAATGATGCAATCAGAGAGAGAGAGAGAGAGAGAGATTACTTCAACTGGGAGAGCCTGGAAATGCTTTTCACATTTACTCAGGATTTACTGAGGCCTGTGTCTGTTTCTTGGGCCTGGTACTTTACCTGAAAGGAGCTAGATCAGATGAGGAAGAAAGAGAACAAATGGGAAAATACCTCTGATAATACTATAATGAGAGTAGACATGAAGTACTCTAAAAATGAGTGAACCAACTAAAAGTGGCAGTAGCGATGTCTAGGATAAATAAGAAAAAGTGACAGTAGGTATGTCCTCACACAAGAGGAAAGTGGGGGGGGGGGATGGGGAGGGAACACCACTGCAAACAGAAGAAACAGCACATACAGAGAGAGGCAGGAGGCTGAAAGGCCAGGGTAAAGCAGAGCGGTGGGAGAGTCCTTAGAGCCAAATCCTGGATGGTATCAGAAATATCATTCATATCTACTTGCATATCATTACCAATTTCATGAACACAGGCTTCAGGGGGAATTTTACTCCTCATAGCTAGCACCCACCAACCCTATTGGAAGGACCATCCTAACATGGTCAGAATCTGTTTTCCTGCAGAAAAATAAGAGCCTGCCTGGTACTTCCCATCCTCCCATCCCCACCCTTGCCCCTGCTGGGGAATTTGGGAGTGATGGGTGAGGAGCATGAATGCTCTAGGTCCTCCGCACCCAAGGGGGAACCTCTCTGTGAGCCGATCAATAGTCCCCAAGGCTCTCCTGTGAAGATGAACCTGAATTGCCCTCCAGTCCCTGTCTTGATAGTGTGCTCTCTCTGGGTCTCCTCTTCTGAGTCACACCTCCTTACTTCCCTTCCTTGGAACACAAGGCCCTAAGACTCCATTTCACAAGGGAACCCGACCTCAGCAGGGAGCATTACCATCTTAGAAAGAAGAAAAAATGGGAGCTAAACTAGAAGGAGGCAAAAATATACTAAGCACTGAGAGATCTCTTCCTCTAGCCAACTGGTAGCATTGAAAGAGAAATTCTGGCCTAAGGGTACACTTAATTTTTAAACTTTTAATTTAGTATCAAGGAACAATATAACGAACTCCCAGGCACAATTTCATTTGAAAGATAATTTAGTTAGGTCAAATATATATTTAAAATTAGATAGATGGATGAGGGATAATACATATGTTAAATCTCTCACTTGGTATCCGATTATTTTTTTAGTATCCTTCTGTATGACTTGGCCTTAACAGAAAGAGCCATACCTTTATTTTCAGGAAAAAAGGTAAAGCTGCCTGTATTCCAAGATCATTTTCTGCCTCCACCAGGGGCTTTTCTCACTCTTTGTATTTTTCCCCCTCCTTTCTAAGTTTAATGAAGACCTAAGTGATTTTATGTCAATTTTGGTGGTGGTTTGGTGGAGAACAGTTGACAGAGTTGACTAATAGACATAAAAACTGTCTTCCCTGGGCAAATGCCACTTCAAGAGAGGCCTAATGGAAAATATATTTAATTCCAAAACTTTTAAAAAAAAATAAACCAGCAAATCTGTTAGGGAAGCCTTAGAAATCCTGTTATGTTTCTGTTACATAATCTTTTCATGTTCCCCTAATTTGTCAAATGAATCTTTTCCCTATCACTTCATTTTCTTGCTAGGTTCTTGACTTTAAGAATTCCCGCAGTCATTAACTGTTCCCTACAACTCAGATCAGGAAAAAAAGAAATTTTTTTAGATACCTCCCAGAGAAATAACATTAGCTCTGCCTCACATATTTAATCCCAATATCCTTGTAACTGTTCCACAAAACATATCTGATTATCAGATTTACTGAATTAATGAATTGCCTTTTCATTCTTTGAGTTCACACAGGATACATGTACCTCGGCATCTCACAGAAACAAGGGGTCTGCAATAACTTCTTTCTACCAACCAGTGGGCCATGAAATTAAATTCTACTGTCATTGATCTAGAAATTCAGTGTGCATAAAAAGAACCCCTGACCTCCAACCCAGACTTATTGAGGCTTAGTCAGTTTTCCGTAATCATAACAAATACCTGAGGAAGTCAACTTATAATGAGAAAAGGTTCGCTTTGGCTCACAGTTCTAGAGGTTTCAGTCAATGATCATTTGGCCTCATGGCTTTTGGGAAAGTCCTCACATCATGGTGAGAGCCTGTAGTGGAACAAAATTTCTCATTGCCAGGAAATGAGAAAAGAGGAAGGGATCAGTGTCCCACAATCCCCTTCAAGGTTATGTCACTTTTTCAAAGTTCCATAAGTTCCCAATAATGTCAGCCTGGGACCCAACCTTTAACACATGGGCCTTTAGAAAATATTTAAGATCTAAGCTATAGCAGGACTTTTTCTTAGTTTCCCCAACTTCTTGGCCCCATGCCATGCCGCTTTATCTAAGATCTCAAAAGTCCACTGAGCTCTTTCTTGACAATCTCATTTCCAGGAGTTGTTTCCCTCACTGAGGCCCTGCACTCTGGTTCTGCCTTTCTCTTAATTTAGGGCAGTACCTTCCAGCTGCTGGGTGTTCCCTTCCCTTTCCCCACCTCTGACTTAGCTTTCCCTTTCTGACTCCAGGTCCTGCCTGAACTTGGTGAAGATACTGGACCACTGAATTTAGACCATATCCAGCAAAAACGCCAAGGCTCACCAACAGATCCTCAAACCCAAACTTGTCCCCTGCCACGCCAGTCCATGTTGCTGGGATCCAACTAGATGCAAGAACTTTAGATTGTTTCAATTATAACAAAAATGAGTTTTACTGCTTGAATATATAATCTAGGAAAATGTTTAATATCAATAACAAAGATACTAGTTATTCCATGCAGTGTTCAAATACTTTTCCAACTTTAGAGATTAAGAAACTGAAATTTAGAGACTTCAAGTAAACTGTTGCACATGCTAAATAGGTGACACAAGCAAAACTGAATCCAAACATCAATTTCCAATATCTGTCATCTTTTCCTCTTACACTGGACCACAAAATATATAAATCCTAATCTTATTATTTAGAAGAATATGTTCTTAGACTTACAGTCCTTCTTTTCCACTAGTGTTGAAGAGCAAATACACAAGTCACTCTCCCATGTAGATGAGATGGAAAAATTGGATCTGGAAGAGATAAATATACTGCAATTCTTGTAATAGAGTGCTATGTGGTTAGCAATTTGATTGCATTAGTACTAAAAATAAAATATTTGGGGGGGGACAGTCCTTTGGTGTTCTTAAAACTGAAACATCATGGTTTACCATTCAGGATGTTTTTCTTAGTATAATGCTTTAAAAAAATACACAAGCACTGATTAAAAATAGACTTCAACCAATGAAGTTACACAGTTAAATAAACTCTCTATGAGTATATTTTTTTGCTTTTATAGATAAGATCTTCCAGGGTAACAGAGTTTCATCTGATCATTTTCCAAAAATAATAATAAATATTCCAATCACCTGAAAGAGATAGTTTTCTTCACCCAGAATAAGCATTACTCTCAAAAGGCCAATCACACTTAAACACAGAATACAACACTACAGTCCTTTCATATTGCACCATTATTATATTGCTCTGAGCATATCATGCCCCTTCTCAAAACCATCCAGTGGCTCTCTGTTCCTATAGAAATCCAAATATTCTGTCATTCAAGTTTCTTCCCAGTCTTACTAACTAGCTTTTCCAAATTTCTTCCCCACTGCCTGCATCTTAAGACCATTGCTCTCTTCTAAACACAAGAGTTCCACTCTGTCTTTACTCATATCCTCTTCACCTGGATAACCTCTTCTTCTTTGTCATAGTTACATAATTAAAATACACCTGTCCTTCAAGGTTCAGCTCAAATTCCTTCTTGCCCATGATGCCCCATCTAATCTCTGCAGCTCTGAATTTGCTGTAACACTTGGCTTATCTCTTTCTTATAGCACAGATTAGAGTCTACTGTGTATTTATTAATTTAAGTTCACATCATCTTTCTCCTCTTTCCTCTCCCTCCCCTATTAATTCAATTTGATTGCATTAGTACTAAAAATAAAATATTGAGGAGATGAACTGATTTGAGAGGTCAATATTTATTTATTTGCTTACTTATAAAATATTTTCTATATATCTATCCTGTGCTTGCATCTCTATAGGAAACACAGATACCACTAAAATATTCATATCTGATCATTAGATAGAAAAAAATGAGACATGAAAATAGTCAAGTTCCTGTCTAAGTCCCACTACTGGGTATAGTTCAAATGCTGTAAATGGCACTCAACTCTCAAAGACCTCATCATTTCAACAAACCCAGCTTTCTCCTCTAAATGAAAGTCACTTCTTTTAATGACATCCTTGTGGAAACTTTGGCTCCAGTCGGTAGCCATCTTTGAATCACAATCCAGCTACTGGTTTCAAAGGGTGATTCAACCAGTAGCCGCAGGCAGAAATGTCAGTGTCACAGTGCCCTTCCTCAATTTGAAAGAGTAGGTATCAGGGGATTCCTGTGCCACTGCAGTGCCTAAATGGAGCCGGTGAAAAACATATTCTCAATATACATAAGCCAGTCCCCGGAGGCAGCTGTCACCCCAAAATTCAGCAGAGTTTGGCTTTGGTGACAGTCTGCTTCTTAGTAAGTCAACAAATTGTTCTTCCACCTGGGGTGAAAATATGAAAAGTAAAGAGAATATTTAATGTCATAGAAAGCCAGATCTTATAAAGAGTCTGCATGATATTTAGTCCAACCTCGCCTTTTTTTTTTTTACAGGCAGAATAACCAACAGTAAGAAACGTTTTGGAACAAGGTCACAAAGAAAGTTAGTGTCAGTGTCAGAAGCCTCCCTACAACCAATACCCTCGTTCTCAGTCTCAGGGATTTCTCACTGTCCCTCAGCTTGCCCATGTCAGTACACTTCCTCTATATTGTTCCCATAACGAAGGTTTTATTTTCATAAATCTCAGATACAATCAAGCCCTAGGCTCAAGTCATTATTTTCTGATTCAGATTGGCCTTGTTCTTTGCTTGGATTTAAGCTTTTTACACTGTACTTATGCTTTCTTTCTTCTTTTTTTTTTTTCCTTATCCTTCTCCCTCTTCTGAACAGGACTCATGTAATGGTGATGTAAGAAGTCAATGAAAGAGATCGGTAGTGTCAAAGTATTCACTTTTGCTTTACAAAAATATTTGCAGAATAAACGGTAGGTGAACAGCAAGGTCAGTGTCTGGTTATCAATGATGACAGGAGCTGGGGGCAGTGGTGCATATCTGTAATTCCAAAGATTTGGGAGGCTAAGACAGGAGGATCACACATTTGAGGACAATCTTAGCAACTTAGCAAGACCCTGCCTCAAAATTAAAATGTAAAAGTGCTGGGAATGTGGTTTAGTTTTAAAGTACTCCTGGGTTCAATCCCCAGTAGGAAAAAAAAAAAAAAGGTAGTGACAGGAACCAGGCCTCCTCTGCTTATTTTAGCCATCTCCTTTAGCAGGGCTTTGGGCTGAGACCAGAGTTTTAGCACCAGCTCAGCTCATGAGTCACCATGCAGCTCAGACATGTAGCTCTCTGGACCTTAGTTCTTCATCTGTAAAATAAGTTTCCCCCAGCCTTAGCAGATCACCTGTTGTAATATGGTACTTTATCAAAATTCCTGAAGGGACTATTTTCTGTTTTGTAGCACACTTTTCTTCAAGCATCATTGGATTCCTTTTCACTAGGGATTATGAAGTATCCCCCAGGCAACTGACATATAGGGTGAATAAACAGTCAGAAGTACTGGATGTGAGCATCAATGCTGATGCCTGCTAGCCTAGAATTTATATGACTGCTCCTGGACTCTGTTTGCTCATTTGTAGACAAAACATCTTCCTCTTTTCCTTTCATTCAAAAGATACTTATTGAAAACCTATAATGAAATAGGGTTGGTGTGAGGTTTTCAAGATGAGGTTTTCTAAGCTATCTATAAATTATGCAACATTGTACAGATGGAAAATAGTATCAAGACTTTTATCTACCTCAGAATTAAAACTTTTTATATGTCTAGCAGAACTAAATGACTCAAAAGGAGATAAAACACATACTGAGATACTAGAAAAATAACTATAGCCAAATTGATGGGAACATTTCTCATAGGTAACAGTGGTGTCTCCCACGCATTGAAAAAAATATATTGAACTTTTCATCATGGGTGAAAGTCCACCTTTGACTTTCTGATATGAATTTTATGATGTAGGATACTTTCTCCATTCACAAAGATTAAGACATTTTTACTTTTCAATGTGTATGGCCTCTTAAGGATTTAATCATCAGAAAGCTGAATTCACTTCAACACAGGTTTATGGAGCACCTATTGGTTCAGAAACATACCTCTCAAATTGGTGGCAACAACCCAGAAAGATGCCCAGGTTGGAGGAAAGTTAATTCTTTCATCAGAATCAAAATTAGTAAGAGATGCTTAGGTTTTACGTCTGGCTTTATATTTGAAATTCAGCATCCTGAGGAATTAAACAGACCTGCAGCAATAGGGATGGCTCAGTGTGTGAAGCTGAGCCCACTGTGCAGGACAGTTTCACAGTCTGCTGGGTTTTGCACCAACACTTCACTGTGTTTGAAAACCTGAGCAAAGAGCGCCCAGAAGAAACTATACTCCCTTCTACCACTAGAGGGCCCCATCACCAGGTAACAGGACAGAGAATTGATGATATTCCCAGGAAAAGGGTAAGTTAGGAAACCTGCTGCCACTTCCCCACTTGGAGATGGAAACAGAAGCTGTGAGCACCTTGTCCGTGCCTCCTGTGTGTTTTCAGTTTTCTCCCTCATCGGTAACAATGGTGTCTCCCACGCATTGGGTGCTACATTACATGTTACTGGTTTAAGCCTCCCAAAATCCTGGGAAGTAGCTAATACTGCTATTCTAGTGTTACAAATATGGAAACTGAGGCTAAGTGTAGTTAAACAATTGGCTCATATCATGCAACTAGAAAAGAACTTTTGTCTTAAGGTTAAAATTCTTAGCTTCCTTGTTAACTGCATAACTTAAGCAGCTTTTCACTTATTGTCATGGGCTTGGTGGGGGTGGGTCTAAGGAATGCAATAACCGTGCTACATGAGAATCCATCTTGTGCAATCCTGTGTCTGGGGACATAAGTGAGAAGAGAGGAAAGATGTGGGAGAGGATAAGAGAGAGGGAGCAGAGGAGCCCAGTTACATCCCAAAACTGCTCTGGCTGGCTTGCACTTCAGTTATTCCCTGATTCTGTGAATCATATCTAGAGCTGTGATGTGATCCGGATAAAGTGGCAGTGGGTTCAAGCTACAACCTCTCTCAGTTCAATAATTGAGACAAGTCACAGGAAGAACAAAAGACCCATGGAGGGAGTGCCCAGGGCCAAATTTTTGCTCCAACTGAAAAATCTTACCAAATTGCATCCTTTTCACTACACAAAGGGAAAGCACCAAAGAGGCCTCCAGATTTCTCTGCAGCCTCCACATCTCTGAGCGATGTCGTGAGTTTCTTTCATGCAGTTGTCACTAAAGCCTATGTTCTATCGTTCTATCCTTTGGGGTAAGTATTGTCTTCACACTGAGGTAACAGCCACTTTCCTAAACATTAGGAATCCACTGAATGTCTAACACCCTCTCATATATTTACCTTCCCGGATAGTTTCACAACAAGGTACTGAAAATTTTGGACAGTGCCAGGGACAAGGTATATCTGAGCCTTGACATTGCTGCAGGACTGTGGTAGAAAGGGTGATGGTTGCTTCCTTCTTCAGAAGATGCAACAAAGAAGACAAACCTGAGGACCCAGCCAGCCAATTCTGGCTTCACTATGCTGTTTCTTTCTGAATGTTTCTGCCCAAATGACTATGCCTAATAGCGTATACAACCCCGTGTAAGTAACCCTGGGAAATAGACATAGGAGAGGAGTTTCTCGGTCACAGGGTGTATATATACTTAACCTCCCCACAGACAGTTCTCCAGAATGGCTCACCAGCTTACACCCCAAGCAGGGCACAAAGATTCTCATTTCCCCACATCTGTGCCAACAATGGTACCATCTGACTTTCTAGTTTTTACAAACCTGATGGGTGTAAAATGAGTCTCATTGTGGTTTTAATTTATATCTCTCTGATTACTTTCAATGTTGGGGATCCCTTGGTGGATATGTAAGTCATTTGGATTTTTCCCCCCACCCCCTATGAATTGCCTGTTCAGATTCTTTGCCAGTTTCTCTCTTTCTCTTGTTTATTTGCAGGAATTGCTTAATTACTCTAGATATTAATCCCTTGTCAGTTTTAAATGTTGTAATTATCTTCTCCCAGTCTGTCACCCATCTGTTACCTTTTATCTACAGTGCCCTTCATTGAACAAAAATTCATAATTTTTACACAGTCAGATCCATGTATTTTTCCTACTATAGTTTTAATTTTGTATATTCTGTTCAAGAAATATTTTCCCACCCAGAAGTCACCAAGGTGTTCCAATTAGTTTATAATTTACCTTTACATTTATATTATTATTACATCTTATGTATGAATGTTAATGCATTAGAAAATGTATCAAATTTCATTTTCTGCATTTATTAAGCCAGTTATGCCAATACTATAGGCTAAAAAATGTTTCTTTCCTGATCTGTTATATCAATGAATGTTATATCAAAGAACATTATATAACTTATAACCCAAACTGGGAGAGATTTGGGAGTACAAAAGTACATTATTTGTAATTTCACAAAGTCAATAGGCATGAAGTAGAAGTTTCTCAGACAAACTGAAAAAAAAATCACCTCAATTTTGCATATTATTTTACATGGGACTGGGTATGGCTCGTCAATCTATCCATTGTTCTGTTTGTGTGTGTGGCATGTCACTTTTTCTTATGGGTAATATTATAAGGTAGGGAAAATATTTCCTTTTCCTTGGACTTTGTTTCTCAAAATATATTTCAGATCTCATGTTATAAGTTTCACTGTAAAATATTTTACTGGAATTTCCTGAACTCTTTATTTATTCAATTTGGGAAAATTCGACATTTATAAAATGGAAAATTGTAAGTTGTTATATCCATGAACATAGTTTAGCTCCTCTTTCTTTCTTCTTCTTCCTCCTTTTTTTTTTTTTTTTTTTAGATGAGGGGTTACTGTGTTGCTCAGGCTGTCCTTAAACCTATGACTCTTCCACCTTGACCTCCTGACTAACTGGGATTACAGGTGCACACCACCAGACTTGGCAAAACATCTTTTATCTCTACCTTAACTCAGATCTTTTGAGAGAGATGTTAATTTATTTATATCTTAGGGTTGATATTGGTATATTATGAATGATGAATATAGTCTACTTATATATCACTGGTGAAAAGGACACTGTTGTATGTTGTAAGATGATTTTTTTTATACAGAACTGCTCCTGCTGTTCTGCATCAAAAATATAGAAAATAGTATAGAAAACAATGGTAGATTCCATAAATTATTGTTATTTGAAACTATCCCCTGATATTGATACTTCACTATTGTTTTATTGTTGTATAGGTTATGTTCTCCATTTTTAGGCTAACTAGTAGTTGTGACATAAACTTTCTTTTCTTATCTGAAATATATCTAAAGTTTCTTCTTTTAAAAAGATGCTCACTAAAAGTTTCTCATAATGGCCTTCAACTAATAAATAAGATTCTCTACTTGAGTTTGTGGAAAATTATATTTAAAAAAGAAACTCAATATTATTTAATAATTTTTCTACCCCTATTATATTAAGCATATGATTTGTTTAATTAGTGAATTAATACTGTTAATTTGATAGATTTTTCTGACAAGAGGCCCAGGTCCATCCCGCTCCCAGCAGACATCCGCTGGAGCCCAGCCTCTTGCACAGGAATACCCCTTCCAACCAGCAGACTACTGCGGAGGTCAGGCCCCACCCAGATCTGCCCTCACCTACTTGACCAGGTGTAGGTCCAAGTTCGCCCTCCCCACCTGGGATCCCAAGCCTAACTCACTTCATCTTGGGACACTGCAGTCATTGCCATAGCCTTCCCCACACAGTAGCCCCTGCCTTTTTAACAACAGATAGGGCCTACAAGCAAGTGCAACTTACAGCAGGTATGACAAAGAGAGAGTAAGGCCCACCCTTTCAGACTCATCTCTGTAAGACATTGCTTCCATCTTGGGGCACCTCCACTATTCTCTCAAGTTACCTCGACTATTGCTGCCAATACCTTTAGTTGTAGTAACATATATTTAGAGACACCAACAGGGTCTGGAAGCCCAATATCAGGGTGAGGTACAGATAATCTGCATGGGTACTACAAGATCGACACTGCAAGAAAAGAAGACACATAGACAACATGAAAAAGGAAGGGAGGAAAGTGCCCCCAAACAAAACAGGATTCTACAATAACAGAACTCATGGACAGCAAAGTTGAGGAAATGTCAGAGAAGGAGTTCAGAAGGTCCATAATTAAAATGACCTGTGAACTTAAAGAATAGCCTAAATGAGCAAATACAGACAAAAACTGATCACTCCAACAAAGAGATAAGAGAGCAAATACAGGTAGCAAAAGATTACTTCAAGAAAGAGATAGATTCTGAAAAAAAAAAAGTCAGAAATCCTTGAAATGAAGGATAGAATAAACCAAATAAAAAACTGAATAGAAACATAACCAACAGACTAGATCACTTGGAAGAAAGAACATCAGATAATGAAGACAAAGTATACAATCTGGGAAATAAAGTTGATCACACAGTGAAAATAGTAAGAAACCATGAACAGAACTTCCAAGAATTATGGGACAGCATCAAAAGACCAAATCTAAGAGTTTTAGGGATAGAGGAAGGCACAGAGTTTCAAACCAAAGGAATGCACAATCTCTTCAAGGAGATAATAGCAGAAAATTTCCTAAGCATGAAGAATGAATTGGAAAACCAAATACAAGAGGCTTATAGGACACCAAATGTACAAAATTACAGCAGTCTACACCAAGGCACATTATAATGAAAATGCCTAGCATACAGAATAAAAATAGAATCTCAAGCAGCAAAAGAGAGGAATCAGATCACATATAGGAGGAGACCAATTAATATCTTAGCAGATTTTTCAACCAAGACCCTCAAAGCCAGGAGATCACGGAACAACATATACCAAGCTCTGAAAGAAAATGGATACCAACCAAGAATCTTATATCCAGCAAAACTAAGCTTTAGATTTGATGATAAAATAAAAGCTTTCCATGATAAACAAAAGTTAAAAGAATATACAACTAGAAAATCTGCACTACAGAACATCCTCAGAAAAATATTCCACAAAGAGGAAATGAAAAACAATATTGGTCGATTTTCTGATATGAAAACCTCCCTGTATTACCTAGATTAGCTATATATGAGTGTAATGTGTACTGTTTTACAGATAAAAATTGTTGCAAATTGTAATCTAATGATTCCCTTAAGATTTTCACATGTACATTCATAAATAAAAATTTTCCTATCATTTTCATTCATTCTAAAATAAATGTTGCACTAACCTCAGAAAATTATTGGGTACCTTGAACTCTTTTATAATTTCATTGTCTAGAACAATTTTTATAAGAAAAGAATTGTTCAGCTCTTAAAACATTTGTTTGCTTTCACTGCGTTTCTTAGAAGTCACTTGTAAAACATCCAGGCCCAGAATTTGGAAGGGTGGTGGTAGGTGTAAAGTTGAGGAGTTTACTAATAACTATTTCAGTTTCTTTTATAATTTTAGACATTTCAATCTTTATGTTTCTTCTGATTTGGGGATATTGTTTAAAAACCGATCTATTCTATCTAGGTTTATCATTTTATAGATTCTATGAAGAGCATTTGCTCTCTCTATAATCTCCATTATACATATAGTTATGCTAGAAAATTCTATATTACATCTACTTTAGATTACCCTTTTTCATTCTGTATTTTGCTTATTTTCATCTTTTTCTCTTTTATTCCTTGATCAATACTACCAGTAATATCAGATATCTTTATATTTTATTCATCTTTCCAAAGAATTCACATTTATTTGCTTGTTCTCATAGATAGTAATTGTTCCTTATTTCATTAATTTTATTTTCTCATTATTATCTTCTTCCTCATTTGTCTGGAATAGTGTTATACTGTTGCTGTTTTTTACATTCTTCAGTGGAAAGATCATTTTCTTTATATTCTTATAGATACACTTAAAGCACCAAATTTTCTTCTAAATTCTGTTGTTTTAACCTTTTGTGTCTTGCCAGAATGAATAGTTTTCAAGAAATAAGAAGAAAACTTTTCAAGCTTTGTCTATTATTTTATTTTATTCCATAAGAGTTCTGTGAATTATTGTTTTATGTATTTGATATACTTACTGAAAATAAATGCTTATGACTATTACATATTGTTGGTATACTGTTTATGTTACCAATATATTATATCTGTCTTTTCTTAATGATGATTTATCTCTTTCTAATTTAGTTCACTTTGAAATTCATGTTCTGACTTACTATTCAATCATCTTAGTCTAGCATCTTTTACGTCTTTATTTTGAATATTCTTGCATACTTTTGAATTAAGTATCTTATATGATAGCATAGGAGTGGATCGTATTTTTAATCCAGTCTGAAAGGAATTGCTTTTGATTCATGAGTATAATCCACTTAAATTTACTGTAAAACTTCTTTGCTAGAACTTATTTCTACCTGTGTTCAAGACTTCTATTTGTTTCCTTCCTCCTTTTCCTCCCAGTATACATTTCATTGGAGAGAACAAATTTTCTTCTGGTTGCTTGGAGATTATTCATTCTATTATTAATATCTTAGGGTTATTCTTAATTATTAAGACACATACCTACATTTAAATCACCAGTGTTTAAAAAGCTAATCAATATCTGAGGCTTTTTCTCAACCAGAGCAGTGCTCTCATGTACCTTGTATCTTCCCCTGTAGTTCAACAAGCCTTGGGATCATTAATATCTATAGAACAGAATATTCCACACCTTTTTTCATATAATAACAATAACTTTCCTATTTGCTTAGTTGTCTCCAATATCCATTCTCCCTCCTTCCTATAGCACCAGAGCTCTTGGACTTAAGTTTAGCTCACAACCACCCAAAGACTAAATTTCCAACCTCCACTGCAGCATGACCAAATTCTGGTCAAAGATACAAGAGGAAAGATGTGTTCAATTACTGGAAAATTTCCTTAAGAGAAGAGGCATGACCTTTCTTTTCCTCTTCCTTCATCCAACTGCTGAAGCATGTGTGGTTAGGAGACATGCTAGACCATAAATGAAAGCAACACTTTGAAGATGGAAGACTTCCAAAATACAAGCGTTCAGGATTCTTGGCAACTCGTGACCACACTATCCCTAGACCACCTACCAATTAATTCGCATGTACATCTTGTCCCATGGATATGTATTTTCTACTGCTTCTATAAAAAAAAAATCACCATAATCCCAGTGGTTCAAAGGAACTTACATTTATTTCCACAGTTTTGGAGGTCAGAATTCATGAAGACTGGGTGTGGGCAGGACTGTATTCCTGCTGGTGGCCCTGGTGAAGCAGCTGCCTTCCTGCCTTTCTCAGAAAGAAGTTGCCTGCATTCCTTGGGTCAGGACCCCTTCCTTGCATCCTTTGAGTCTCCACTTCCCTCCTTCTGCCTCCTTTTCTGATTAAGACTCTCTTGCTTCCCTCTCAAAGGATCCTTGTGATTACATTGGGCTCACTTAGAGAGTCCATGGTAATTTTCCCATCTTAAAATGTGCAACTTCATCACACCTGCCATGTAAGCTAACACATTCCGAGGTTCCAGAATTTAGGCTGTGGGTGATGCAGTCTACCAATCACACCTAGTTTAAAACACTGTTATTTTGCATCTTATACATAGCTAGACCTGAATTGTAGTGGATCAAGTAAATGAATTCAATCTTCTTCTCCTTACATGTTTTTGTGAAGTCTGTATGAGCAGCAGCAAAATGAAATCTATCCCATTCCTAGAGATGATCACAGCAGTGGTCGTCTGTTGCCTCTTCCTCATGCTTGTAGGAGAAGTTGTCCACTCCATTGGCACAGGAAGGATTGAAGCCAATCCCTCCCTTTTCCTCTTCTCATTTGGACAGATGGCCTGCATTTTATTTTTAGTAAATTTAATTGGGAATAATGATTGGAGGAATGTGGAAGTGAATTTGGCTTTACCCCAAAGTCAAATTATCTAATCCAGATTAATTAGGAAATTAAGATTTCTGATTCAAGAGACTATTAAAATTTTATATGAGGAAGAAGTGCAATTGATATCTCTATGATGGTGTTGCCAGATAAAATAAAGGACCCCGGTTTAATTTGAATATAAATTTACGTGCGTGTTCTTTTAGTTTGGTTTTTGCTTGATTTTGAATTCGTCTTCTGCAAAATCTGGCAAAAAAAAAAAAAAAAAGCTATTCAGAAACCGGAAGTGTCATCTCATCATCTCATCCAGTTCCTTCATTTTATGATGAGGAAATTGAAATAGATGATGAAATAATATCTCTCATATCTAGAGAATGAAACCCAAGCCTTGAACGCATATCTTCTGACTCCTTTTCTTAGGTGAAACCAGAGAATGTCAGGAGTATTCAGGTAAAAGAGCAGAGGAAAGGAAACTCCTCTGACTACTACTCCTTGACCTAATTATGTAAAAATATCTTCCTCAAATTTAGAACCCAGCTTCCAAGTCATTTGTGAAGCCCTGTACTGCATTGCCTTTCTGCTGTTCTTCCTAAACTCATTAACCCATTAATTAAGACTGCATGGACCTGGCTCAGGAAAAGCCTATTGAGTTGCCTTTGTCTGTTCCACAATAAATGACAGCACAGAAGACAGGTTGGCATTAATTATGTTAAAGCCCTATTCCTCTGTATTGATGTTAGTTCACATGGAAAGTTTTATAACATTGACATTCTATACTGTTTATTCCCTGCTCTTTTTATCAGAAGCAGCAGCATCATAAAACATTGCACCTTTAAATGAACCACATTTCCAGGTGCCTGTTTTTGGCTGTGGAAGTCACATCTCACCCACTGATTTTTTTTAACCCCCTTCAACCAATTTAAATTTCAATAACAAGGTATCATTTTCTCTGACTCCCTTAGAGCAGGATAGCAAGCATTATCATATTAACAATTTCAGAGTAGACAAAGAAGCTCAATTTTCATTGAACCTCTTCCCAAAGTGTTCACTTAACCTAAAATAAATTTTCACTTCCAACCCACTAAATCACTTTTTTCTTTTTTATTGAAAACACTTATTCAATTTCACCTTCACTAGGAAATAGACCATGACTGGGGATAGGGAGAATGCTAAATTAGTCTCCCTTGCTCTTCTATTCCAAGACACTTGGTGTTTTCATTAAAATGCTTATCATAGTCTTCTATGCAAGAAAGCTATTTATGCAACTGTCTGCTTCACCTGCTGGATTGAGTGTGCCTTGAGGGCAGGGGTCATCTTTTACCCTAGCACATACAGAATTCATAAAGAACTACCACTCATTGCGCACTTCACTGTTTATCAAGACAAATGATCATGTTAACTACCATTTATTGGGCTTGTACTTCAGGCAATATGCTCAACACCTTATCCCAGTATATCTCCACAATGATGCTATGATGAGAAATATCACCACACCCTATTTAGAGGGGGAGGGTAAATACAAAATACAAACAGCTCGAAATTGCTAGAGGGACATGGGACTCTAGATCTCTTCATTAAGTGTCTATTGCTTTCTTAACAGTTGGGTATAATAGTGAAGCGCACATTATCCTTTTTTGTCCCCTGGATATTGCCAAGGAACACATAAGGAAAGCATGCTATGCCAAGGAGTGGAAAATGATCCTTTCAACCTAGAGGAGAGAGAGTTAAAAGACATCTCTGATGACTTGATTATCTGGCCTTTTGCTTTTCTTCCACACTTGTAAACAATGTAAGGAATGCCTAACTGTCTACCTCATGCACCAAGATTATGTGGCCAATAGAGCATTGGATTTGGGGGTCACAAAATTTGCAGCCCTGATGCTGTTCTCCTGGCAACCACACTTTAATTTCCCCATCTGTAAAGTCATGGGATTGAATTATGTAATCAAAGTCTCCTTCCAGCTGTATCTCCCTCTGATTCACTAGAATACAAGTTTCCTGAGAAAACCCAGGATGCGGCATATATTAAGCCCTCGACAATAAATGCTTAATGAAATAATGAATAAACGAGAAAAATTACCTCTCTGTCAGTTCTCAGGAATCAGGAATAAGGTGTTCCTTTACTTGGAGGCATGAGGGATGCAAGCTCACTGCTCACAATGTTAGCACTTTTAAGGCTTCCAACACTTCCATCTGGCCCTGATTTTCCATTTTCCCAATTTGGAACAACTTTTCCCATCCATTGGAATCATTTCCTTTCTTATGTTTACAAAACATATGATTTGGGGATTTTACATAATTCATCCAAAACACAGACTAAACTCAAATTGAGTCCAAATACCATCCACCAAGGAGCATGGAAGATTGCATTGGATATATGATTCTGTAAGCCTTTGAAAACCTAGTGAGGAACTTCAACTCAACAATATTTTTAATCACAATAATATTGCCCCTGATGGCTTGTCTTGCATGCACCATGCATGTGTATCTATTTCTACACAGAATTTATAGTGTTTTGATTCATTATAGTCTGGTTGTTCAAGTGAATGTAGAAAAATGAGATTTTTTGCATAGTTCTGATTTTCTATTTATATACCTTAGTATTCCAGATGTAAATTTTTAGAACAGCTGCATCCTCAAGACAAAAACGTTTTATTCGTTGCTTATAGGCATTCTGAATACTGGTGGGGTATTTTGATTTCTTTTGGCAGGGTTCCAGTAGGCCGAGTAGGTCAGGGTGAGTGTAAATCTAATTATTTACAATAGTCATCTTGAGATATAAATGTAGTGGAAATCACAGGAGTCATCAGTAAAATATACTTTTATTTCAGGTTGGTCAAAGCAAAAGGAAAGTGTTGATTGGGGATTTTTTTCCTAGTGCTTTCCCACCTTCACTGTATAATTAAAGAGTTATATAAAAATTCATGCCAAGTAGTTTTCTAAACACCTTACATATTTTAATTCATCTAATACTCATAACACTTTCATCAGTTCTTATTACTTACAAAGAATCAAAAGCCTAGTGAAGTAAAGTCCTTTTTTTAAAAAGTTTTTCAGCCACCAAAGTGGCCTAAATCAGTTTAAACACAGACCCCCTACCATAGCATATTGCCTCTGGAATGCTGGTTGTTAGTATTTGGTGGTTTCCTTGTGGACCTCTTTGCCCTGCATCTTGCAATCCCCATGATCCAACCCATTCTTTGACAGCATGATCTCTCAATAGTGAAAATTCTGCCGTGTCATTCTCCAGCTCCTGATTCATCAGTATCTCTTATCCATCCTCCCATATCCAGTGATGCAGCCTCTTCCTGCTTCTCCAACATTCCACGACTCTGCCCCAATCTCTCCTTTCTACCTAATTTCCTAAATCTCTCTCTCCACAAATCTTCTGTTCCAGCTAAACTTAGATCCTAGTTGCTCTTGTAATCTAATGGCTCCATCCCTGAACATACCTACCTTAACACAGAAGTTTTGGGGAATAGCTCATATTCAAACCATAACGTCATCTGTGAGTCACAGAATAATACTATGGGAAAATGCTAGAAATAAGTAAGACATTTTATTCCTGTTGACAAATAACTTGTCATTAATAAATGAACAGAAACAAAGGACCACAAAGTGTTAATCGTTAGTAGGAAAGATTACAGGGTGATTTTAGTTTGGTTATTGTTTGTTTAATGCTTGTTTGGGCTCCCAAATTTTCTTTGATGATCCAGTACTACTTTTAGAAATGGGGGAAAAAAAGAAAAAGCATTTTCACTGAATGGAATTCCTACTTACCCTGTTTCCCAAACTCTTTCTTTTAGGATCTCTACAGGTTTGCCTCCCGCAGTGAGCACCATTTTTGCTCTGCTCCCTTATCTAATACCCACATCCTCTTAAGCATCATTTACACTCACTAGGTCAATTTCCTTTCCCTCAGACAAGTGAAATAAATTAACACTATCAATAAGAGTTAATAAGTTAAAAGGGTTAAGTGTTCCGCAATCCTACAACAGGATTCTAGTCCTGGTGACTACCAGTAAGCCATGAAGGGACAAGTGAGACCAGAGAAGACCTCAAGTCACTTTCCTGAATGCTTTTTGTGAATTAATGACCTTACTCTGTCCTGGAGCAAATAATTAGTCTTAAGGTATCAAATGGAAAGTTACAGCTGAATAACAAAGTCCTAGTTTACCCCTATGTCCCTCTCTTAACCACATTTACTCACCCACTCATTCTATCCAGGATGAGGAAAGAGGTCTTAAAGAGATAGATAAAGTATTGTGATGTCCATGTCTCATTTTGCTGCGAGGTAATGTACAGTAATGCCCAAGAACTCTATTCAAACCGACCTGATGTTTTTATTTGTTTTGTTTTATTTAGTACAACTTAAGTTTCAGATGGACTTTCCCCATGCCAAATCCCTTTTTCATACCCATTTCAGTTTGGTTATTTGTTTAATGAAGAGTTTGTTTAATCCAGAGTTCACAAATACTGAAATCCATTGTTATTGTAGCAAGTACAGTCTCTTATAGCAAAGATATACAGTCTCTTGTAGCAAGTACAGTCACTTATACCAAATTAAGAATTCCATTACTGGAATGAGGACGTAGCTCAGTGGTAAAAGCACTGGCCCTGCATAGACATGGGTTCTATCCCCAACACCACCAAAAGAAAAAATTGAGAGAACTCCATTACTCTAGAGCCTCCCAAGGAATCCTCACACCCACAACAGAGTAAAAGTTAAAATTCTTGTCTTAAAAGGGCATAGAATACCTAATAATTTCTCATTGAGATCTTCCACCATTGAGTTAACAATTTGAGTTCTGATCTGTATTTCAGAAACCCAGGCCAGGGTTATGTCTCAATTAATGATTCTCAATCTTGGCTGCACAATGGAATCACCTGTAAAGCTTCAACTATTACTAATGCCTTAAGAGATTTTGATTTAATTGGTCTGAAATGTGGCCTGAGCATAAAGTGTTTTAAAAGATCCTCAGGTATTTCCAATATGCAGCTAAAGTTGAAAACCACTGCTCATAGTGTGCTCCCTTTTCCTAGTGACCAACTGCCGACAGGCAAGGTTTCATTGACAATGAACAGAGGAATAGAGGATGCCCACAGTGTTCACCCCAGCCTTTTTTCCCCTGACTCATATGCATGCAGATACACACTTAGCATAACTGTTATTTAACCGATGGCTGCTGTCTCCATGTAAAGCAAGTTTCCTTAAACATTTTCTCAAAGGGACAGACAGTAAATATTTTGGATTTTTCATGCGATATAGACTCAATACAGAGTCAGAGTCCTAAAGAGAGATGAGTGGTCTATAGCAACTACTCAACTCTGCCATTAAAGAATGAAAAAAAAAAAACATAAAAATACGTGATCAACATGCCTGGTTGTATTCCAATAAAACATTATTTCTAAGTATAGGCACTTTCCTTATAGACTCAGGTTTGCTCACCGCCAATGCAGAGTTCTAAAGAATATAAGGCAGTTTTTTTTACTACATCTTTTAAATTGGAGCTACAGTGTTTCTAATGGCAGTGTTCTTTAGAATTCCATTACAGTTGCCTACATGTATTTACTGAGAGAAGGAAAAACTGTTGCTGCAGAATGGACTTCCCCTGCCTGCTGCTGCTGCTATTGAATAAAGCCACTCCCTCAGGTCAGAAGTCACGGTTGTTTTCCAAGAGCTTATATCCACAAATGTTTAGTCCTGCCCTGCTATTTCAACAGGTGGGAATCTGTCCCTGTAGACACCTTGAGCTCCTTCTCTGTAGCAATATTGGATCACCTGGCACTTTCCATGTTGTTGTATTACATGCTCCATTCAAACTCTTTTACATCCACTAGAGCTGTGATGATCACTGTTCAGATGTTAAGTTAAAAAGCTAAGACTCAACACATATTATAAGGCAGAAAATAAACTTGAACCTGGATCCTGTGACATCACAAAAGTGTGTTGCTGCAGGGAAAACTGCATGTGAATTCAGAGAGTGCTATATTCAAATTCACTTGGTAGTTTTTTTTTAATCTTGATCAAGTTATTCAACCTCTCAGAATTTTTATTCCCTTAACTACTAAAATATGACTAACAGCAAATACTTAGTTTGGGGGTTATTTTGAGAGCTACAGATAAAATATGAATAGTGTTCCAGGCACTAGTAAGTGCTCAACAGTGGCAGCTGCCCCCACCACTACAATTAAAACTGCTGCTGCTGTCTATGAACTTTCTGTTTTGCACTTCTTCCATTCACTACTATATGCTTCATTGTACTTGGCATAATACTGTTAATTCAGTAAGTAAGTGCCCCATTAATGCTGAGTAAATTTAATTAGTTAGCTAATGAGATGGTGATATAGGTCTGTATCTGAAAGACCCTTCTACTCTAGGCCTTTAAAAACTAATGAAAATATGCCAAAGGTAAAAAAAAAGAAAATAAAAATTGATGATTCCTTTTTTAAAAGATAACTCATAATAAGAATTTGTTTCTCAACCCAAAGTGATCCTCCTTAGGCAAGTGGACTTGCCCAGAAACACTTCTATAAACTACCTTAAAGAAAAGAACAGCCGGGAATAGTGCTACACACCTGCAGTCCCAGCTACTCCAGAGGTTGAGGCAGGAGAATTTCTTGGATTCAGGAGTTTGAGAACAATCACAACAAAGTCCACCTAAAAATAATAATAATAATAGAGAAAGGAAAAACCTCTGGGTGATTTCTATTCCTAATAGTATTATTATCAACTAAAAATCAATGCAATCAAAGTTGCCGGCAGGATTTTACAGATTGGTAGATATTTAACTTTGGTTGCATAATCAGTAAAAATGATAACTTTCTCCTGAACTAAAATTTTTCCTGGAAGACACCCCAAAACACCCCTGAAGAGCTTTGGAGTGGTCAAGAATTCAGCCTTAGAGTGATTTAGCTCATTCAAGGTCCCATACGCCTCTCATCTGCTCCACTAGGAAATCAATGAATTGAATAATTAAAACATACTGAGTATGTATCATGCTTTATTGGGCACTGAGGTGATGAAAAAAGCAAAAAACATGGTCCATGGGTCACAGCAGTTTGTGGTCTAATGAATAAAAACAAATGGAAAATTCTGAAACAGACTTTAAAATATGCTGTCATTAAAAGGGAGCCATGTAGGGAAAAGGCAGGAAAAGCTCTGGAGGGTAAATCGCCAGTTGCAGATTTCTAGTGGCCAATGTACTTATACTGAGAACAAGAGGCTGAGCAGGCATTGGGAGGGGAGGCTGGTAATAGGTAAAAGAAGATGAAGCTTTACCAAATAGCTCAAAAGGAGGTCTGAAGTACAAGTTTGTGAAGGGTTCTGCTCCATGAAGTCATGCAGAGATTCACCCTGTCTTGTAACTCTCCTCTCCTCTAAGTTATTACCATCCTCAGAATATAGCCAGAGGATGAGTGCTAAGAGAGAAAGGATCACAGGAGGAAGGGTTTTATGGGCTCTGCCAGGAAGCTGGCACATCACTTCTATTCTTGTTTCATTGGTCATAACTTATTCATGCTGTCACCTTTAACTATAAGGAAGCCTTAAAATTTAGTTGATCTATACACTTAAGAAAGAGAAAATGACTCAGTATTGAAAAAAACATTAGCAACCTTTGCTACAGGGAACCATTTTGATTATTGACAAACTTTGGGTGGCTCTTTTTTTTAATATATTGATAAAGGCAAAACACAAAGTTCTATCCAGTGACTGCACCAAACTCAAAGTACAGGCTATGTAATTTAATCTTCTTTGTCCCATCTGGAAGTATCTTCCTATGGTCCAGTGACCTATGAGCTACATGTAATGAATGATGGTGGGATAAGAATTACCAAAATAGAAATACCTACTCAGAAAAGGGAAGAACGAGAGACACACTGAAGTATGTGGTCCATTTAAATTCCTAAGTTCCTCTAAGAAAGTATTTTGAATGTCACCTACTAAAGGAATGTGTGTGTGTGTGTGTACCAGTTGACTGGATGCTGGTACTGCTCTTGCCCATTTGATTCTATAGCCCCTGGAGGGTCTTCTTTGTCCACTCTCCTCTGTGGCCACATCTCAAATGAATGTTTGTATTCTTTTAGTGCAGTCCAAATTTCCTGCCAAGTTCCTGTAATGCAATATGAAGGCCCAAAAGAAATAGAAAGTCATTTCAATACTTGATCATTATTTCCTTAACAATAAAATGCGCTAGAAAATTTGGTATATTTGTGACCAATTTGTTCTTATCAGTTCCTCAAGCAACTACTCACACTCAAAGTCTTCCTAGATGAAAATACACATGAGCATCAGTGAGCATAAAAGTGGGGAGAATTAACATAAATACATGTTTATATTTGCATATAAATATAGACATATTTGCATTTAAAAGTGATCAGTAAAAAACATAAATACAGAGAACAAGGGAAAATAGAGTGAGTAGAGACAGAGGTGACAGCCAGATTTTCGATGTATGCCTATTAATAATGTCTGAATATTTGGACCACATAAATGTATTACTGTTTCCAAAAATTAAGAGCCATTAAAATGAAAATCTGGTACTCACATGTATTCAACTATCCTATCTTCCTTTGGCTTTTCGCAGCATCCGTTTTTCGTAGGCTTCACATTCAATGTCTATTTTCACCAAATTTTACCCAGGTGAAGGTGTTGGCAGATTTAACCATGGTCAAGAGTCATATGGAAAGATTCATTCCTGGATCCTCAGGCCTAATGATGTAACCCTTCTCTGCTCCCAGGGGAGGGTTGGCAGTAACTAATCGTCGAGCCATGGTACCTGAAAAGGTTATTACAGCAGAGACAACTTTGAAAAAGAACTGAATATAAAGAGTGGGTTATGATATCCCTTAGCATACAAAAAAAGGGGGGTGGGTTTAAAAGTAGCATCTGAGTAAGTAGAAGAAACAGGGAAGGATTTATTAGATCACTATGCCACTGTGATTCCAACCCAGTCAAAGGTCAGACTAAATCTTTAGTTCATATTTGGCCACCAGAGATGCAGCAAGAAACTACATAACACAATTTTTCCTTTTAATTTCATCAGTATAAGGTAGAATCTAAAATTAGACTTTAGTCTAATCATCTATAGTAGAACTCCAAGAATTTCAAAGCACAGTCTTAAAAAGACAGTCTCTCCTTGTTCTATATGGTTCCAGAGAACAGAGCTGAAATTTTAGGTGAAAGTTCCAAAGATGAATTTTGTCCCAAGCTAAGGTTTTTAACATAATTTGCCCTGGATGTGATGGACTGCTTTTCCATTTTGAGGAGGGAATGACATAGAGGCATGAAGGTCCACTAGTTGGAGGTGCTGTTAGAGCCATTGTGACTACATGATCACTAAGTCCATTCCAACCTTGAGGCCCTATGACTCATGCCTTGTAGATGACGCTGGCTCTCTTTCCCCACTTCCCGTCCTTTCTGTGCCTCCACTTGAATACCAGTCCACAGGACATGGTGTGGACCAAATGGTAAGTGGTACATAAACACAAGCATTATCTCTAAAACCACAACTGCAGGGGACAGTGGCCTGTGGAGGAAAGAAATTTTGTTATGCTTTTAACATACCTAAGGGGACAGACTAAAGGCCCATATTTCGTTCTTCATTTCGAAGATTCAAAAGCCACAAGAAATATTGTGTTAGTCAGCTCTGAGTTGCTGTGAACAAAATACCTGACAAGAACAAATTAGAATAGGAAAAGGTTATTTGGGCTTATAGTTTCAGAGGTCTTAGTCCGTGGCCAGTGAACTCCATGCTCTGGGACTGAGTTGAGACAGAATATCATGGCAGAAAGGCACGACAGAGAAAACTGCTCATCTCTTAAGCAACTAGAAGCTGTGAAGCTGAGATAATGAGAGGAAAGGACTGGAGAGAAGTCAAAACCTTTCAGGGCATGCCCCCAGTGACGTACTTCCTCCAATTAGGTCACACCTCCAGTAGTCCACTTAGCCATCAATCCATTAATCCATCAAATGGATTAATATACAAATGAGGTCAGAACCCTCATGATCTAATCAGTGCTTAAAATCCCTACCTCTGAACACATGAGACTTTGGGAGATATTTCAGATCAAAACCATAACAAATATTAATAGCTAATATTTATTGAGTTCTTTCCATATACTGCCAGGTGGAGTGAAATGTTTTTTATGTATTGAGTCATTCAATTCTCTTGAAAGAGGTAGGCTTTGAGCAATTCCTTCAAAAGTAAACGAGACACTGGCAGTTCAATAAAGTGAGCAGGTAGAAAATAGTGCCTGATTTCAGGTTCTGGGTGAAGCCAGCACTGGCTCAGAGTAAGGTCCTAATAATACCCTCAAATCTTCTATTGTTGTAGAGAAATCTGGTAGAAATATTCCTCAAATGAAGAGTCATGTTTCATAAAACTCCTTGGGGTAGTCATTTATCACCATGCAGCTCCTGGGGGAGTGGAGTGAGCAGATTTTCTTTAAAGTTGTGGAGTTTACAGAGGCCTTGGGAGAGCTTCCTATTAAGTATTCTGTCCTATAGCTACAGTTGTGAAACCTTCGGGGATAAACTTAAAAACTTTTCTTGTGGTTGTTGAGCATAAAGATAAATTGACTGAGCCAATCAGTTTGGCAAAATTCTTCACAGTTCAAGAATTCATAACTAAGAATTGCAAATAACTTCACATCACAAACTCCTAAGGAAGAGTTTAAATACTAACAGCAAAGAAGATAAAGACAGAGGATAGAAGACAGGGCATCCTGGATTTATGTCCAAGTTTTGCTACATGTGGGTCGACGGCTTTTGGACACAATCCCCAATCCTCACACTCAGCAAGGCTGTTGGGACCAATGTGGAGAGACACAGCCTTTATCCCTCTTCAAGAAAGGTCTTGAGGCCCCAGCCGCTGGGATTGCTGTCACAAGCAGCCTCCAGCTGTCAGCCTTTCAGGGGTGGCCTCAGATGCAGAACTGCCTGGTCTAAGGTAACTTTCTTCCTTGTGTGACACATGTCCAAGAACTGATGGAGGCAGGGCTGCAGGGCTGTACAGACCTGGCTACTACAAAATGGGAAGATTCTCATGGACCTCTCTATCTCCAGAGCTCCTGTGCTGTTGGCCAAAGCTACCAGCAAACAGAATTCCCATATTGCAATTCCACATCTCTCTATGCACTCTTCTTTGCCTGCCTCCTGCTTCCCATAGGCATGGCCCTGATCGTAAAATCCCTCCCTAGTAGTCATCCTGTAAGGTGATCTCTGTATCAGCTTCTCTTCTAGATAAACCAGCCTTTCATAGGTCATGAATCACTGAGCTAGGACTTACCTGCACCAAATTTCTTTTTTTTTAATGTTTATTTATTTTTTGTTTTTAGTTGCACACAATACCTTTATTTATAGGTGGTGCTGATGCTCGAACCCAAGGCCTCGCACATGCTAGGCGAGCGCTCTACCACTGAGCCCCAACTCCAGCCCCGTGCACCAACTTTCAATAAAACAAGTTTAGATATGTACAGAGGGACCTCAAACAAAGTAATTTACCTATAGATCTCAGTTCCCCATCTAAAAAATAGGGACACTGCAGACAAGTGCTCTTCATTTCTGTAAATCTATATGCTATATAGAATCTGTCCAGTGGCCTGGCAGAACAGGCGCCCATTTCTCACTTAGTGTGAATCTAGGAACTGGAAAATTCACCCTTATTAAAATATTACCATTCAAGCTCAGCTCTCTGGTCCCTACAGCATCCTACTTCTGCTCCATGATTGAACTTCACATCTTCACAGCAAGGATATAATAAATTCCTGTGAAATTTACAGACATATTACTTCCATTCACAAAAACAGTCTTTGGAGTAAAAAAGAAAAAAGAAAAACATACTATCCTGGCATCTGTAGAAGTGCTGGAAATGTGGAAAACAAATATCTCTGAGTTAGGTATCTGTATCAGGGCAGCCTGGGTACATGAGGAAGAGTGCTGCATACTTAGTACTCTTCAATCTAAACCTTCCTTTTCTTAAACCAGAACCCAGTGAGCTGAGGAGTGCTGTGGAGCCAGTTCTAGAACTTAGAAGACCTAATCCTAACCCAATGGCTTCAACAACCAGCTGTGCCACCTGAGGCAACTTGTGCACAGCAAGCTGAACTAGCTAAATTCATCTTCAGAAAAAAAAATGGATATTTTAGCAATTTGCCTGTTTTGCTCCAAGGAATATTGGGAAGATTAAGCAAATACAAAAATACGAAAATAAGAAAATAAGAAAAATAAGAAAAACAGCAGCACATACCTATAATGCAATGGGTCACTTCTATATTTCCAGTCTTCATAGTCAGAAGATTCCTAGTGTACCAGCTCATTTTAAGTATTGCTTAAAACAAAGGTGCTATGGTCTTTGTCTTTTCCCCCACCTCTGGCCCCAAAATTCAAATGCTAAGACCTAGCACTCTAAGTGATGGTAAAACTAGGTGAGGCCTTTGAGAAGTTATCAGATCCTGAGGATGGGGTCCTTGTGAATAGGATTAAAAACCTTATCTAAAATTCCCAGGGGAATTATCCTCTTCCACTAAGACAGTGACTGAAGGTATAGTCTATGAAGAATGGGGCTTCCGCAGTGAGTCTGCCATTGCCTTCATCTGGAAATTCCCAGCCTCCAAATATAAATGTTTATTATTTATTAGCTAACTTATTGTATTTTGTGATAGCAGCTCAAACAGATTGAGGGTCAAATTTCCATAGGAAAAAGTTCTTTTGGGGCCATGGAAGGTCGGTATTTTATATTTGTTGCAATTTGTACAGCTCATGTGTCACTGTACTTGAAGAATGCCTCAAGGAAGGAATGCATGTCCCTTCTTGGGAAGATTTGGTGTATTGTATTATTAATATTCTCCCAAATTAATTTTTTATTTTAATGTGATTTCAGTTAAAATTCCAATTTCATTTTACAATGTGAAATAATTTGGGGGACTTATATGTTCAGATTAGAGAGGTACAATTATTTAAATACATGGTACTGGGGGAGAAATATAGATATGGATAATGAAGTTCAAAGACAAACTAAGTACATGTAACAATTTTGTACACTAAAAATGAGGCAGGTTTCATTTTTAAAATGCATCCATCTCTCCACTTATATATGAATTTCTATAGATATACCTCAATAATTTTAGGATAGACATTTTAATGTAAAGGAGAAACAAAGGATTGAAGAGTTAAATAAATAGTATAGAGCAATTATTTACCTATTTTGGAAAATAAAAACCTGGATATTACACTTCTCCCAAACAGTGAAATAAATTATGTTTAATTAACCCTTTAAAAATATGGTTGATATTGGGCTGGGGGTATAGCTCAGTTGGTAAAGTGCTTGTCTCGCAAGCACAAGGCTCTGGGTTCAATCCCCAGCACCAAAAATAAATAAATAAATGAAATGGTTTATATCTATATGATATTTGGATGAGGAAGACAGATACTATCTATAAAATATGTAAATATTGAATCCAACAACAAAACCAATTGATAAACTAAATCAGATTGAAGCATAAGTTGTAGTAGGTATTTACTACTAATAATCAAAAGAAGAAAGACAAATATTTCAGTAGAAAAATGGCCTATGGCTAACTTTTACATATCACATTCATTCTATTTAACAATATTTAAAGTCATTTTAATTAATAAGGATTCATTTTTATTAATTTATTATTTATATATGACAGTAGAATGCATTACAATTCATAGTACACATATAGAGCACATTTTTTCATATCTCTGGTTGTATACATTCACACCAATTTGTGTCTTCATACATATACTTTGGATAACAATGTCCATCACATTCCACCATCATTTCTAACCTCATGCCCCCTCCCTTCCTTTCCCACCCCTGTACCCTATCTAGAGTTCATCAATTCCTCCCATACTCCCCCTCTCTACCCCACTAAGAACCAGCATCCTTATATCAGAGAAAACATGCAGCATTCGTTGTTGTTGTTGTTGTTGTTTTTTTTTGGGGGGGTTGACTAACTTCACTTAACATTATTTTCTCTAACTCCATCCATTTACCTGAAAATGTCATGATGTTATTCTCTTTTATTGCTGAGTAATGTTCCATTTTGTGTATATATGCCACATGTTTTTATCCATTCATCTATTGAAGGGCATCTAGGTTGGTTCCAGAATTTAGCTATTGGGAATTGTGCTGCTAATAAACATTTATGTGGCTGTGTCCCTATAGTATCCTGTTTTTAAGTCCCTTGGAGTATAGACTGAGGAGAAGGATAGCTGGATCAAATGGTGGTTCCATTCCCAGATTTCCAAAAAATCTTCATACTGCTTTTAATAAACTTCATACTTCAATTTGCAGTCCCACCAGCAGTGTATGAGTGTACCTTCTTCCCTACATCCTCACCAACACTTATTGTTGTTTGTATTCTTTATAGCTGCCATTCTGACTGGAGTGAGATGAAACCTTAGAGTAGTTTTAATTTGCATTTTTCTAATTGCTAGCAATGATGAACATTTTTTTATATATTTTTTCAGGTCTTTGGCCTATTTATTGACTGAGTTATTCGTTTTGTTTGTTTGTTTGGTGCTTAGCTTTTTTAGTTCTTTATATACCCTAGAGATGTGGGAGGGTTAAAGATTTCTTCCCAAGATGTAGGCCCTCTATTCACCTCACAGATTGTTTCTTTTGATGAGAAGAAACTTTCTAGTTTGAGTCCATCACATTTATTAATTTTTGATGTTAATTCTTGTGCCATAGGAGTCATATTAAGGAAGTTAGGGCCTAATTCTGCATGATGTAGATTAGGACCTACTTCTTTTTCTATTAGACACAAGGTCTTCTGTTTTAGTCCTAAGTCCTTGATACATTTTGAGTTGAGTTTTGTTCATGGTGAGAGACAGAATTGTAATTTCATTTTGTTGCATGTGGATTTTAAGTTTTCCCAGCACCATTTGTTGAAGAGGCTGTTTTCTCCAATGCATGTTTTTGGCACCTTTGTCTAATATAAGAGAACTGTAATTTTGTGGGTTAGTCTTTGTGTCCTCTGTTCTGTACCATGGGTCTACCAGTCTGTTTTGGTGCCAATACCATGCGGTTTTTGTTACTATTGCTCTGTAGTATAGTTTAAGTTCTGGTATAGTGATACCACCTGCTTCACTCTTCCTGCTAAGAATTGCTTTAACTATTCTGGGTCTCTCATTTTTCCAAATAAATTTCATGACTGCTTTTTCTGTTTCTATGAGAAATGCCATTTGGATTTTGATCAGAATTGCATTAAATCTGTACAGTGCTTTTGGTAGTATGGTCATTTTGATAATATTAATTCTGCCTATCCAAAAGCAAGTTAGATCTTTCCATCTTCTGAGGTCTTCTTTGATTTCTTTCTTTAGGGTTCTGTAATTTTCATTATATAGAACTTTCACTTCTTTTATTAAGTTGATTACCAATTTTGAGGGGCTATTATAAATGGAGTAGTTTTCCTCATCTCCCTTTTTCAGGATTTGTCACTGATATACAGAAATTTTGATTTATGGGTGTTGATTTTATAACCTGCTATATTGCTGAATTCATTTACTAGTTCTAGAAGTTTTCTGGTGGAACATTTTAGGTCTTCTAGGTATAGAAACATATCAGCAAATAGTGTCAATTTGAGTTCTTGTTTTCCTATGTGTATCTCTTTAATTTCTTTTGTCTGTCTAATTGCTCTGGCCAGTGTTTCCAGAACTATGTTAAATACAAGTGGTGAAAAAGGGCATCTCTGTCTTGTTCCAGTTTTTAGAGGGAATGCCTTCAATTTTTCTCCATTTAGAATGATGTTTGCCTGGGGCTTAGCATAGATAGCCTTTATGATGTTGAGATATGTTCCTGTGATCCCTATTTTTTCTAGTGTTTTGAACATGAAGCGGTGCTATATTTTGTCAAATGTTTTTTCTGCATCTATTGAGATGATCATCGGATTCTTATCTGTAACTCTATTGATGTGATGAATTACAATTATTGATTTCTGTATGTTGAACCAACGTTCCATCTCTGGGATGAATCCCACTTGATTGTGGTGCATGATCTTTTTGATATGTTTTTGTATTTGATTTGCCAGAATTTTATTGAGGATTTTTGTATCTATGTTCATTAGAGATATTGGTCTGAAGTTTTCTTTTTTTGATATTTCTGTGCCTGGTTTTGAATCAGGGTGATATTGGCCTCATAGAATGAGTTTCCAAGTGCTCCCTCTTTTGTATTTTCTGAAATAAATTGAAGAGTATTAGTGTTAGTTTGTCTTTAAAGGTCTTGTAGAACTCAGCTGTGTATCCATCCAGTCCTGGGCCTTTCTTGGTTGATAGACTTTTTGATGGCATCTTCTATTTCATCACTTGAAATTGATCTGTTTAAATTGTGTTTATAATGCTGATTCAATTTGGGCAAATTATATGACTCTAGAAATTTGCTGATGCCTTCAATATTTTCTATTTTTATTGGAGTAACAAATTTTCAAAATAATTTATAATTATCTTCTTTATTTCTGCAGTGTCTGTTATAATTTTTCTTTTTCATCACGTATGTTAGTAATATGAGTTTTCTCTCTCCATCTCTTTATTAGCATGGCTAAGGGTTTGTAAATTTTATTTATTTTTTCAAAGAACCAACTTTTTGTTCTGTCAATATTTTCAGTTGTTTCTTTTGTTTCAATTTTATTGCTTTCATCTCTGATTTTAATTATTCCTTTCCTCTACTGCTTTTGGTATAGATTTGTTCTTTTTCTAGGGCTTTGAGATGTAATTTTAAGTCATGTATTTGTTGACTTTTTCTTCTTTTAAGGAATGAACTCCATGCAATAAACTTTCCTCTTAGAACTGCTTTCATAGTGTCCCAGAGATTTCAATGTATTGTATCTGCATTCTCATTCATCTCTAAAGATTTTTTAATCTCCTCCTTAAGATACTCTTCAACCCATTGCTCATTCAGTAGCACTATTTAGTCTCCTGGTGTTGGAGTAGCTTTTATTTCTTATTTTATCATTGATTTCTAATTTCATTCTATTATGATCTGATAGAATGCAGGGTAGTATCTCTACTTTTTTATATTTGCTAAGAATTGCTTTGTGGCATAATATATGGTCTATTTTAGAGAAGGATCCATGTGCTGCTGAGAAGAAAGTGCATTCTCTTGTTGAAGGATGAAATATTATATATATATATATAATATTTCATATATATATATGTTCTATAGTTTCTTTGTTCAGCTTTTGTTTGGAAGATCTATCTAGTAATGAAAGAGGTGTGTTAAAGTCACCCAAAATTATTGTGTTTTGGTCTATTTGACTCTTGAACTTGAGAAGAGTTTATTTGATGAATGTAGATGCTCCCTTGTTTGGGGCATATATATTGATAGTTGTTAAGTCTTGTTGGTGTATGGTTCCATTGAGCAGTATGTAGTGTCCTTCTAAAGACTGACTTTACCTTGAAGTCTACTTTATTTGATATGAGGATGGAAACCCCTGCTTGCTTCCACATTCCATGTGAGTGGTATGATTTTTTCCCAACACTTCCCAATCAGTCTATGGATTTCTTTTTCTATGAGTCTCTTAGGTGCAGCATATTATTGGGTTTTTTTCATCCAATCTACTGGTCTATGTCTTTTGATTGGTGATTTTAAGCCATTAACATTCAGGGTTATTATTGAGACATGATTTGTATTCTCAGCCATTTTGTTTATTTTGGTATTTAAAGTGACTTGGTTTCTCCTCTGATTAGACTTTCCTTTAGTGTAATCCCTCCCTCTGCTTATTTTCATCATTGGTTTTTATTTCCTCTTCATGGAATATTTTGCTGAGAATGTTCTGTAGTTCAGACTTTTAGTTGTAAATTATTTTGTCGTTTGTTTATCATGGAAGGTTTTTATTTCATCATCAAATCTAAAGCTTAATTTTGCTAGATATAAGATTCTTGGTTGACATCCATATTCTTTCAGAGCTTGGTATATGTTGTTCCATGATACCCTGGCTTTGAGGGTCTGGGTTGAAAAATCTGCTGAGATACAAATTGGTTTCCCCCTATATGTGATCTGATTCCTCTCTCTTGTGGCTTTTAAGACTCTACCTTTATTCTGTATGTTAGGCTTTTTCATTATAAAGTGCCTTGGTATAGATTTGTTGAAATTTTGCACATTTAGTGTCCTATAAACCTCTTGCTTTTGGTTTTCCAGTTTATTTTTCATGCTTGGTAAATTTTCTTATATTATCTCATTGAAGAGATTTTGCATTCCTTTGGTTTGAAACTCTGTGCCTTCCTCTATTTCTGTAACTCTTAAATTTGGTCTTTTGATGCTGTCCCATAATTCTTGGATGTTCTGTTCATGGTTTCTTACTATCTACACTGTGTGATCAACTTTATTTCCCAGATTGTATACTTTGTCTTCATTATCTAATGTTCTTTCTTCCAAATGATCTAGTGTGTTGGTTATGCATTCTATTGAGTTTTTTATTTGGTTTATTGTATCCTTCATTTCAAGGATTTCTGACTTTTTTTCAGAGTCTCTATCTCTTTCTTGAAGTAATCTTTTGCCACCTGTATTTGCTCTTTTATCTCTTTGTTGGAGTGATCAATTTTTGATATTTTGGTCATTTTTTAATTCACAGATTATTTTAATTATGAACCTCTGAACTCATTCTCTAACATTTCCTCAACTTCTCTATCCAGAGGTTCTGTTATTGTAGTATCCTGGTTTGTTTGGGGCACTTTCCTCCCTTGTTTTTTCACGTTGTTTATGTGTCTTTCTTTCTTGTAGTGTGGATCTGAGACATTACAGTTTCTTCCCTATATTTTTGTAGTACCCATGCAGATTGTCTGTATCTCACCTTGATGGGCCTCCAGCCCCAGTTAGTGTCCCTCAATGTATGCTATTGCATCTAAAGGTTGTGGCGGCAATAGCCAAGGTAACCAGAGATAGTAGTTAAGGTGCCCCAAGATGGAAGCAATGTCTCACAGAGATGGGGCTGAAAGGGTGGACCTCACATTCTCTTTGGGATGCCTGCTCTGAGATGCATATTGGTAGGGGTGTTCTGTGCTAGAAGCTGGGCTCTGCCTGTGAAGGGATGGACTCTGGCCTACTGTGAAACTGGGTCCCACACAGGTTCAATTGGGTGGTTCTGGGCTGGGCCTGACTTCCCGCAGTAGTCTGCTAGTCAGCAGGGGAAGTCCTGGGACAGAGGCTGAGCTCCTGTGGGTGTCTGCAGGTGGAGAGATGGACCCAGACCTACTGTGAGCCTGGGTCTCATGCAGGTCCGTGGGGGTGAATCTGGGCTGGGCCTGACCTAAGGACACATTTTTTTTTTTTTATCGAACAAATAAGTGTGTTGTTTTTTTTTTTTCTTTTCCCATTGTAATATGTGAATTTGGCTTGGGTATCAGGAAATATTCAGCTGATGGGAGAATACTTTGGTATAACCAAAGCCTTAACTTGTATCTTCTAGGTTATTTGAGTTGCAAATCCAACCGGTAGAAATTTATCCTAAATGGATAAGCATGACAGCGGGAAACACATATGTGAAAGATTGTTCATTACAGAAGGATAACTAGTGGAATTAGAAATAATCTAAATATCCAAGAAAGTAAAGAAAAATCTGGAGGAATAATATGTAAGCCTTCAATCTATTTCTAATGCATCCATAAAATGGAATTTTTTAGACATTTAAAGTGTTTAGTGAATGTAAATGCTATTGTTTCTTGCCAGACATTTTTCTAACTGCTTTTCATGTGCTATCTCAGAAAATTCTATGAAGTATATATCACTTACCATCCTCCGTGAGGAAATCAGGGCAATGAAGTGAATTTGACTTGTGTTCTTACATGTGGCAGGATGGATGAAGTACATAGTCAAGCAATATGGCTCCCAGACATGTTCCTAACTACTATGCAAGTCCACATTGTAGTGGAGAAGGAAGTGCTGTAAGGAAGTGCTTTGCTCACTTCAGAATGGCATCTTTTCTGTGCCACTTATCCTAGATAGGGTATAAACACTCCAATAAATGAATAGTGCTCAGATTCCAGCAGCTGCCCTTCACTCACAGAAGTGCAGGATCCTTAGCTTTCCCTCACCTACACCCTGTCCAATTCAACAGCCCATCAGTGATCTCCACCTTCAAAGTATGTACCAAAACTTTCTTCTTCCCCTGTTCCCTCCCCAGGAGAAGCCACCTCTTACACTCACCTGAACAACCACAACACCTCCCTAACTAGTTTCACTACCTTTTTCTTGGCTTCAATGATTTTTTCCATGCAGCAGTAAAACAGATTTGTATTTTAATGTAATTTAGACTATATCACCCTCTTTCCCAAGACCATCTAGTGTCTTCACGCAAGTTCTTTACCATGACCTATAAAACCCTAGAATGCTCTGGACTCTTCCTACTTTTCTAAATCATGAAATACTTATTATACTTGTTTTCTATGTTCCAGCCATAATGGCCTACTTTATGTTTTCCAAACAACCCAACCTCCTTCCCACGTGGGGCCTTTATAAAACTATCACTTTTCCTTGCCCTAGCCTCCTCAAAACTGGTTCCTTCTGGTATTTCTAGCTGAAGTTTACATTCTATTTCCTTACAAAGAACTTTCCTTAACACTCAATTTAAAATGTACTCTGTGGAAAACTCAAATTACTAAAATCTATAATGAAAAATCTATAATGAATATCATGACAGATACTACTGAAGTATAGAAGATAATTAGAAACTATTGTGAAAATTTATACTTTAATAAAACAGAAAATCTCAATGACACCAACAAATTTCTAGAAAATATGATCTGCCCAAACTGAACCAGAACATACACAATTTAAACAGATGAATTTTAAGCAATGCAATAGAAGACACCATCATAAGCCTACCAACCAAGAAAATCCCAGGACCAGATGGATTTTTAGCCGAGTTCTACAAGACTTTCAAAGAAGAATTAAAACCAATACTCCTCACATTATTTCATTAAACAGAAAAGAAGGAAACCCTTCCAAACTTATTCTATGAAGCTAGTATCACACTTATACCTAAGCCATACAAAGACACAACAACAACAAAAAAAATTTTACACCAATATCCCTGATGAAAATAGATACAAAAATTCTCAATAAAATTCTGGCAAATCGCATACAGAAACATGTTAAAAAGAGAGTGCAGGGGCTGGGGTTGTGGCTCAGTGATAGAGCACTTGCCTAGCATGTGTGAGGTACAAGATTCGATACTCAGCACTGCATATAAGTAATTTTAAAAAAATAAAGGTCCATTAACAACTAAAACATATTTTTAAAAATATGCACCATGATCAATTGGAGTTCATCCCAGGGTTGCAAGTTTGGTTCAATATCTGGAAATCAATAAATGTCAGTCATCACATCAATAGATTTAAACATAAAAATCATATGATGATCTCAATAGATGCAGAAAAAGCATTTGATAAAATACAACACCATTTCATATCCAGAACACTAGAAAAACTAGGAACAGTAGGAAAATACCTCAACATTGTAAAAGCTATCTTTAGATGGATGTGCCCAAGGCCAACGTTATTCTAAATAGAGAAAAATTAGAAGCATTTCCTCTAAGAACTGGAACAAGACAAAAATGCCCTCTCTCTCCACTACTATTCAACATAATCCTTGAAACTCTAGCCAGAGAAATTAGACAAGACAAAAGAAGTTAAAGGGATAAGAATAGGAAAAGAAGAACTCAAACTATCACTATTTGCCAATGACATGATTCTATACTTAGAAGATTCAAAGAACTCCACTAGAAAACTTCTAGAATTAATAAATGAATTCAGAAAAGTAACAGAATATATAATCAACGCCAATAAATCAAATGCATTTCTATACATTAGTGATGAACTCTCAGAAATTAGAGAAATTCAGAAAATTACCCCCTTCTTTATAGCCTCAAAAATCAGTCAATCAATCAATAAAATACTTGAGAATCAATATAACAAAAGAGAAGAAATACCTATACAATGTACAGAGCAATAAAGAAACACATTGAAGAAGACCTTAGAAGATGGAAAGATCTCCCATGTTCTTGGATAGGATGAATTGATATTGTCAAAATGGCCATATTATCAAAAGCATTATACAGATTTAATGCAAATCCAATTAAAAATCCCAACAATATTCCTCATAGAAATAGAAAAAGAAATCATAATAATCAATTTCAGGAGAAAAAGTATTTGATAATTACCTACATCATTTTCTTATCAAATTTTGTAATAAAATATGGAATAGGAATAGATGGATATACCACTTGGACTTCTGATCCTTTGTATGTGTCATTTCCTCTCTTCCAGCAGTTCTTAGAAAATTCTGTTTGTCCATGGTAGTATTCTGGGTCTTTTTCTACTTATTGTGATAGCCATTTTCAATATGAAAAATCAACTCCTTTGTGTCTTGGCTATTTAAAATATATATATATATATATATATATATATATATATATATATATATGTTAATTTGTTTCTCCCTGTTTAGTGTGGTCTTTCTTTCTGGAACTCCTAGTTGTTGGAGCTTATCATTTGACCTTTTCCATTTTCTTCTCTTTTCTCTCTTATTGACTACCTTATTATGTTTTAATTCTAATTTCCTGGTTAATTCCTTAATTTAATACACCAACTATTCTTTAGTCATTTTTACCATATTATCAATTTTTCAAAAGCTCTTCTGTCCTCTAATTGTTTTGTTTTTAAATACATGAAACACTATATTCTTATTATTGAGAGGATCTATTTTCTCTTCTCTGTGAAGATATTACTTATAACATTTAAAGTGATTTCTTTCATTATTTTCTTCAAGTTGTACTTGTTATTTATTTTATTTTTTTAGTGTGCTTTGTGACAAGCTTTTGCTGCTTTCCTTTTTTCTTGAAATTGTCCATTTCTTTCCTTTTCCAATTTTTCTATTAGTCTAAGGCTTTTTTTCCTGTTACTATTTAACAGTTCCTTATATATTAAGGAGATTATCTCTCTGCTTTAGGCAATCATTTTCCAACTAAATAATATTTTTTTTAATTTGAATATCCAGACATTTTTTAATTAACATGTGTTTAATATAGCAATCATTTTATTTTGGAGATTTTGGTAATACTTAGGACAATCTTCCATAATATGTAATTGCATTTTATAAAATTTATGTTTTTTAAAACTTTAATGGTTTCTTCTCTCTCTCTCTCTCTCTCTCTCTCTCTCTCTCTCTCTCTCTCTCTCTCTCTCATTTATATTATTAATGTATCTTGAATTGATTTTGGTGTAAAAAGTGAGGTAAATATTCTACTTCATTTATTTCTTAAATGGCTAGGCACATGCCCTAATATAATTTCTTGAAAAATTCACATGTGTAATGTCACTGGTATCAGTTAGGGTTTCATTGGGTTGGATATCTTAGAAACCTAGTCAAAATTGGTGAATCAAATAGACTGTGCTCTACATTTAAACAGGATTGGAGAACTAAATTCCTGGACTAGGTTTTGTGATACCATTAACATCCCAGTCTCTTTCCAACCTCTGCTCCTTATGTCTTTATTCTTATGATTTCCTCATGTTTTATAAAGGCTGCTTGACCCCTCACCTAAAACCTTCTATTCAGACAAGAAGATGTTGGAGAGAAAAAAGAAGAGAAAGAAGAAAATTGTAGTGGAAAAAGATGTTGTCAGTAGTAACAAGGATGGACATTCAGTGCCTTTAAAACAAAGAAATATTATTCCCAAATCCCCAGGAGACAGCTACTTATATCTTTGTGGAAATTTGTATTTTATGGACTATATTTACTACAAAAAAAATCTTTAAAGCTGCACATATTGCTAACCCGAACAAACATCAGAGTTCAATTAATAAAAGAGAAAGAATAGATTTTTAGATACGTAGCTTACAGATGGGTTTTAAATTGTTACAAGTATGTGTGATGGATGCCTACTGCATTCAATTGTGCATGAATTAGTAATTCAGAATATTTTATAAAACTGGGAGAGCATGTGAGAGTTAATTGTACTTAAAAAGGAAGAAAAAAATCAACAAACAAGGTAACTACCAACTCCAGGGAAAACAAAGGAATGTACAAAAATGTATGTTTTGTCTCAATAATAACAATAATAATGCTGTCTTGCTTTTATAGTTATAATGTTAAAAAATGAAATCTTTCTGATCTTATGAGATAAAAATCACAATTTCAAATGCAGCTTTTAAAGGTTTCACTTTTCCATTCTTGGTCATCTTCTGGGATACAGACTACAATCCATCAAGAACTTCACTGAGAAGACTAGAAAGAAGAGTATTGACACTCTGTATTTAAGTGGACATCACATTAATTAGGATGAATCTCAAGCCTAACTTTTCCCTATAGTATCCTGGGCAAGTGGCTTTTTCGCTTCTCTTTGAACATATTCACTGACAGAGAGGGAGCTCACCACACTTGATGCTGACAGTTGGTTCAATTCCTGGACCTCTCTAATCACTGCCAAATGATTCTTAGAATCAGGTTTAAAGTTGACCTACTTTTATTTATTCATTCCTTTCTACTTCCTTAAGTTCTATAGAACACACCAAATTCCTATTAAGGAATAGTAATCAATTATCTAATACTCTTGTTAACCTACCAACTTACTCTCCTCCTTATTTAAATCTTCAGGTACTCTGACCATTTTCCAATGAGATAATTTTATACTCCAGTGATAGTTTGGACATCTTATTTTGAATGAACTTCATCTGGTTAATGTCCCTCTTAAAAGATGGTACCAAGGGTTAGGGTTGTGGCTCAGTGGTAGAGTGTTTGCTTAGCATGGGTGAGGCACTGGGTTCAATCCTCAGCACCACATAAAAAATAAAATAAAATAAAGATATAAAAAAGTGCTGGCGAGGATGGGGAAAAGGGTACACTTGTGCATTGATGGTGGGACTGCAAATTGGTGCAGCCAATTTGGAAAACAGTATGAAGATTCCTTGGAAAGCTGGGAATGGAACCACCATTTGAGCCAGCTATTCCCCTTCTCAGACTATTCCCAAAAGACCTTAAAAGAGCATATTACAGGGACATAGCTACATCAATGTTCATAGCAGCACAATTCACAATAGCTAGACTGTGGAACCAACCCAGATGCCCTTCAATAGATGAATGGATTAAAAAATGTGGCATTTATACACAATGGAATATTACTCAGCACTAAAAAATAACAAAATCATGGCATTTGCAGGGAAATGGATGGCATTAGAGCAGATTATGCTGAGTGAAGCTAGCCAATCCCTAAGGAGCAAGTGCCGAATGTCTTCTTTGATATAAGGGGGGCGACTCAAAACAGAGCAGGGAGGAAGAGCATGAGAAGAGGATTACCATTAAATAGGGATGAGAGATGCATGGGAATGGGAGAGAGAAGGCGAATCGCATGGAAGATGGAAGGAGACCCCCCACTGTTATGCAAAATTACATATAAGATGGTGTCAGAAAGAAAAGAGAGAGGAGAGAGGGAGAGAGAGAGAGAGAGAGAGAGAGAGAGAGAGAGAGAGAGAGAGAAAAGTGTCATAGAGTGGGTAGAGAGAGGTGATGTGAGAGGAAGGGAGGGGAGGGGGGAATAGGAAGGGTAGCAGAATACAATAGACACTATGATGGCTGTATGTATAAACGTGGCTGTAAAACCAATGTGATACTGCGATTTGTACACGTGAAAAAAAAAAGAAATTCATACCCCACTTGAATCAAATGTATGATATGTCAAGATCATTGTAATGTTTTGAGCAACTAATAAAAAAAATATGGCACCAACACATTTCAGACAGAATGAGAAGAAAATATGAAAAGCCAAGGTTTCACATTACATTAGGAGCCGCCCTGTGACATGAATGCCTCCTTATGGGTCCCTTGGTGGAACTCTCTGACAAGAGATAAAATCGTTGACTTTTATAGAAACTGTGCATTCCACCCGATAAGCCTTCACCAAGTACATTTCCCCATCCACTCACAGTAATACTTAAAAAATGCCAAAGTGTAGACTTAAAGTTGGAAAGAACAAGATCTGAGTGCACCATCTTCTTTTTTAGGAGTCAAAACTAACTATAAACTAAGATACTTTACAACAATCCTGAATATCAAATGACCCCAGGATGAAATCACTTTCCCATACCCCATCCTAGTCCCAAGGAGAAGATATCCCAATTTGCTGGATTCAAACAGCCAGGAGCTGTTTCTGATCTGCAGTTTCTGTGAGTGTTCTTTTCCTTCGTGTCTACTCATTTCTGTTCTTTGTACTCATTTAGAACACACTAATGGAAGTAGCCTGCCACGTGGCTTTCCTTTTTGCCACTCTTGCTCAGGAAATGTGATTAAAGAACTTGGAGTGGGCTATTTTATGCACAAATATTCAGACAGTCTCTTAGCAATAAATGGCTGTCGCTTCTATTATCTGTCTGGCTCTGAGTTCTATTATCTGTTGTGAATTGGTGCAGGGCTCTGTAAAACAGTTTTTAGGCAGCCTCATTACTTCCTTCCACACCTTCTGCTCCATCTGAGAGTGCTGCTGCTGTGATTGCTGGGTAATGTTTGCCATTAGACAAGGCACATAAAAGAATCAAGCTATGACTAATTCACTTGATGGCTGTGTGCCCTGTGTCATGCTCATTAACACATCTCGACTCCGTTATTAAAGAGAATCACAGAGCAGACCTCAGCAGCTCACATTTATACTATAGGCTGCTTTATTTTTCCATCAGAGCCACGTTCTTATTGCTGACTCGTCCTAAGCACCCTTACTTTCGACCCCAGACCGATTCCCTCCTACCACCCTTATCAAGTATTTCATTTGATAAATGCTTATGAAAATCTGTTCCAAGAGCAGCCTTTACATTATCTAAAAATGGGGATTTATGGTCTCACACGAATCAGTCAATCAGCCAATCATCTGAAAAGTCATTCAGAAATACTCTTGGAAGTTCAAAGAGGAAAACAATAAAAATAACACCTTGAAATATTTGCCAGATATAATCATTATTTCATTTGAGGTTCACAGTAACCCTGTATGGAAGGTTGCATAAATAGTACTCTACTCCTAGCTTTAACATTAAATCATACTTCAGAGGAGCTTATCTATCATGCTCAGCAAAATATAAAAGTATAGAATTATTTCTGTTTGGAGTTCTCAAACTTAGAGACTGAAGTAGTAGCAAAAACAGAGAGAGACGGGCAGACATACAGAGATAGAGAGAAAGAGACAGAGAAAGAAAATCTTTTCCTTAGTACTGACTCATATCTGATCTAAGGCTGCAGAGATATGCAATGGACTTAGCTGCCTGAGCTGCATTGATCATTACCTCTAACTACAAAATCTTAAGTCCTGACACTTTGAAGTTCTTATGGTAACGATTAAAGTTGTTCACCAATATGTAGATACCCTCTGTTTCTGAGTACATGGACGATTGCACTTATCCACCTGTCAAAGTTGGGCATGGCCGTGGCTTGATTTGACCATGAAATACGAGTGGAAGCTCTTTTTAAAATTTATTTATGTGTTATAATTTCTTATATAAGACAGCAGAATGCATTTCAATTGATAGTACACAAATGGAGAACAATTTTTCATTTCTTTGGTTGTACACAAAGTAGAGTCACATCATTCATGTCTTCATACAGGCATCTGGGGTAATGATGTTCATCTCATTCCACCATCTTTCCTGCCCCCATTCCACCTCCCTTCCACTCCCTCCCCTTTGCCTTATCCAAAGTTCCTCTATTTCTCCCAAGCTCCCCACCCCACCCCCATTATGGATCAGCATCCGCTTATCAGAGAAAACATTCAGCCTTTGGATTTTTAAGATTGTCTTACTTCACTTAGCATTATATTCTCCAACTCCATCCACTTACCTGCAAATGCCATGATTTTATTCTCTTTAATGCTGAGTAATATTTCATTGTGTATATATACCACAATTTCTTTATCATTCATCTATTGAAGGGCACCTATGTTGGCTCCACAGTTTAGCTGTTGAGAATTGAACTGCTATAAACATTTATGTGGCTGTGTCACTGTAGTATGCTGTTTTTAAATCCTTTGTGTATAAACCAAGGAGTGGGATACCTGGGTCAAATGGTAGTTCCATTTCAAGTTTTTTAAGGAATCTCCATACTGCTTTCCATAATGGTTGCATCAATTTGCAGACCCACCAGCAATGTATGAGTGTGCCTTCTTCTCCACATCCTCAACAACACTATTTTTTTTTGTATTCTTGATAGCTGCCATTCTGACTGGAGTGAGATGAAATCTTAGAATAATTTTGACTTGCATTTCTCTAAATGCTAGAGATGTTGAACATTTTTTTCAAATATGTGTTGATCAATTGTTTATCTTCTGAGAAGTGTTGTTCAGCCCATTTATTGATTAGTTATTTATTTTGGGGATGTTAAGGTTTTTTAGTTTTTCATAAATCCTAAAGATTGGTGGTCTATCTGGTGTACATGTGGTAAAAATTTGCTCCCGAGATGTAGGCTCTTTAATCACCTCACTTGTTGTTTCTTTTTCTGAGAAGAAGCTTTTCAGTTTGAATCCATCCCATTTATTGATTCTTGATTTTATTTCTTGTGCTTTGGGAGTCTTAAGTGGAAGCTTTAACTGCAGATGCAGAAAAGAAATGTAGATGCAGGCTGACTGGATAAAAAAAGAAATCCCTGAACTTAAAGTCAAAAGTTCAAGTCCACTCAAGGACATGAGTTCTGTCAGATGCCATGTAGTTGTCGCCAAGGTTTGTCACTACACAAAGAAAACCATCTGGTGAAGACAGTATATTTTGAAATATAATTTATGCTTTGCTCATCAATTCATGCATCCTGGTTCAATGTTGTACCCAGTATCAGGCTACTTCTTAATGTACACCAAAGTACTTTATGAGAAAGCTAAATCCCTTGAATTCAAATCTCACTTTTTGATGATCTGTGACATCACTTCTCTAAACATTTTTTTAATATTTAAAATGTAAAAGAAAATTCTTGGCTGCATTGGCCATTAAGAGATCTATTTTTATAAAATACTTAGAATTACACATACAGTACTCACAACAGAGACTAAAAGCATTCAAACATGAAGAATCGAACTTGACAGCTGACCGATCCCACCAGGAAGTATGCATGTCATGCTTGAGAGCAGCACAAATGACTGCTTTACAAAATAAGTGGGTTTGGGAAGATTCACAAAGGTGAGTTATACATGTTCCAGAGTAATAAACTATATATGTATGTATGTATGTGTGTGTATATATATATATATATATATATATAATTTTTATTTTCAAGCAACATAAATTTGATTTGAACTAGTTTGAAAGAACTGAGGCAGAGATTAAAATATAATGGTAACTGGTTCTCGAAAACAAAACAGAAGTTGAGCTGGTGAACCCTGAGAGAAGAGGGAGGAGAGTAGACTGAAACAACTAGAATCAGGGACTAGAACATGAGCACACACCTCTCTCTTCCCATATCTTTTTCTTTTATGCTGTTTTGTTCTGTATATATCACTTTCCTTTCCTCCTACTGCAAATTAGCCTTTTCCCAATAATGAGAAAGATTGCTGCCAATAATTCTTACATATTTCCATCAAAAGATAAAGACACTCTTTTTCAATTAAATTTCAAGGAGTACTATGAAGACTTCTGAGTGATTCTGAATGACCATTCAGGAACGTACCTCTAGACCAATAAACTGTTTTTCCAAAGGGAAGAAAAACATTCTGATTGGCCTACCTATAATATGTTCCATAAATGGAACAATAAACTGTGGCCAAGGTGGGATCCACATCATAAAAAAAAAAATCATAGTAGTTTAATTAAAACCAACTGGTCATAGTGAGAGAAGAAACAGAAAAGAAGTGTAAAGTTTAGAAAATAGAGAGATGTCTTCATCAGTTAGTACCTTACAGTGAAACCACTGAGAAAAACATTAATAATGAAAACAAACTTCACACTCTGGTAGGAGAGGGAGTACAGGTTATTTTTATCACATGTTCAATGGTAAAATTTAGCCATGTATTTTTTTTCTAATTTTCTTTTTTTGTAATTTTTTTAGTTGTCGATGGAAACAATATCTTTATTTTATTTATTTATTTATGTTTTTTTCTTTTTTTATTGGTTGTTCAAAACATTACAAAGCTCTTGACATATCATATTTCATATATTAGATTCAAGTGGGTTATGAACTCCCATTTTTACCCCAAATACAGATTGCAGAATCACATCAGTTACACATCCATATTTTTACATAATGCCATATTAGTAACTGTTGTATTCTGTTACCTTTCCTATCCTCTACTATCCTCCCTCCCCTTCCCTCCCATCTTCTCTCTCTACCCCATCTACTGTAATTCATTTCTCTCCTTGTTTATTTTCCCATTCCCCTCACAACCTCTTATATGTAATTTTGTATAACAATGAGGATCTCCCTCCATTTCCATGCAATTTCCCTTTTCTCTTCCTTTCCCTCCCACCTCATGTCTCTGTTTAATGTTAATCTTTTCTTCCTGCTCTTCCTCCCTGCTCTATTCTTAGTTGTTCTCACTATATCAAAGAAGACATTTGGAATTTGTTTTTTAGGGATTGGCTAGCTTCACTAAACATAATCTGCTCCGGTGCCATCCATTTCCCTGCAAATTCCATGATTTTGTTATTTTTTAGTGCTGCATAATACTCCATGGTGTATAAATGCCACATTTTTTTATCCATTCATCTATTGAAGGGCATCTGGGTTGGTTCCACAGTCTAGCATTTGTGAATTGTGCTGCTATGAACATCGATGTGGCAGTATCCCTGTAGTACGCTCTTTTAAGGTCTTCAGGGAATAGTTCGAGAAGGGCAATAGCTGGGTCAAATGGTGGTTCCATTCCCAGCTTTCCCAGGAATCTCCATACTTCTTTCCAAATTGGCCGCACCAGTTTGCAGTTCCACCAGCCATGTACAAGAGTACCCTTTTTCCCACATCCTCGCCAGCACTTGTTGTTGTTTGACTTCATAATGGCTGCCAATCTTACTGGAGTGAGATGGTATCTTAGAGTGGTTTTGATTTGCATTTCTCTGACTGCTAGAGATGGTGAGAATTTTTTCATGTACTTGTTGATTGATTGTATATCCTCCTTTGAGAAGTGTCTGTTCAGGTCCTTGGCCCATTTGTTGATTGGGTTATTTGTTATCTTATTGTCTAATTTTTTGAGTTCTTTGTATACTCTGGATATTAGGACTCTATCTGAAGTGTGAGGAGTAAAAATGTTTTCCCATGATGTAGGCTCCCTATTTACCTCTCTTATTGTTTCTCTTGCTGAGAAAAAACTTTTCAGTTTAAGTAAGTCCCATTTGTTAATTCTTGTTATTAACTCTTGTGCTATGGGTGTCCTATTGAGGAATTTGGAGCTCGACCCCACAATATGTAGATCGGAGCCAACTTTTTCTTCTATCAGATGCAGAGTCTCTGAATTGATATCTAGCTCCTTGATCCACTTTGAGTTAACTTTTGTGCATGGCAAGAGGAGGGGATTCAGCTTTATTTTGTTGCATATGGATTTCCAGTTTTCCCAACACCATTTGTTGAAGATGTTATCCTTCCTCCATTGCATGCTTTTAGATCCTTTATCAAATATAAGATAGTTGTAATTTTGTGGATTAGTCTCTGAGTCCTCTATTCTGTACCATTGGTCCACCCACCTGTTTTGATACCAGTACCATGCTGTTTTCGTTACTATTGCTCTGTAATATAGTTTGAAATCCAGTATCGCTCTACCGCCTGATTCACACTTCCTGCTTAGAATTGCTTTTGCTATTCTGGGTCTTTTATTTTTACATATGAATTTCATGATTGCTTTATCTATTTCTACAAGAAATGCCATTGGGATTTTGATTGGCATTGCATTAAACCTATAGAGAGCTTTTGGTAATATCGCCATTTTGATGATGTTAATTCTGCCTATCCATGAACAGGGTAAATTTTTCCATCTTCTAAGATCTTCTTCTACTTCTCTTTCTAGGGTTCTGTAGTTTTCATTGTATAAATCTTTCACCTCTTTTCTTAGGTTGATTCCCAAGTATTTTATATTTTTTAAGGATATTGTGAATGGAGTGTTTTTCCTCATTTCCGTTTCAGAAGTTTTGTCGCTGATATACAGAAATGCCTTTGATTTATGCATGTTGATTTTATATCCTGCCACTTTGCTGAATTTATTTATTAGTTCTAGTAGTTTTTTTGTAGACCCTTTTGGGTCTTCTAGGTATAGAATTATGTCTTCCGCAAATAGTGATAATTTAAGTTCTTCTTTTCCTATTTTTATGCCTTTAATTTCTTTCATCTGTCTAATTGCTCTGGCCAGTGTTTTGAGAACTATATTGAATAGAAGTGGTGATAGAGGGCATCCTTGTCTTGTTCCAGATTTTAGAGGGAATGCCTTCAATTTTTCTCCATTCAGAATGATGCTAGCCTGAGGCTTAGCATAGATAGCTTTTACAATGTCGAGGAAAGTTCCTGTTATCCCTAGTTTTTCAAGTGTTTTGAACATAAAGATGCTGTACTTTATCGAATGCTTTTTCTGCATCTATCGAGATGATCATATGGTTCTTATCTTTAAGTCTATTGATGTGGTGAATAACATTTATTGATTTCTGTATATTGAACCATCCTTGCATCCCAGAGATGAATCCTACTTGATCATGGTGCACAATTTTTTTGATGTGCCTTTGTATCCGATTCACCAGAATTTTATTGAGGATTTTTGCATCTAGGTTCATCAGAGATATTGGTCTGTAGTTTTCTTTCTTTGAGGTGTCTTTGTCGGGTTTCGGAATCAGGGTGATGTTGGCCTCATAGAATGAATTTGGCAGAACTCCCTCTTTTTCTATTTCCTGAAATAACTTGAAAAGTATTGGTATTAATTCTTCTTTAAAAGTTTTGTAAAACTCCGCTGTATACCCATCCGGTCCTGGGCTTTTTTTGGTTGGTAGTCTTTTGACTGCTTCTTCTATTTCATCCATTGAAATTGGTCTGTTTAAATTGTGTGTATCCTCCTTACTCTGTCTGGGCAAATCATATGACTTTAGAAATTTATTGATGTCTTCACTATCTTCTATTTTATTGGAATACAGGTTTTCAAATAATTTCTAATTGACTTCTGTATTTCTGTTGTGATATTGCCTTTTTCATCCCATATGTTAGTAATTTCAGTTCTCTCTCTTCTTCTCTTCATTAGCATGGCTAAGGGTCTGTCCATCTTATTTATTTTTTTGAAGAATCAACTTTTAGTTTTGTTAATTTTTTCAAAAGTTTCTTTTGTTTCAATTTCGTTGATTTCCTCTCTGATTTTAATTATTTCTTGCCTTCTGCTACATTTGCTGTTGTTTTGCTCTTCCTTTTCTAGGGCTTTGAGATGAAGTGTGAGCTCATTTATTTGTTGGGTTTTTTTCTTTTTCTTTTTCTTTTTTTTTTTTTTTTTGAGAAATGACCTCTAGGTGATGAATTTCCCTCTTAAAACTGCTTTCATTGTGTCCCATAGATTCCTATATGTTATGTCTGTATTTTCATTTATCTCTAAGAATTTTTTGATTTCCTCCTTTCTGTCTCCTGTAACCAATTGATCATTCAGTAACATATTGTTCATTTTCCATGTAATGTATGATTTTTCCTTCCTTCTTTTATCATTGATTTCCAGTTTCATTCCATTATGATCAGATAAAATGCATGGTATTATCTCCACCCCTTTATATTTACTGAGGGTTGCCCTATGGCATAATATATGGTCTATTTTTGAGAAAGATCCATGTGCTGCTGAGAAAAAAGTATATCCACTTGATGATGGTTGATATATTCTATATATGTCGGTTAAGTCTAGGTTATGGATTGTGTTATTGAGTTCTATAGTTTCTTTATTCAACTTTTGTTTGGAGGATCTGTCCAATGGTGAGAAAGGTGTGTTGAAGTCACCCATAATTATTGTGATGTGGTCTATTTGATTCTTGAACTTGAGGAGAATTTGTTTTATGAACTTTGTAGCACTATTATTTGGTGCATAAATATTGATAATTGTTATGTCTTGTTGGTGAATGGTTCCTTTTAATAGTATATAATGTCCTTCCTTATCCCTTTTGATTAACTTAGTCTTGAAGTCGATTTTATTCGATATGAGGATGGCCACCCCTGCTTGCTTATGAGGACCATGTGCGTGGTATATTTTTTCCCGTCCTTTCACCTTCAGCCTGTGTATGTCTTTTCCAATCAGATGTGTCTCCTGGAGGCAACATACTGTTGGATTTGTTTTTTTAATCCATGTTACCAGCCTATGTTGCTTTATTGGAGAGTTTAAGCCTTTAACGTTTAGAGTTACTATTGATATATGGTTTGTACTGCCAGCCATGTTTGATTATTTATCTTTTTTTTAAATTTAGTTTGTTTCTCCATGATTAGCTTCCCCCACCCCGCCCTCTGTCATTACCGAGTCACTTCCCACTGATGGTTTTGGTTATTGTTTTTCATTTCTTCCTCATGTAGTGTTTTGCTGAAGACGCTTTGCAATGCTGGTTTTCTGCCTGCAAATTCTTTTAGCTTTTGTTTATCATGAAAGATTTTTATTTCGTTGTTGTACCTGAAGCTTAATTTTACTGGATACAGAATTCTTGGTTGGCATCCATTGTCTTTCAGTGTTTGAAATACGTTGTTCCAGGATCTTCTTGCTTTCAGCGTCTGTGATGAAAAATTAAAATTAAATCTGTTGTTAACCTTATTGGTTTACCCTGAATGTAATCTGCCTCCTTTCTCTTGTAGCTTTTAATATTTTCTCTTTGTTCTGTATATTGGCTATCTTCATAACTATGTGTCTTGGCATTGGTCTACTGTGATTTTGTGTGCTTGATGTCCTGTATGCATCTAAAATTTGTGTATCCATTTCCTTTTTTATTTCTGGAAAGTTTTCTGTAATTATTTCATTCAGCAGGTTACTCATTCCTTGGTTTGAATCTCTGTACCTTCCTCTATTCTGATGACTCGTATGTTTGTTTTTTTTTTATGTTATCCCATATCTCTTGGATGTTTTTCTTGTGATTTTTTACCAGCCTTTCTGAGTTGGCTAGACTCTTTACAAGTTGATATATTTTGTCTTCATTATCTGACGTTCTGGCTTCTACTTGCTCCACTCTGTTAGTGATACTCTCAATTGAGTTTTTAATTTGGTTTATCGTTTCCTTAATTTCTAGAATTATTGTTTGATTTTTTTTATAATCCGTCCTGATAAAGATGCTTAACCTTCTTCTTTTATCTGTTTATGTAATTCATTTTCAATGTGTTCTTTCACTGTTTGGATTTGGTGTCTCGTATCCTCTTTAAGGTTCTATTCCATCTGTCTAAGGTATTCCTTGAGTTCTTTATATGACCATTTTTCTGGTGACTCTAGGTCCTCCTGAATATTTAGGCTGTCCTGCATTGTTTGTGCTCCTTTTCTTCCTTGCTTTTTTTTGCTACTCATGTTACTTCTTGTTCTGTTTGACTGCTGAGTTACTGTTTACTCATAAATTTATTTGATGCTGTCACCGCTGGTTTCAATGAAGTTATCTCCTCTGCCCATGACGTCAGTTCTCTACCATGGTGGTTTCCCATGCAAATGGTGACCGTTCGTTCCGTTTGCCAGGTGACCAATGCAACGGGTGGGTCCTCACTGTCTCTCCCAAGCCCTGTTTCAATCCTGTGTCCACTGCCTATGAAGGCTCGGTTGTCTTTTACCTTCAGAGGACGGGGCGTGGCGGCGCCGGACACTTGAGATGCGAGCTGGGTGGTCTGGCGATGGGGACTCCCCTAGTCGCAGCACTGCTTGCATGCGGCTGCAGCCCTTAACAACCAAAACCATTATTTATTTATTTTTATGTGGTGCTGAGGCTTGAACCCAGGGCCTCACACTCGCTAGGTAAGTGCTAAACCACAGCCCCAGTACTTTTAATTCTTTGAATGATTTTCCAGAAAGGCAGACTGCCTGGACCAAAGAGATGTTTTCTTGTCCATTATCTCTCCCATTATAGGGCACCACTCATTTAACTCAATTATAGGGACTTCCATAAACTATAAGCCTTCAAACTATATTCCTCAGAATCTCCTTTGTTATATATATCCATGTTTCTATCTACCAATAAGAAATCACATGAGATTTCAGAAGGCAAAAGTGATTTAATGATCAGGCAGCCACATAAGTGGCCAGAGGCAAGTTACATAACATACCAAGAGAGTTAGTTGGGAAATATCTCTCTGAGAAACATAGTAGCAATTTCCTAGTGAATTTTATGCTCATTACAGGGTCTCAGGCTGTCTTTCTGATATTTTGATATATCATTCCTGATCTTTCCTTTCCCAGGTAATCGCTATCATCTAAATTAAACTTCATTATTCCTCTTCTAACATATACTGATGTAGTAGATATTCAGTTAGATGCAGGTACAGAGATACTAGCCTGGTTGACTACAAAGCACTTTCAAAAGACATGAATGCAGGTGGGACAGGGAAAAAGAGAGAGAGGGAGAAGAAAGAGGAGGAGGAGGAAGAGGATTATTGACTGGATCACCCTAAGAAGTATTGTAGCAAGTCCCAAGTCCTACAAGAGAAGGCATATTTTCCTATAAAATGTTTGAGATTTGTTTCCCTTTGTTATAAATAATATAAGTAGGACAATTGGTGAAATTTGGGTAATATTTTTCAGATTAAATAATATTATATCCAAGTTAAGTTCCTGATTTTGATCATTTTATCTTGGTTATATAAAAGAATATTCTTGTTTTTAGAATGCACACACTGAAGTTGTTAGGATTTGCAACTTACCATGAGATGATTCAAAGAGACTGAATGGATAAAAAGAAAGAAAAAGGCAAGAAGAAAGAAGGAGGGAGAGAGGAGAGGAATACAAAAAAAAAGAAGCAGAAAGGGAGAAAGAGAAGGAAAGGAAGTAAAAGACAAGAAGTTAATGTTAACTACTTGGAGAAATATGAATAAAGAATAATCAGAAATAAATTGTACTATTTTTGCAAGTAATAAATTTAATAGTATTTCAAAGTAAAATGATAGAAACTTCCATTTCCAGAAGATAGAATCAGTGTTCTTTTTCTTATTCTGCCTGCCAATTGCAACTAAGACCTCTGGACACTATGCATTAAACAAACATCTTCTCTGACAGAAGATGGTAGAAAGAACTTAGGACCCAAGAGACAATGCAGTGGTAAGTTCTCTAGGTTTTCTTTTTGTCTGCTATAATTCAGCTATAACGGTGTAGAAGATGAAAACCCAGAAATGCCAAAGGACACAGACAAAAATAAATAAATAAAGCCCCACTAAAGCTTCCTATAACTAGCCACAGGGTCTGGAACAGGGGATCTTAGTAAGACAGAATACTTTTACAATAACCAATCTAAGCCACCTAATCTTCATATTACAAAACAAATAAATAAATAAAAACTCTACTGCCCCATTTCTCCCACATGAGACCAAATATGGAAGCTAGATTTCCAACCTCATCTGGCTAAATAAGGTACCTCAACTCCCTGCATGAGTACTTGCTGAAAAGGCCAACTCAGGAGCTAGAACATGTCTTCCATGTCCTTAGTGTCAGCCAAAACTACAGGGGAACCTGGTCTTCCACACCACCTAAAAGTAAATGAAGCACCACTCTCACTTTTCTCAGAAGTCAGATTGCTAGAGAAAACCTGAGAGGATTTTTACCATTGCCTATTAGTTTAGAGACACCATCTTTATCACCACTGCTCAACTGAGTGAGTAGTGGACACATCCCAATCAGTACCAATGCACTCTTGACTCTCCCAGTCAAACAGATATTTACCAAGGCTCCCCAAAAGAGAGGTGTATATGGATCTCTTGAATCAACCCAGCAAGAGGGAGAAATCAACCATCTTGTGTGTCAATGGAGACTGAATGGGTAACAAAGCAGTGCCCTTCCATTCCCCACCCTCAAAAGTTGTGTCACAAAAAGCAAGTTAAAACAAGAAATTTGTGTATGATCCAGTTTTTCATAACTTTCACTCCCAAAATGTCCATATTTTAATAGTAAAAACAAACAAAAATATACAGTCAACAGCAAGTATCAGATGGTATCAAAAATTAAAAAGACAATCAATAAATACAACATGAAAATGATAGTAGTATTAGAATCATCTGATAAATATTGTGATATATAATGTGTTTCAATGAACAATTATAAACAGAGTTGAAGCAAATGAAAAAAGAAAAAGTCCCAGCATAGAAATAAAAAGTTCTTGGCAAGAAATAGAAAGTATTTAAAAAGAACCAAATTAAATTATTAGAACTTAAAAATATAATAACTGAAACTAAAAAACAAAAGAAAAACAATGATGGGTTCAATAGTATGATGGACGGTACATATGAATTGTTGAACTTTAAGGACAATAGAAATTACCCATGCTGAACAACAAAGAATAGACTGAGGATATGAGCAAAAGATCTAAAATCGTTACAACTGGGCCACTAGAATAAAAGGAATAAAAGAGTGGGACAAAAAAATACTTGAAGAAATACTACCTGAAAATCCCCCAATATGGAAAAATATATAAATGTATTCAAGAAATTGAATAAATTTCAATAAAATTTATTCATATCACACAAAGACACATAATAGTAAAGTTTTGTAAACTACATATACAGAAAAAAGTCTTGGAAACAATCAATAAAATCAATAAAGCCCTACCTACGTAAGAGGGAAAAATTCAAATAACAATGGGCTTCTTATTAGAAATCATGAAGGTCAGAAGGAAGTGGCACAACATTTTCAAATGCTTGAAGAGAAGAGTTTCCAGTTCAGAATTTAACACAAATGAAAATATTTTTCAGGAATGAAAGGAAATAAGACATTCACAGATGCAGGAAAATTAAAAGAATTTGTCACCAAAAAACCAATCATAGCAGAATGACTAAATAAGTTCTCTTAACAGAAAAGAAATGATTGAAAAGGGAATCTCGGAAAATCAGAAATGAAGAAAACACATGGTAAGTAAAACTATGGGTAAATAGAATAGATTTTTCATCTAGAGTTTTCTAAACCATGTTAGATGGTTGAAGAAAATGTTGCAATACTATCTAATGTAGATCTAAATATATGTAAAAGAACATATTTTTTAAAAATGTATCACAAATAGGGAGGATTACTAAATGTAAAAGAAGGTAAATGAAATGGTAAAATGATGATATCAGTAAACAGTGATAAATTATGCCTATATAGTATAAAACATATACCAAACACCAAAACAGCTAAATAAAGAGTTAGCACTAAAAAAAAAAAAAAAAAAAAAAAAAAAAAAAAAAAAAAAAGCTTAAGAAAAGTCAAAATGGAATTCTAAACAAAATTCAAGAAATCCATAGAATGGCAGGAATAAAAAATAAACAAAAAATAGAATAAACTAAAATGCAAAAATGAAAAATTTAATCTTGAGATTAATAGTTACATTAAATATAAGTACTCTAAATACATTGATTTTTTTTTAAAAAAAAAGCAGAAATTGACAGAGAAAAGAAGACACTGAAAGGAACTGCTCTACCTGATATTGTCTTACTATCTGTGTACATTAATCAAGACTCTGATATTAGAGAAATGACACAATGATCAATGGTTAGAGAACATTAAACAGACTCACAAACATACCTAAGTGATTTTTTACAAAAATTCAAAAGCAATCAAATGAAGGAAAGTTATCCTTTTCAACAAGTATTGCTGGAGTAATTGGACATTCCTAGACAACAAACAAACCTCAACTTCATTTTTACATCTCCTATAAAAATGAACTCAAAATAAATAACGGACTTAGTACAAAGTTTAAAACTATGAAACTTTTACCAATAAATGTAATAAGAGTAAGCCTTGAATATCTTGGGCTAGGTAAGAGTTCTTAGAACTGAAGCTAAAGGTATAATCTATAAAAATGATACAAGTGAAAATCAAAATCACAAACTTTTGCTCCAAGACCCTATGAAGGGAAGGACAGAATAAGCCACAAACTAAGAAAAAATTGCAACTGTATATACAACAAAGGAGTAGTATCTATAAATAAAAAATCTTACAACTCAGGTATAAAAATAAACCCATGAAAATATGTCCAACATCATTGGCCACAGAGAAATCGAAATTGATGTCATAATGAGTTATTACTACGCACCTATCAGAATGGCTAAAATAAAGAATAGTGGCAACATCAAATGTTAATGATGATGCTGAGAGACTGAATCATTCATACATTGCTCTGGTAATGTAAAACAGTACGGCCATTCTGAAAAACCATTTTGGCAATTAAAAAAAAATCTAAGCATGCAACTACTCTACATCCCAATAATTAATTGCACTCCTGGGCATTTTTCCCAAAGAGATGAAAGCTTGTATCCATACAAAAACCTGTACACCAATGTTTGTGGCACTGTATTATTTTGCTGGTGCTGCCGATTCACAAAGGACCACAGCTGGGTGGCTTAAACAATGGAAATTTATCGTCTTGGTTTTGGAAGCTGTAAATCTAAGATCAAGGTTCCAGTAGGTTGCTTCCTTCTGAGGGTTATGAGAGAAAGTCTGCTCCATGTCTCTCACCTCACAGCTGTTGGTTTATTAACAAACCTTAGTACTCTGTGGCTTATAGAAGCACTGCCCCTACCTCTAGCTTCATTTTCACATGGTGTACTCTATGTATTTATGTCTGTCTTCAAATTTGACCTTTTTTTTTAATAAGAACACTAGTCAGGTTGCATTAGGGTCCATCCCCATGAACTCAATTTCACTTGTTAAGACCAAATAAGGTAACTGGAGGTTCAGACTTCAACATATGAAGTTTATGGAACATGATTTAACCCATTAAAAACATTTTTATTTGTAATAGCCCATAACTGGAAACAACCTAGATGTCTCTCCATAGGTTAATGTTTAAGCAGACTATGTGCATCAATATCATGGAATATTAGTTACAATAAGAAAGGAAAATTATTGATATATGCAAATACGTGGATGGATTTTCAGGAAGTCACACTAATTGTAAAACTTCAGTTCCAAAATGGTATATGCTACGTGATTCCATTTATATAAACATTCTCGACAAGACATACTTGTAGAAATAGAACATAGATAGTGGTCACAGGGCTGAGGAGGAGGGGGATGTGAGGGAAATTGGATATAGTTAAAAGGGCAGGGGGTCTCAGAGGTGGTGAAGTGCTCTGTACCTTCATGGGATCAAACTCAATATCTTGATTGTAATATTATACTACAGTTTTCCAAGATGCGATCATAAGTAAAAACTGTATAAAAAGCCCCCAAGATCTCTCCATATTATTTCTTACAACTGCATGTCAACTTTAAATTATCTGAATATAAAAATTTAAATAAATAAAATGTTTCCAAAAAAAAGTTCATGCTGTTTTTCCCAGATTTAATAGTTATATATGATAAAAGCAGAAGACTTAGCAAATAGTATAATACATGGAGAAATATTTAAAAATCATTTTTATTCTAACATAAAGTTGGGCTATTAATTCTAAACAGCAATGAATTTACAATAAATATGTAACATAAGTAATATCTGAGATCACCTTAAAATGCAGGTAAGGTTGAGTCAAACATACTCTTGCTTCCATCCTCCTTTCAATGTGCTGTGAAAATTCTCTTTTCACACCTGGAGGTAGGAGCCACGATCCCTCTGTTTCTGAAATCCTGCAGTAGTTGCATCAGTTCCATTAATGGATCATTTACCAGTTCTGCTCACAGCAAATCCAGTGACATGGCACTCCTCCCCTTCCCCAACACTCTATTTTCTTGAGATGTATGTGTATATGTATGTTTTACAAATGATCAATGGAAAGTGGCTGAGGAGAGCACTGTATCCCACCAGCAAAAATACATTCAGATTGAACACCAGACTTCTTTCTTTCTTGGCAGCCCTTGGATTCTTCCACAACTAGGTATTGTCACTACCTGCTTTTCTCCCAAGTTCTTCAGTCCTTTAATTTCTCATGCTTTTCTATCCGTCCCCTAACATACCTCCCCACACAGCCAAATTTATTTATAAATTAAATTTATTTATTTATAAATTAAATCATAATTTATTCAAAGATGAGTTGCCCTTTTGTTGTTGTTGTTATCTTGGCTCCTAGTAGCCCATGATCTCTAAGCAACACCTTTCCACTAAAAGGTGTCAAGAATTTTTCTAAACCAAGACATTCTCTTCCTTAAAAGAAGTTATTATGCCATCTGTTAGGAAAATCAATTTGTTTCTCATACTATACACTTTCTACTAGAAGTACATGCATGCTCTCAGTAGATAAGGCTGGTCCTATGTCACGGAGACATATCTAAAGACAGAAGTAATTAATTATCCTGATCTTTGTTTTTTTCTGAAACATTTCCAATATTGGTCTCTTTGAAACTGGTCTCATTTGGGGAAAAGAGGGCATCTCAGCAATCATTATATGAAAAATATAATAGGTAGGGATATATGTGACTATAATTCCTCCTTTTCTCTAGTTAACCAAGCCCCAGCATTGCTTAGCAGTATTAGGCCAAATCTCCAAGGACTGATCATGATGGCGGTTATGGCCTGAATATCGTCTCACCCAGAATGCACACATCAGTCTTAAGCCCCACTACTTCAAAATGTGACTGTATTTGGAGACAAAATCTTTAAAAAGTCCTCAAGTGAGGATAAATCCATTTGGGTAGGCTTTTATCCAGTGTAACTAAAATCCTTATAAAAAGAGGTGTGGAAATAGACACACATAAAGGAAATACCATGTGAGGAGAGAGAAAGAAGACAGCCATTTACAAGCCAAAAAGAGATCTCAGAAGAAGCCAGCCAACTTCCCCCTAGACCCTGGGATTCTGAGGAAAAACTTTTTGTTCTTAAAACCAACTAATTTGTGATACTTTCTTATGGTAATCCTAGTAAATTAATACAACGGGTCCAGTCAACCATGGAAATTTGTCTTTTCTTTGCATATGACCCAGTTAAGGAAAATTGGATATAAGGGAAGGTCTTTCTAGACTTTAAAAAGTCTTCTGTTTTTCCTTAAATGTTATTCTATAAAGACATGACCTTTGGAACAGCAGCAACCATCTTGAAAACACAAAGGAAAGAACAAAAGTTCAGAGTCATTGATCTTAATCTTTGCAATTGACGGTTTATGGATCCAATCCCAAAACTGCTAATCTCTAGATATCTTACTTTTTAATAAATCTCAATAATAAATAATAAATCTCAATTGTTGAAGTTGAGTCTCACAGGTAGATTCTCATCTGCAGCCAAAAGCCTCAAAAAATGTTATATCTCCAAGCATTCAGTTTTCACATGAAGTCAGTCCACTTGTTTGCCTAGAATCTGGAAGACTCACTTTAAGACACAATATTAGTATAGCAATGAAAAAAATGAATTTCATTCCATCAGAATGGTGGAGGGAAATGGACTGAATTACACTAGGAAAAAAAAATATTGCAAGGTATCTAAAGTCCTCTGGTAGTCATCCCCCTGCCGCATCTGGGCATGTCAATTCCTTCATTCAAGAGACATTTATGAGCATCACCTATGCTCCTGGCACTACTTCCATTTCCACTGAAAGGGAAATCGAGCCTTGAACTGAATCCAGTTTGAGACCATTTATTGTGTCCACAGGGAGTCAATATTTTGGCAAGGCTCAATCCACTGAGGAGTAGAGACACAATCCTGCCCTGTTTGGGGGGCTCCAAGAGCAACCACGCACTTTCCCTTCCATCTTCTGCCCCCACACCAGGTAGAGAGTCCTGCTCTTATAATATCTGACAATGCCTGAAAAAAACATCAAATGTCATGGCCACTTGTAGCCACAGAGGGTCTGTGCCATTGGAAGATGCTGCTCCAGAGAGCAGCCTACTGTCACAGGCCACCCTCTGGAGGGTAATCACAGCTGGCACCAGTGAGGCACAGTCACTTGCCCCTCTCCCTTAGTCTTGTAGCTCCAGAGGTGGGAGAACAGGAACAACAGCTGACACAATGGGTGGCAAGTTAAGTCATCTCTCTGAACCATGCAATTCATAAGGGGAGTGAGGTGGGACAAGGAAAATAAGACCTTTTTTGTTGTTGTTGTCTTTTATATTCTTTTTTTTTTTTTGTGAAGAGAGCCAAGAAATCATTATTTTCCTTCCAGGTGCCCAATAACTGAAAAGCCACTTTTGAGGGCACCAACACTGCCATCTCAGTATTGTTGTTGCCTCACCGAAGGGTGGATAGGGACTGGCAGTTAGACCCTGTTTTAATTGGCCTCCTCCTGGAAGCGAAAGAGCCAAACGTTTGTGGGATGTTTATTCGAGCCAGTTTCAAAGTAATAAAAGTGCATCTTTGATACACAGAGTTTATGTCCTTCATAAAAATGCTAATTGCAATCTTTGCTGAAAGGAGTGGCAAGAATGCTTTCCCTCTTCGGCTTTTTAATGTGAATATGGTTGTACTATGTAGATAACCTTGTATTCACTAAAAAGGGACAACGTTAAGTCCTCTCACAGCCTTGCAAACCCCACTCCAAGGTTTCTACCATGGTGCTTCTGAGAGCATTCAAACTCTTTTCATGGAAAACTGGAGAGCAATGTATTTGTTTCTTTAAAAAAAAAAAAACTCTTAATACAAATACACAGGGGGAGCTCACAATATTTTTTTCCTTCAATAGGTATGTTTTTCCAAGGTCAATTTAGAGGTTCTTCCTATTTGGCTGAGAAAAACTGGAGCCCCAATAACTAACAGCGTTCACAGCCCTCTCTGTGGCTTGGAAACCTTCCTCAACTACAGATGCTACAAGAAGCTGCTGATGTTTTTCCAGGGCCCCACTGTTTGCTTCTCTTGCTACAGAGAAGGAAGACAGAGTGATGAGTGAGGTTTTATTTGTCCTGGGGGATGACTCATTCAGCAAGAGTTTCCAACCCAGAATTCTAGCCTTTCTTTGCTCTATTCATACCACCCTACCCCCATCCCCTTTGATTTTTCTGTCCTCAGGCAGGTTTCCATTCACCCTCTCCTGTCATCTTCTCCCTCAAATCTCAAAATATAACAAGACTTTTCTTTAGAAAGTCAGCCTTCCCACAATTGCACTCAATTTACTCTGGGAACTTGTTTAAAGGGCAGGGGTTTTGAAACATGATCAACAAAATAATCAGTTCTGGATTACATTAAATAGCATCCTTCCAGACTGAGCCAAGCCTTAAGAGGGAAAACAGCTCCCTTCCATCCCTCCTGCCATGAATGGGACTCTGTGTCTCAAAAACTTTTTATTGAATATTTCCCGAAATGATGTCTGTCTTTCCAGAGGGAGAATGTGCAGTCTTTCTCAGAACTCAGACCCATCTTGGGTCCAAATGCACTCAGGTGTTGCTCAATAGTTCGGGCTGCTCTCTGGAGCGGCACAGTATCTCTACAGCAAGCACACTGCATTCTCAGGAAGGCTGGGGATTTTCTTCTAAAAAGGGTCAGGTAAGAGGACATATGAAGGAATCAAAGCACAGTGGCCTAACAGAACAAAACATCGCACAACTAGGGAAGTCTGATTACAGGCTTGCAAATACTAGACATCAGATATTGAAATTTGCACCTATGAAATGATTTCCTTATATTCTTTCCTTACTATAACATGGACAAGATTCAGTTCCTTAGAACTGAATCATTCTTAGAACTTGCTTTTCCCATCTGAAAATTGGACGAAAGAAGGAAGGAATAGCAAAGAGTAATGCTCTGAAGATGGATGTTGCCCAGCTTTATAATGCATTGCTTTTTATTCTAGATCACACAATAAATACCCATATGGAAAAATCTCTCTTCTGCGTATTCTAAATCCAGCATAATCCAGTAAGGACACAGGATTCCAAGTTAATATAGGCTTCTGAGGACTGTGGCTTTAAGGAGGCAAGAGCAACAAGGACTGAGTATTAGGGAAAACAGGACTTGACCTCAAGGAAGATTGCTGTAATCATGAGGTTCAGGTCAAGGCTCGTGTCATGTAACCCATGTCACAGCCAGATGAATCAGAATAGAATGTTATATTCTCCCAGAGAAAGGCCACCTGATGGCAGTGATAAGGGGGCAGAGAATAAGCCTGCTGTGAAAAGTTTCAGGGGCAGGGGTCTCCCTAGATGTGTTAACATATGCATTAATCTAGATGTCTCTTCAATTAGTCAAGGTGAAGAATGGCTGGATGTAGTGAGGTCAAGACAGAAACCTCACTGCAGATCCCCTCCACAGCCTGGTGTGAGGAACAAGCACAAAACTATGTGAATGACGGATGAATGAATGCAGTCAAACTTTGCTTAATGACAGGGAAACACTCTGAGAAATGCATCCTTAGGTGATTTTATCACTGTATGGGCATCAGAGAGCACACTTTCATGAACTAACAAGGCTCCGATATGATCGTATGTATCATAAGATACAGAATCTTGTGATAATTAAGTAGGTGGTATAATCATGTAGGCCATGATTGCATATATACAGCCCATCATTGACCATACGTCATCATGCAGCACATGACTGAAAATAGATGGCATGAAATGGACAGGGAATAATGAGGAATTTGAGAAGAAAAGTGACAGTCAGATAAATGAATATGGCGATGACCAGAAGACAGACAGAACTGTGACTTCCCCTGGTTTTTGCCCTATGGTCACACTAAGATTATTGTTTTATTTGTATTGATTGATTGATTGATTGATGGACATCTTCCCCCATGAGAACAGGTACAAAGTCTGTCTTGACTACTTCAGTATCCCCAGTATCTGAATGTTTGACATGTCATAGATATTCAGTCAGTGCAATACAGGCATTGAATGGATGGGCATATTGATAATGAATGTGTAGCCCGTAAAGAAGCCTAGAGCAATAGCAGTAGGGATATCAGAGGTGTACCCACACCAGTCACTTTGAGGTGTTAAAATCAACATCATTTGGAAACACTTTAGACTTGGAGCATGGGTCGGGGTGCAAAGGTCCCAGCTTTAGTAATTAATGTGTCTAGGAGAATGATGCAAGTTTGGGTTGGGATGGGAGACCACATTCACAGGAGCCAGAATAGGTTCAGGTTCAGAAGGAGTTGAGGTTGGTTTTGGTTCTATTAAATTAAGCCTGGGATGGGAATCCTGTTCAAATGGTCCAGAAGAAAATACTTAAAAAAAAAAAATAAGAAGTACAGAAGATGTGAAAATACAGAGCTGAGATTCAGAAAACAGGAAGAAATTAAAGAGAGAAGTTTTTTACCTGTAGAAAGGTGTTGTTAAAGCACTGGGCAAGGTTGAGCTTGTCCAGGAGGGAGGGTAAAGAAGAAAAATCAAACAAGGCAGGGCATTAAGAAAGTGTGTTTGGGAATCAATTCTTGATCCCTTGATCCAGTTATCTGATCTCTCATGCATCCAGCTGACCCAAAAAACAATGCAGATCCTTGTCCTGCCTAGGGACATGAGTCCTTTAAATGCATGCCGCATGCCAGCCACTAACTACAATCACCAGTTCTTGCATCAACCACTAACAGCTTCTGAGTGGCTTGGAGATTGCCACTTGAGGCTGCATATTGCAAACTTATTTTTCCCACTGATGCCATTTACTTTCTGATGATGTTATTAAAATGAAAGGATTTTTTTAATGAGCTGGGAGGGAATCCACTTAACCAAATTGTTCATAAAAGGAATAAAACACATCAAGACTGCTTTGCGCCAATCCACCAATATAGGATCCTGCCGTTGCAAGAACCTTCTTATATAAATATTTACAAGGAGAGTAAAAAAGGAAAGTGGTTTGGGGAGCGACTAGATGGAATAATACAAGAACAAACTTGAACACAGTCAAAATGGGCTTCTCCAACAACAGGCAAAGAAGAATCTCCCAGTGCCTGGGGGTGAGAAAGAAAGAATATGAAGTTAAAAGACTAGCAGCTTCTAGCCAAGCTTTTCTGGGGAATTCATTTCAGCTAATCTCTAAAAACTGGGTTTTTATTTTTGTTAAATCTTTAAAAACCAATTTGCAGTTAACTCCCTAATAATATTTATGAGTTGATTCATTATCCATCATCCCCCCCCCCACCAATAACAATCTTTTCTCTTTTCCAAAGTCTTTCAAAAGATGCAGTTTAGGAACTTGGGAGTCATTTAGAGATAAAGAAGTCACCTCTGGGTTGTCTTTCCCAGCCTCCGTGGCTGGTCCTTCAAGTTTCATTTCTGAGGTTGCAGAGTTTATATTGCCACACAAGAGCCTATGTGAGCGGTTTCCATTTATTCATCTGCCTTGAGTAGAATAATGACAAATAAAGGAGTTTTAACAAATATGTCTATTATATAATGTTTTTCAACTCTTCTCCTGCCCTCCCTTCCCCTCTCACTGGCTCCCCTATGCAAACCTTTACCCACTCAGAGCACATTGGAAGCGAACTTGGCTTCCAATGCATTTTGCAAATAAACCACAAAATAACATGATTGTAAAAATGTTAACTGCAACAGTAATAAATAAGGAAATAAATAAGTGTGTAACCACAGAGCCTTGTCTGGCTCCTCAGCTCTCTGACCACAGCAGCCCTCCGCTGTCTATCCTTTCAAGGGAGTGAGTGAGGAGGCCCAGGAAGCAGGAAGATACCTCTTCCTTTCCCAGGGAACTCACAGGTGAGATTTGCAAAGAGATGGATCTTTCTCTCATTGTAAGGCAGAAAGTTCTGTGTGGGAGCTATTGAACAATGAGAAGTATTGCCAAATAGTGTCGTGGGAGAGGTAGGCATCTTTCACCTTGGGTTTCAGAGTCTTCTGTGGTTTGTGAGCACCTAACAGAGGCAGCCCCTGAGCCTGCATTGCATACATGGGCCATCTCATTTTCCTCTTTGGCAACCCTGAGAAGTGGGCATGATTAGTCCCAGTTTGCAGATGAAGAAACTGAAGCCCATCAAAAAAAAAAAAAACAAACAGCAGAAGGACTACAGCAATTTCCAGACACTATGAAATCTCCATAATGATTGGAGCAGGAGAGAGACACTGTGATTCCCCTTCCCGGGCTGCTACTTTTAAGCCTGGCTGTTAAGATGTTCCCATTTCTTAAGTTTTGAGAATTAAAACACCAAAGCCTACATGCCAAATTTGCCGGTTGTTTTACTTATTATTCTTTAAAATCCTAATGGTCCCACTCTTCTCTTCACCAGAAGACTGTTGTAGCTGGTAGAATTTTCCCAAGGGTACAGCTAGTACAGGCCAATCCAAGACAAAATGAGAAATTGAAAGCTGGGCATGGAGCTGAATAATAAAATGCAAATTTTTCAATTCAGGGCCAGTATTCAGCAATATTTTACACCCCAGGATAGGGCTAAAACATTAAAAATTGAAAAAGCCACTAATGTTTAAAATGTACAGAACCAGCAACATAATAGGCCCTTTGGACAGTGCCCCGTGTCACATAGCCCTAGAGAACCGTATTCACTGCATTGTCTGTCTAGATAGTGCTCTTTCCCCCAGGATTGCATAGTACACTGAACATAAACTGCAGAACCCTCAGGACAGACAGTCTCTCTTCAGGAAAGTACAAGATAATAAACAAACAAGAAAAACAAAACGGCCTCAATATACCAACCAAGTGAGAGGGACAGATGCACAGGCAAAGGATGACTGGGTAGTTGTAAGTGCTATGCATGGATTACAATAAAACCACTGCTCAGATTTGTTTATGTCTTTGGTTGCTTGGGTTGAGTAAGGTCACTATCCCCATTTTCATTGGCTGGGTTGAGTAAGGTCACTATCCCTATTTTCCAAATGGGGAGACAGAGGCTTAGAGAAAGGACTTGGCTTTTCTAAAATCTCCTGCTCTTTTATATAGAAGCCAAGACCAATGCCCAAGTTCCTCACTTCCACCTCAGAGCTCAGCCCCTGCCACTGACTGCCACGCAGGAAATGCTGTAGAAGAGGCCTCCGTGCAGAGCTTCCAAGTGCCAGATATGAAAAGGAGCAGCGGAAAGCCACAGTCAAGGGAGAAGGAAAAGAAACCTGAGAAATGTGAGCGCTGTAGAGATGATGAGGAGACTGGAAGAGTCATGCACACAACTTTACTGAAAGACAAACCAAGTTATTCCTTCTCCAGGAAACAGCATTCCAAATGCTAAAGATCTATGGCTTTAATACAAATTTTATTTAATTCAATTAGCTTGGGACTCTTTCTAAGAGCAATTATGCATTTGTCTATCTTCTAAAACAAAGTATAAAGAAGACAAGTTAGCCTTTTGGTGGAAGAACTAGAGGCTGTCACTTTCTTCACTGAATTCTACTTTATGATGCCATTCTAGAGGACTCTAAATTTAAAGAACCAGTTGACTCACACTCAACTCAGATTGCTGTGATTTTTTAGTTGGGTTTCGGGGGGCTGTGGTAGAGTTTTGTTTTCTTTTCTACCTCCTCTCTTCTTATCGAGATACCAATTTGTTTTTTTTTCTCCATTTTCAGTAAGCCTGCCTATAGTAGCCCCTTTTCCCACTCTTAAAATGCTATTGTGGGTCTCATATTCACCAATAGAGAGACTCTTTTATTGGCAGTTTGTGTAAACTAAAATTAATCAAGCTGAGTATAGGGCCACAGTCCATTGGCAAGTGATGTAAACTTTGGTGTGTGAAGCTAGAGCCCTTCTTATATCCTTGGCTCATTCGCCAAGTTGACTGGGGCTTTTTTTGGTGGGTGACCTTTAAAATATAACTCAAATAAAACCTCTCTGGAGAAGCACCTATGAACTCCCAGCAGACACTGGGGGCAGAGAGGGAACTGTCTTCGTTGGGTCTATTGCAATGAAACTTTAAAGACGGATGTAAATCATTTGTCTTGATATCTGTTCCCCAACCAGGGCTTTGTCAATAATATCCATATAAATGTTATCCTCAAATGATCCAATGAAATTCACCCTAGGAGAAGGAGCAAATGGTAGAAAGAGAAAGGAGAAAAAAGTGGGTGGGAAATAAAGTTAGATAAGAAGGTGGGGAAAGGGGGAAAGAAGAAAGAAGACACATTGTCCCTTAGCCTCGTCCATTTTCCCAAAGTAGCAGCAGCACAAAGTCAAAGTCCATTTCCGGGAATTCCGGAGCCTTTTGCTAGATTCTGTCCAGAATCTAACTACCGTAACAGCTGCCATCAGAATTAGGACAGGGGGACCAGACCAGGAGAGAGGGACCAGACCGAACAGGGCACACGGGTGAACTGCCCTCCCCGACCCCGCGCCATGACCACCAGAAAAGACACCAAGAGGCAAGAGGCCACTGCCTGGAATCTGCAGGGAGGAGGGAGCAGCCCAGCTGGCAGGAGACAATGCTCTCCTGTGGTTGCGGGCTCTGCCCTTTCCTGCTCCAGGCAGCTCGGCTCCATGGCGCTGAGCTTGTCCTGGGGTGAACCCTTCCAAGGCCCTCCCGCTTTTAGACAGGTATTCAAATGAATGAATGTTTTATTTTAAAAGACTTTGTTTAAAAATATGGTCTCAGAACATTCTCTGTTTCTCTCCCTCTCATGCTCACCAATGCCAGTATGAGAAGACTGTAGGCCAGTTCGAAATCAACACCATCAAAGCAATTAAACGTTGGTTGGACTCCCAATATATGCCCCATGAATATCCCTGTTTTGGAACTTTCCACAATTTGTCTTCTTTTAAACTTGTTGTTGAGTACCTCGAAATGCTCCGCAGGACTCGGATTGTGATACATCAGAGTATAGTGTCAATGTGTGCAGGGTGGCACTGGCACATGGAGTGTCTCCCCCATTAAGCTCTTAAGGTTTCAATTGATATAAGGCTGCCAGGGTGGGTGCTGTAGTTTTGGCCTTTCCAGGACCTATTTTCTCATATTCAGGCAACAACATGTCACTTTTTCCTTTAGGGAACTGCCTGCCCTTTCTCAATCCATACCACTTATGAAGAACTGCCCTGGCTCTTCTAAGCATCAGCAGTGCAGTTACCCAGGCTGGGCCTGTGGCCATAAATAGTCTCAGTTGCCACCATGATTGAGTAATAGACAGGCACATGCCTATTTCAGTCCAGAGTCAATCCTGAGGTTTTTGCCAAAATTACTTGGAGGCACAAAACAAAACTTTGGATGAAGTTTACTGAACTGATAGGATAAACCTGAAGCTGCTGAGAGGCAACAATGAAAAGAAATGCCTAATAAAGAAATCAATTGGGAGAAATCAAAGCTGATAGAAGAGAAGTATTGTTCTGATTTTTCTACTTGATACCTGTTGCAATTGTTCAATCGTGTGCCTTAAATGTGTTGGTTTCTTTTTTGTTTGTTTGTTTTGTTTTGTTTTTTACCTATTTGAGTTGGATTTCTCAGAATTGCAAACCAGAGTCCCAAGTAATACAGATACAGAAAATAAATGCAATTTAAAATTCCTGCTTTTATACTGTTTTATAGGTTGCTAACACTATCATATGCATCATCGCTTTTAAACATCAAAAAGTGGCCATTATCATGCTCCCTTTTTACTATATGAGACGTGGAGGTAAACTAATTTACCCAAGCTCTGGTAGTGAGTAAGTCCCTGAGACAGAAGTCAAATCTTGCAATCCTGCTCTCAATTCAGTATCATTCATCCTTATTTCGGGGATTTTACAATCAAATACAGGAGACAAGCTGAGTCCAAGTATAAAGTTAAACAATACAAAACCAGGCAGTTCATACGATGGTGAGATATACCTAATGAGGCAGCATTAGTTTGCCAGTGAAATTGATGGCCCTTTAGAGTAAATGATTTGTGCATTCAGAGGGAAAAGCATGCTGAGGCTTGGCCAGCATTAGGAAAGCATGTGTTGTTCAGTTTCCTAGAGGATTTTAAGGCATCTTGGCACGTTAGAGCTGGAAAGTCTTTTAAAATTTTTCTAGTCCAATCCCATCTTTTTGTAAGGAAAGGAAACAAGACTGTAAGAGAAAGGGGCTTGTTATAATTATTGACCACTCATTGGTTATCTATTAAGTGCCAGGCTCTGTTTATGTACAACCAACATTGCCAATGCTCACAGCCACATTGCAAGATAAATATTATTATCTCTAATTTTAAGATTTGGAAAATAAAACTCAGAGTTTCTTCCCTTGGTTCCTTTGTATAAGCCAGGCTCTTATTTCAATTGTCCTTTCTATACTTATACAAATGAGGAGCACCTACTCATCCATAAAACAACCCTGATTACCTCTTTCATAGACTTGTTTGCCCTTTACCCTTCTCTCTCTCTCTCTCTCTCTCTCTCTCTCTCTCTCTCTCTCTCTCTCTCACTCTCTCTCTCTCTCTCCCTCCACTCAAGTCCAGCTACCCCTATCAAAACACAGAAGTCCAAGTCCTTATTTCCACATCCTTCCCCACCTCTCAGACTGTGGGTTCCTGGAGGTTAGATACTATGTTTTATTTGCCTTTGTGTACCCAGTGCCTAAGAAAAAAAAAATGACACCAAAGAAGATGAGAGGAGAGAGAGAAAGAGAAGAAAATATGGAGGACCACAGACTTAGACTTAGGGAAATATCCAAAGTTATAAGGCAGAGAAAGAATAGGCTCTGAAAGAACAGAAGGCCAGGCTGGAAGTGTAGGAGAATGAGAGCAATCTTGAGTCAGAAGAAAGATAGGCAATGCTGCAGAGGGGTGCAAGAGAATGGCACTGGAGAAAAGTTTGGGTAATGGATAAACATACTGGTTTCACAATCTGCTGGAAATTCTCAGAAGAAATTCTCAGAGGATTCAGAATTATTGAGAGAAATGCTTTTCTCTGCAATCAATCTGGAGGCTCTATGAAGTTGAGCAATGGTACAATTATACTTCTGTGTCTAGTTTGCCTAAATGATCTAGGTTGAAAGACCCTCATAGCTTCTAGTTTCCATCTTCAGAGCACGAACCGGTTTTCGCAATTTAGCGGTCATTGGGGAAAAACCAGCACAGTGATGATGAAGCACATTTTATACGTCAAGGACATTAGGAACCAAAATAAAAGCACAGACTGAATGGATAAAGAAGGTTCACAAGCACTTAAACTCAGAGGTAAGAGCTTCTTAATGGAATACTTTAAAACATCTAATTAATTAGGAACTATATCCCTAATTTTGGTTCTTGCAGTCTGGGAGACAAACCAAGCCATTTTATAGAATGCATCCTAATGCCACTATCAGAGACCCAGACCTGTGTAGATTGGCCTGGGTTCTGTCCCCAGAGGGAGGGAGGAGCATCTATTAGAAGACCAAAGTTCTCACTTCAGCACCTCTGTTTACCAGATGTGTGTTGGATGGACAAGATATTTTCCCCTCTGGGAGATTCATTTTCCTTATCTGCGAAGTGGGTAGTATAATAATACCTTCCCCACAGGTTGGTGTGGGGAATTTAATAAGCTATTGGCTTGAAAATTTCTTTGTAAACTCTACAGTGCTATGCCAACACTGCAAATTACCTGTGCAACAGACATCCTCTCGTTACCAGTAAAGACAAATCATCAGCATAGTTCCCACGTTTGCAACCACAGCCCATATATCCAATTCTTCTTTACTTTTTTTCTGACTCTTAGGACTCTCGATCTCAGTATAAGTATCTCCTAATATAGGGACTTTATTTTGTATTCTTTCGTTTACCTATTTATTGAAGAACTATGATATATTAAATGCTATTCTAGGTACTAGAGATTTAAAGGGGACAACAACAGCAGCAATAATAATAACAATGACCTTACATTCCTATGTCCTATGTTTGACATGAACTAACTCATTTAATCTTTTTAAAAAGTTTTATTTGCTCATTTACTCTTTTTAACATCACAATGAGACATGTTACCTCATGTCACAGATGAGAACACCAGGACTTTAAAAGTTTTGAAAACTTGCTCCAAAATCACACAACAGCTTAGTAGTAAAAGCAGAGACTAGGACTGGCCATATTGCCTGTCCCTAAATCCTGCACATGTGACCACTGTGCTCTCCTGCCACACCAGGCTTGGTCATTGCTCTAGCAGAGTTTATAGACTAACCAAGGATGCAGACAGAGCAACATATCACCAGACTGTCATGGGAAGGCCCTGGAAATAGCAACTCCGCCAGAGAACAGAAACTTGGAAACACGTTGATCCTCACCTGGGAGCCAGGAACTGGTGCACAAGACAATCTGTGCTTCTAACTATATGCCTTAAATACTTAAATATTTACCTCTGAAATATTTACAGTTGTTCAGATCTAATCATAATACTACTCCCTCACATTTATATAAGACTTGATGACCTGTTTGCAAGATATTTAATATCCATGGTCTCATTTGATCCTCCCAGCAGTGATCTGAGATGGATGGGTCTGAGACATTCCCATTTTACACAGGAGGAAACTGAAGCCCTGACAGAGAGGACTACTGGCCCTAATGAGCCCACTTGGTGAAAGGCAGATCAGACTGATGCCCAAGCTTTGCAAGAAACTAGATGACATGTTTTTCAAAACATGTCATCTAGTTTCTTAGTCAAAAGCTCTGAGAAATTGAATTACTTGTCTGGTCAAACCTACCGATGTTTTATAAAACACCTCAAAGTAGGGTTTGATGTTCTGATTTCAACAAATGTATACTTTTTTTTTCTTTCAAATACAAGAACTTTGCATATATAGTCGTGGCTTTTGTGATTTCTATCCAAGCACTTTCAGGCTCAGAGTTTTGAGAATTTTGTATCCTCAGGATTTCTTAGCCATTGACTTTGATCACCCCTGACCTTGTCTAATGTGATCATCTAATGTGATCATTTTGGTCCTTTTAAACATTTCTGGTCACAGTTCATATCACTTCTGGAGGCCTGGCGCAGGCAATGCCCTTCAGTATCAGAAGCATACCATATTTATTTCCCGGGGCAAAGAGAGCCCTCCAAGCAGATTCTTCTGTGGGTCTAAGCTTAAGACTAGCATTAGGATATGAAATTGATTTTCAAGGATCTTGAAAAAGAGTCCTCAGAGACTTTGAACACATTTTACTTGCAGACTGTAACCAATAAGGTTTTAAGTATTAGAAGGTGTTTTTATTTCTACCTTCTCTCCTTCTTTCCCTTCTTCACCAGAAGACACCCAGCCCTCTACCCAGGGGAAACTAGGCAAGCAGTGACTTTTATGGCAATTGGCACTTGAGAAGGGACAAAAATTATAACAGACATGTGTTTGTCTCAGTAATCATGAGTTATAAGAAGGTGATGAATGACTGGATTTTATACAAAGGCTCAAGAACTCACAAAGCTATTATTTTATGGCCCATTCCTTCTAACTGTTATCAAGGGTTGTTCATACAACCAAACATCTTCGAGTTTGATTTCTGTCACTCTTACATATACTGGAGGATTTCTAGAAATACCTAAACTGAACTATACATACCTCTTCTTGAAATGCATTGTGATCTATTTTGTCAACCTCAACATTTGACTATGTGATCTGACAAGTGTGAATATCTTTTCAGTAGCAGCAGAGCAGAAATCCAGTTCAACCTATGAAGCCCGGGGCATGTGATGATCACTAGGAGTAGGGCAGGTTGAACCAGGACCACAGTGAGAATACAGATCCTGAGAACTCAAGGGTATCAGGCAAGTCACTGGACATCCCTACTGTGCAAGCCACTAAATCCCTCCACCATCCTCCAGGTTATCCTTTCAAACATACAGCTCTGATCATGACACTCCACAGCTTGAAATTCACCTTCCTACCTTACTCCCTCACAGCCCACGTTCTTCTCTGTCTCCAGGCTATTGACCATGCTAGGCCGTCTACCTGGAATGTTCCTCTCTGGTTTCTTTTTCCCTGGTGAACTCCTACCTCCTATTCTCTGACAAGTACAAATATTACCTCCTCTGAGAAATCTTCCCTGACTGCAGGTTTGGTTCATTGTTCCTTCCTGTGTTCCCTTAGCAATTTGTACAAACCTCTAGGGTAGCATTAAGTGTGCTGCATTACAATGTTTTTCCAGGACTGTCTCTGCTATAGTTCAAATCTGGAATTTCTCCCAAAGGCCTGTGTATTAAAGGCTTGGTTCTCAGCCTGACACTGCTGCAAAGCACCGGAACCATTAAGAGTGAGGTGAAGTCTGGTGGGAGGTCTCAGGTCACTCTGGGAGTGTCCTTGAATGAGACTATGGGAAGCCAGTCTTCCTCTCTTTCTGTCTCTGCTTCCCATCCACCAAGAGGTGAGCCACTTTCTTGTCATGCACTCTCACTATGACACAATGCCTTGCCATAGGCCTAAAAGTTACAGCCCAACTGACCGTGGACTGAAACCTTGAGTCAATAAATCTTTCCTTTTTCAAGTTGATTTATCTCAGGTATTTGTTACTGTAATAGAGAGCTGATTAATGGCTTCTCTTTCACTAATTAGACTGGAATCATGCTGATACAGCCTCAAAGTCTGACCCAATGACTGGCAGAGAGCAGGCAGTTAAACATTTGACTGAACAGAAAAAGAGAGAGAGAGAGAGAGAGAGAGAGAGAGAGAGAGAGAGAGAGAGAGAGAGAGAGAGAGAGAAAATGGAAAGAAAGGAGGAAAAGAAGGGAGGGATAAAAAGAATATGGGAGGGAGACAGGGAGAAAAGGAAGGAAGGAAAGAAGGAACTGATTAAGAAGGTAATTGAAGAAAGGGAAGGAGATTTTTACAAATGACCACCCCATATGAAACAGGAATAATCTCTCCTCCCCTCCACATGTATGGAGAATCCATATTTATTTCACAGTCTCTCAATTAAGTTACTTATTTGGATCTAATAAGACATTTATTGACTCTTGGTTTTCTATTGATTCTGAAGAGGCCCCTAGGAAGATTTAATAAGTGTAGAAAAGATAAATAAGTGTACAGGTAATAAACTCTAGATTACATAAGCAAACATTACTTAATTACATTCCTATTAATATACTGACTCTGTAATGAATTTTTGAGGCATTTAATTTTCAATTTGACAAGATAATCTAGGAGTAGTTAATGATTATACCAGTAAATTGTTTTAAAAAATCACTGACAATTATTAAGTCTCGTAACAGACATCAAATTAACTTGCTAGAGCTGTCTGGTTAAATAGACAGCAGTTAATTATGAGGTACTTACACATGCCTCAAATTTTAATATGCAAGTCTTTTTAAGAGTGAAGCGTCAAAGGCGTTGTGTAAGGGAACAGTTTACCCATGGGGAATATTCAGGCTCCATATGGTGTGACCACTGGACAAGCAGGAGCATGATCCTAGCCTAGTTTGTCCCACTTTTCATAGTGAAACAGGAAGATGGAGCTCCAATAACAAGACAAGTGATTCGGGATTGTGGACTATTTGACTTTCCCCTTTTTCAAAGGGAACCATGAGACATGACCAGACCATATAAGCTTAGGATAATATTCACTATCTCATGTGCATTAATTACAGGCCAGACACTGTGCAAGGTGCATTATATAGCTTATCACTTCAAATCGTCAAAAGATAAATAATCCCACACCTATATGCAGGTTCTCCTTGGAATGCTTACCTAAAGAGAGAGAACAAGAAATCGCACATACCGGGCCACTGAGGTACTTCATCAGAGCTTAGAACGGTAGTTGACAGCTGCTGGCCACACTGGCTATAACAAGACAGAGAGACGCCATCTCTGCTTTCTAGGGGTCCAGTGTACCCTAGAACTTTTCACCCACCAGGCTATGTAGGTCCACGAGATTCCCTACCTGTCTTCTAGGTTGGGCCAGTTTTCATCCAGTAAACAGTAGAAAGGAGGAACAGTTCCAGATTTGACACTTTTTCTGGAGACCGCCTTATCCATTCCACACATTCTATGATCATTTTTATATGACTTACTCTTCTTCAACAAAATCCAGGTTTCTTAGGTCCCGTTCCTCTCTGCTGGTTCTCACAGTGCTGAGTACCACAGCTGCTGGTACACACACAAAAAAAAAAAATTTAAAACTTATTTCTTCAGCCAAACTGAATTAAGTTGAATTGGACTGGATTAAGTCCTACTGGACTGAATTGGAGAGAGAACCAGATTGAACTGGACTTTATAAGGAGGAAGAAAGCATGTTAGAACTTACATTTCTTTGCTTTTAGGCCAACATATTTTCAGTGATAGCAAAGCAGTTCACTGTTCATGGATCCTGTATCCAGACTTCCCAGCTTCAAACCTCTGCTTTACCACCTCCAGCTCTGCGATTCGGGTACGCGGCTCGAGCTTCCTGTGCCTCCCTGAGTAAAAGCAAGGAGAACGCAGCACCCACCGTGTAGGATTGCTCGGAAGAGTACTTTCAGTGAATTCACTTTATACAGCCCACTGAGATAGTGCCTGGCACAAAGAACATACTACATAAGTGTTTCTAAAGTAATATTTGAGGATTAAAGCGATCCCTTTGTATTGTTTGCTCTTTATATGTGACAACTCAAATCACATCTGCCCAAGGACTAGACCCATTTATTCAATAAGAAAACAGGATCATAAAAACAAATGAAGAACAAGAACAAGCATATGTGGACATACGTGGTTGTAAGACTTGGGCTGAGTTTTGTCTTTTCAAAGCATGTGTCAGCTTAGGGTGCCTTTTCCTTATGATATCACGGGAGGTTTTAATATATGGTCTGGAGACACTGTATGCTGTTGGCTGTTGTGCAGCAGGAGTGAAGTGAAGTCGGAGTGTACTTGGTATGATTGGAATAGCTTGTTCTTACCCACGACTCACCAAAGAAAAGGACTCTGGCCTGGATTAAGTTGAAAGATCTGTGAGGTGTTACGATCAAATTCACCTGACTAGGGATGGTACAAAGCCTGAATTCTGGCCCTGGCTCACACTCTAACATTTAGGGTAGTAGCAATGAATATTTAAGTGTGACTTTAATCTCAGCAACTCAAGGGGTCAAGGCAGGAAGACGGCAAGTTCCAGGGCAGCCTCAGCAACTTAATGAAACCCTCAGCAACTTAGAAAGACCCTGTGTCAAAATAAAAAGAACTGGAGATGTAGATCAGTGGTAAAATACCCCTGGGTTCAATTCCCTGTACCAAAACAACAGTAGATTGTAAGTAAATTTTATTGAGAGCTTACTCTGTGTCGTATGTTGTATTTGTATCATTTCAACCTCAAGACAAACCTTAGGCATAAATTCTTTATTATATTTTTCAGGAAACTGAAGCATGGTGTGAGTAAGTGGCTTATTCAGGGTCAGACTGCTGGCAGGTCTTGTAATACATCCTAGTGACCTCAAAGACACTGTCTAACTTCATACATCTAGAGTCCAAAGAGCTCTTTCCAAATCCTCACTACTCTGAAGGGTGATTCTGCAGTTCCAGGCAACACTAAGTCATACCCCAGCCATTTCACGGTCTCCTAGAACACCAGAGTTGAAAACCTCATAAGTTGTTGCACATTGTGGGGCTTATAATCATCAAAATAATGAAACAAATGAAAAGTTGGCAAAAGATAAAACACCCCAATCCTCCTCAGTTCATCAATTTGTTGTATTCATTTGCCATGTTTACAATTAGGAGGCTCATTCCATTTTGTATTTTTTTCTTCTTCACTTAATATGCTACCATGAACATTATTCCTTACTGCTATCATTCATAATTATCATCCTTCTTGACCGTACAAACAATCAGCAATAACTAACAAATGATATTGGGCCAAAACATCACAATAAAATGAGTACCTGGTTGCTAAGTAATTAAGGAGTTCTTAGTCGTTTTCTCCTATATTCAATGGTGCAATGAACATCTCTGCCATGAGACATGGCCAGACCATATAAGCTTCACTATCTCATGTGCACTAATTATATGCCAGACACTGTGCAAGGTGCATTGTATAGCTTATCTCTTCAAATGGTCAAAAGATAAATATTCCCACACCTATATGTAGGTTCTCCTTGGAATGCTTACTTAAAGAGAGATACTTTCACTGTGTGCCTTTTGCAGAAGACAAGGCCAAGTCAAAGGATATCTCTATGCTTGTGGCTCTTGCACTTTGTAAAGAGTATACACTGTTAAAATCTCAGGATATTGAATACAGTGTTGGGTTCTAGATTTTGAGTGGATATGTCTGGTTTGCCAAGGTGAACAAACATTAATTTCAAGAGGGCTTGGAAACTGAATTGTGGGTGCCTGGCTCTTAGGCAAAGGTTATCTACTGGCAAGGGGGGAAGGGTCTGTGAGAAATGCCTGCGAAACAGACTACAGGAATAAGGAAAGACCATACAAGAATATTAAAAAGACTAAACCCTCAGATTAGAACTCAGGAGGTATTAAATAAAACAGTTCTCTTGGATCTCTCTTTAATATCTTAATCTAATTACACTTCAATGTCAGCTAATCAGAAAATTTGATAAAAGCTGAGAATCATATAAACACATATATTTTAACTTAAGACATTCGTTATCGCAGCAAAAGGTCCTGAGTTATACTCCATCAGTAGGGCCAACGCCTTTCTTTGAGTATGGATTTTCTCTTTCCAGTATTTCATTTAATTTTTCTTGAATAAAATACTCCATAGTGCATCTTCTATTATTTCTACTTTCAGGTGGTTGGGTTTTTTGTTTGCTTGCTTGCTTGCTTTCCTTGTGTTTGTATTAGGGAAGAAATTTTTTTTAACTTGCAGAATTTGTCTAGAGTTCAATCTTTGTATTACTCCTTTGCAGTCGTCTAATCCACAAACTAATTTTAGTGCATCTTTTCATCAACTCATCCCCCATTCAGCCTTTCTGAAGAAATGAACTGAGTTTTATGGAAATAGCACTTTTTATTTTCACATTAATATTTCAAATGCTCACAGTATTTAAATATATAATTACATTAACTAATATAAGTGGCATGATTAGATTTCGGGGGAATTTAACTTGTCCTCCTTCGCAGGAACACAATTCAACTCATGGAAGAAACAAGCAGCAGAACACAGAGAGCAGCCTGCCACCCATGAGAACTCATTACTGATGGGCATCAATAGAACGTTTTACAAAGAGAACGAAGGACTTCAGTTGGTTAAGTGAAGTTAAATCTACTGAACAGATTGGGCATTCCTCAAAATGGAAAAGGAGAAACTGAGAGCTAAATTCTTGTACTCTGAAATGCACCCAGTATTTATCTGTTGTCTCTGCGTCAATCAGGGGTTCATTCCAGGTGACATACGCTGGAAGATTCGAGAGGATCTTGAACTGAGAGCACCAGCAAAAGGTCCTGAGTTTTACTCCAAGCTTTACTTCAAACTCACTGATGTTAGGGAAACACTTCTATTCACTTGGCTTAGGTTCCTTGTTTGTAAAATGAGACAATTTGACTAGGAAATGTCTAAGGTTTGTTTACAGTTTCAAAAACAGAGTCTGTTGTCCTCATTTTCTTGGCCTTTTCCCCTTCCGTCCACCACAGGGGTTGACCACTAGGGGTCAGGCTTTTTACATTACTCCTCTTAGGAACTCAAAGTCTTGGATTTTTTTTTTAACCGGGAGGAAACAGGCCAGGTCTTCCAGCCAGGCAAGTAGTGCCACATCTAAACTCTTTCAACATGTGAGATTCTGTTATATTCTTAAAGATTTCTAAGAAACAGAGGTTTCATAACCCTCTTTTCCAGGAGGTTCCTAACCTAGATTCCTCCAAAGTAATTTCAATCTGTCTCTTTCCGCAGTGTCTCTGCAGAAGCTGTTAATCACTATTATCCTCTGGTAAGATATGCATTCTTCTGAGCAAGAATCAGCTAATGTCTTCGTTTCTTTTTTTCTTTTTTTAAAATGTAGTGCTAGGGGTTGAACCCAGGGCCTCATGCATGCTAGGCAAGTGCTTAACCACAGAACATTCTCCCCAGCCCCTGACGTCTAGTGTCTATATCTGTTAACTAGGGTTCCAGGAACAAGTGAGGGTAATAAGTCTCCAACTTACTAACTGAAAAATCACATAACCAGTGAAAGGCTAGGCCAGGATCAAAACCAGATCTTACATAAAATCCCAAGGCCATGCACTCACCACAAAGGAACACTGTCTCTGAAGTGGTGCCCCTCCCAGTGTCTGCCCAAGAGGGAGAACCAGTCAAGGATGGGAGCTGGAGAAGAGAACTGTAGGGCTGCTGAGATGCAATGGATCAATAGCTGCCTTGGTCACCTGGACCACTGTTGGTAATGGGTTAAAGTCACCTCAAGAAGCCCTTGGCATCTCTCAGTGCAGGCTTCAATATGAAGTGGCAAAAGTTGAGGCTTTGTAGAGGAAGCAGGAGGCAGTGAACTCCAAAGTAGCAAGTCACACATGTTGTGCCGTATTGGATCAGAACTTGGGAACCTCATGAGCTCCACCCTAACCCGATAACAGCTGCAAATGTTTATTTTATTTCTCTAACATCTGGCCAGTCCCTGTGTAAACAGAATGAAGACTCAGCATGGGGAAAAGGCTCCGAATGGCCCACTTCTCAGTCTCTTAAGGGTACAGTGAACTGCGACAGAGTCTGGGTTAGGAGATTCTTTTTAATTTCATGGAGATTTAGGCAGCAGTTTCCAATGTTGGTCTGTTTTCTGTTGCTTTAACTGAATGTTATAGCCTGGTTAATTTATAAAGAAAAGAATCTTGTTTCTTACAAAGTCCAAGGTCAGGGGTCCACACGTGGTGAGAGCCCTTTTGCTGGTGAGGACACTGCAGAGTTCCAAAGTAGCACAGACCATTACACAATGAGACAAATCAGGCTGCTAGTTTGGGTCTCTCTTCCTCTTCTTATGAATCTACAAGTGCAATCGTGTGGGTCTCATCCTCCAACTTCATCTACCCTAATTATCTCCCAAGTGCCCCACCTCCAAATACCATTAACACATGACTTTAGGGATTATTTCAATATGGATTTTAGAGGCAGCAAACATCTGGACCTTAGATTTACCTATGAGTCTCCATGCCATTGTACATAAGGCAGTGAACCAAAAGTAAGTTTAGGTCTTAATAAGACTTCTGAATTGAGGATTGGATGAGTCAGATGCCAATCAGGGCTCTATCAATAACTGATCAGGAAACTTTGGGAAAAGTATTCTTTCTAGGTCTTATTTCATCTTTTGGGTTGTAAGGTGGCTGATTCTTCTCTAAGGTTTTATCAATCTTAACTCTTCAGTTTTGGGGCATAATTCTAATACTTACCACATTACTATGTTTATTCAACAATAATACCGATATTGATATGATATTCCTAGCCACTGCCTCTTCCTTTGTTTACATGATACTTCAAAGATTTCAGTCCCTCCAAATATTTTATGTCAAATAAATTTCACATTCGTCTCTCTCCTAAGGAACATGTTAGGACTAACATTGTTGTTAAAGACAGAATTCAATCTATCCACTATTGCTTCTGTTCAAATAGCTAATTAATGAAGCAAAGTCTTTTTCTTACTCAAAGTTATACAGAAATCTAGTTGTTTGATGAGCCAGATTTTAATGTGAAGCATTTGACTTTGATATGCAAATATACCTTAATTTTTTTAAATTTACTTTCATTTAAAAAAAAAGTGGTTCCAGCGTAAATACAGGTCTTGTTTGAAATAAATATATCATTATCCTTGATAAGTAAAATGCAAACAAAATAATGTATCATGAATTTACAAATATACCTTGAATAATAAAGAATGTTGACTCAGTTTGGTAGGCAATGAATGACATTAGAAATTGAGTTAGTTCAAGAAGTTACTCTTTGTAAATCATTAAGTAGGCCTCAAGAATAAGGTAAGATTATTAACTTTATGTCTGTTCCCTGGGCTGCATTTCTCCTCTTTAACTCCTGTTTCTTTACTATATGATGTTTTAGGTTGAAGTTATGAAATAAATTAATATAAGGGGAATGAGAAATGTACAGGTAAGAAGACCTTATGGTCTGAATCCACCTTATTTGGGGATGCTATTTAGAAAGAATTTCCCAGAGTGAGGACATTTCTTTCAAGAAAACCCCACTCTTCTTTCTCTGGGAGTTCCAGTTGGCCCCTTTTCCAAGATGGCTGAGGATGTTGGGTCCTGCTCCAATCCAGCAGAGGGCGCTCTTGGAGCAGAATTGGTGATGATTGTGGTTAAACTCTGGGAGGACAACCTCTGCCTCCTTCACCAGAGGGTTGCCTGAATGTTATCTGAATCCTAGGCTGACCTAAAAGACAGCTAGTTGATCCTTCTTGCATCATCTTCCAAAATCTTGCTAATGGTTTGGTTAAATTCTGATGCAAACCCTGTTTTTCAGTTCTACCTTCTGTGTCTCCTATTGAGGAAGAAAAGGACTAACTGATCCTCAAAAAATATAAATGAAATAAGATATATGATAGCCAGGCAATTGCAAGTAAAGCTAATGAAGACTAAGAAATCAGGAAAAGATTAGCCAAAGTAGTGTGCCAGAATGAGCCAAATCTGCTTAAGCAAGGTCACTCTCAACCTCTCCTTACCTTCTCATCCACAAGAGATTTTATAATTTTCTTTCTTTCTTCTTTTTTTTTTTTTTAATGTGGTGGCTGATATTATGGACAGAGCCCAGATACAGACACAAAATGGACATTGTGCTAGGAATGGGTAGCGCAGATCCACAAAAGTCTGAGCCCAAGAATGATGTAATCAAAGCTTAGCAACTGGGTTGCCTAGCAAGATTTATCCATTGCAACTCAGGGACCAAGCACTGACTTGTAGGAAAATAAAAGAAATTTTTTAAAATAAGCACCAAAGAGCAGTGGAGATCTGAGCTCCAATCCTGACTCCAAGACTTCTTGCACTGTCTTTGGTCAAGTCCTTTAGTCAAGTCTCTTTTAGCCTCAGTTTCTGTATCTATTGGGTGACAGAGCTGAACTATAGGATCTGTCAGATTCATTTCATATTTTATATACAGAGTTATGAGTTTCTGGCATTGTAGAAATTATAAATTAATGTTTCCTTAGGGGATCCATGTAAGGCAGATCGAGGATAGCTGATCCTTTAGTCACTATTCAGTGAATAGATGTGAACTTCAGACGGGAGAAGAGCATGCTTAAGAGACTTCTAGCCACATTCTCTTCAATCTCTATATGCCATTCAGCCATCAGCAGCATGCAGGGGTGGTATCCATTTTTCAGCTGGTTTATACTTCCAAGATGGAATGATGGAGCTTAATCAGCCAATCGATATAGACTTTGCCTTTTCTGCAAATAGAAGAAAAGCACTAAGGAGAAACTTCAAAACTCAACTACTTTCCCCTATTATTTAGTAAATGCTGAGACACAGATCTCAAGACCACATAGTAATTGGTAGAATAAACTTGGATTCTGGTGTCTTTATAGGCTAAATGTAACTCCTACCCAATAACCTCCTTATTCACTAATCCCCATAACCTTAACAGGAGTATTTAAATTTTCTTCTCCCAATTATCTTTGGGTCCTTATGCTGCTTAGAGATAATCACAATCCCTTCAAACCCATTCACGCAAAACTGCACCTCAAATATAGGAGCATTAAGCCAGTAGTTTCAAAGGAAGCTACTTTCACCTGTGGTGCCCTGAAACCTGGATCTTTTGTTTCTGCTGAGGTTTTGGGAGGGCTTCTGTCAGTTTGTTCACTGTTCACTATTCTTAAGCAGATTCATTGCTACACTTCCTGCTCTGATTTAGGTCCAGCTGATTCTTTGTTTACTCATTTACTTATATATGTAAACCTACTTTTCCAATATTTGAAGTTTATAACAAAAATCACACATTAAAAAAAATCACACATTGGGTTTTTAAACCCAACTATAAAACAGGAGCATAGATACAAATATTCTCAAACTTCAAGAAATCAGTACAAACCAGAAGGTAACAAATTAAAAAAAAAAAAATCTTGATATTTTCTTTTTACTATGTGAATTCACTGAGAAATTATCTATGTGAGCCTATGTGAGTTTTTACCTAAAGGCCATTAAGTAACTTAGTAGATGCTATCCTGACAACACTATTATGTCAAAGAAACTTCTTCATGACAATCTTACAGCAACTTTACTACATACTGAAACCGTACTTCCCAGTTGTACTTCCAAGGCATAATTCTGAGGCATCCAAGCCACTAGCCTGGTTGGTATAAGGCCTCCTGGAGATACAATGTAAGATAAGGGGGGATCTGAAGATCTGAGGAACCCTGGATAAGCGTGAACCTCCAACAGTCTTTTCAAATACAAGCTGTCTCAGTTGGACTAGGAAGTGAAGAGCAGACAAGTCTAGACAGAGGTTGCTGGCCAGGCCCTGAGATGCAGATGTGCTGTGCTGTGGCCTAAATAAAAATCTTTGCGCCCTGAATACCCAAGGAGACTTTCAGACCTGCCTGAGATCTTGAGATAGGTCAGGCTTCTTCCCTGAAGATCAAGTTTGTTGGATGTCTTTCTGTTCTAACAAAGCAGTAGCCTCATTCCCACCTCTTCCCCCCACCAACCATGTGCGTGTACATGTGCACAAACACACACATACACACACATCATTTTCGTGTGCTTTTTACTGCAGTATTAGAACATGTTAGAGCTGTTCCTGGATTAACCTAGGTACTTAACAGAGATGGAAACCAAACCTCAGCAGAAAGCTATTTGCTTAGGGGATGACAGACCCCAGCTCATTTCTGTCCCTCAATCAGACATGTCTCACTGGAACACACTGTGTATCCTGCCTCAGCCTGTACCACGAGTTCCACTGGTCTCTCATGGCCCTCAAGGGAATCCCAATAGCCCAGCCTGGTATCACAGCCCTCGATCGCATCTCTACCTCCATGATCCCCCTCTTGACTGCTAGCCACTGACTTTCTCAGGTACTCTGGCTTCCATTCAGACAGACCAGACTCATTCCCACCTCCTGGAGACAGATTCCCCTGCCCATATAGTTTCTATATCATAGTTTCTATGATGCTGTTCTCAGTAGACTGGAGTGTCCAGAAACAGCATGTAAACTGGTCTCCCATACCATCCACGTGTGCTTATCCGCAAAGTCAAAAACAGACTCACAGTTTATTTTTACTCTTAATAATATTTTTGTGCAATTAGCAAGTCTTGAAGCCTCTCAGCCCCCTCCTGAATGATAGGAATGGCAAATAAACCCATTTTATAGGGGAGATGAAGGAAGTGAGACCCAATGCCAAGAAAGGGCACATGATTCATCCCCAGCAAGCAGTGAGTCAGAGGGGAAGATGAGCCAGGCTTCCTGACCCTGGAGTTGGTGCCCCATTCACAAGGCCAGGCATCTTGCCTACTGTTATTTCCAAATGCTGGACATCTTCTTTCAAAACCCTGTACTCACAGCAACAGGCTGACTTTTGTAAAAGAGAAAGGGTCCTTGTCTTTCCTAACTTCTGATCAGAACGTAGACTGTTAACTACATATTTTATAATTAAGGAAAATGTGAGCTTTCCAAGTTGTGGCCTCCTCCTTAGGCAACTATGTAAACTCAGGTAATCCTGGAAAGTTGAACTGCCAAAACAATTGACCAAGGCTGAAAGTGAGGACTTTATCCCATAGGCCAGGTTCTGACCTCTTTTGGTGTTGGAAGCCCATTTCCGATGTCTAGAGGCAATCCTACTAGTCGGGAGCTGGAAGAATGGGAGGGGCTGTCATAAACTACTTCTTGTTGAGTCAGGGCATTTTGAAATCCTGGAAAGACTTGTCAAAAAGAAAGTGGCAATAGGTCTTTCTACAGTCCTTCCCCACAAAAGAGGAAGAGGAACAAATGGGAGACTGCCTCCAGAAGGGTGCTGAGAGGGGTAGGGCCTGCCCCAGGGAACTGGGTAAAAAAGTTCTTAAATGCTCTTCAAGGGAGTTCACTACATTTACCAAGCTCCTACTAAGGTGCCATGTCCCTGGATAAAGATCCTCAGTAAGGTAACCATATTCTATATCATCTAAACCAGACACTTCAGAATGAAAGAGGGGGAGATTAATTGTTACAACAGGATAAAAGGCATAAACTGGGAAGGCCAGTCAAGATAGGCGATGACAGTGGCCTCTGCCATAAAAGTTGAGGTCATCAAAGATTCTCTATCCACAGAGAAGTATCCATTATATAGAAGGACTAAAACAGGCACAGAAATGGCACAGCCCAAGACTGGTTGGTTATGAAAAAGTCCCTAGGGAGAGTTGAAGGAAAAAGAGATCACGGTGAGAAAGAGGAGCTGGTATTTGAGCTGAGCTTTAAAGGATACAAAGGATTTAAATGTGTGACAAGAAGCCAAGCAGAGACCATTGGATCCAGAACATTTAAAGATTCTTTTAAAGACAGCTCAACCAAGGCCCATTTTGTGTCAGTAAAGACCTCTGTGGGGCAGAGAGGTTTCGGGGTTCGTCTGTTAATGGCTACAACTGAAGGCTTGGTGGACCAAGGAGAGGTGGGCAAGAAGGGAGCTCAAGCCAGGCTGGGCTTGGTTTTAATTGGCTAGAAGGCACCAGGGGCAAGTTGCCCTCCATTCATAACCATGGTTGCACCTTGGGTTTTCCCTGTCCTGGAACCCACATCTCAGAGGCTTTGCTAGTCCCACCAGGCCACCGCCTTCCCTCCCTGGAGCAAGGGAGTCCCATTTGAGGAACTGCACCACCTACAGCTTCTGGTTTCAAGACCCAGCACTTTCTCTGACCACTGGAGAAGTGGGTTTGGACATGAGGGGAAGTGTCTTTTGGGCAATCCAACAGGGCTAGCAAACCTGAGGTGGGTGGATTGTAGGGGCTCTCCCCTTGGTGAACAGTCATCCTTTGAAGCTCCCTGGTGAGACCACTCCTATACCTGCGTTTAGGACTACACACAAGTCCAGAGTCACTTTGGACCTTGGGACTTTCAGAAATGAAGGTCAAGGTGGCCAGGGAAAGACTTTCTATTTAGGGAGGGCCGCATTATTTTTTAGGTAGGTCAGGAAGGTGTTATTATGGTGAACAATTAAGGGATAATGGAACCAAAGAGCAAAGAAATAAGTGACTCACGCAAGGTCACATAACAAGTGACAGCTGTGACTTGAACTCAAATCTGCGCAAGACAGGCCTGTAGTCATACACCAGCCTCCCAGCTTGCCTTCAGAAAGGAGTAGGAGGCAAAGAGGAAGGGAGGAGGAGGGGGAGGAGGTGGAGCTAGCAAGGAGAAGAGAGGGAGGGGTGGATTAGGAGGAAAGGCGAAAACCTTCACTCTGGGTGAAGGACCAGACCAAGAGAATTTTTCCCTTCGCCCCACTCCCTTATTTCCTCCCTGACCCAAGAAAACGGGTCTGAGGCTGTGCGGTAGGGAAGGGCTGCCGGGTAACGTCTTTACAGAGGCGCGAGCGTGGCCCTGCGGGGTTGCTGGGCCTTTCAAAGGCCACTTGTAAACTCTGATGCGGCGCAGAGGCGGCCGGGAGGAGCTGGGGCCCAGGCCAGGAGGAGGGGATGGCCTGCCTTTGGTGACTAGAAATCAAAGCAGCCAACCTTGGGCTTTTTCTTCCCTTCACACTGAGGCACTTTTATTGGTGAGATGAAGGGAGGCAGAGCGGGCCTACAGTCCTCGCTTTGCTTTTGGAGGTTAATGACCCAGTTAGCAGCTCTTGGCTGCGTTTCCGACATTTTGCAGACATCAAGCCCCGCGTCTCTGCCAAGTACATTCTGTTCCCTGGAGCTCATCCAATGCATCTCAGATTACTATGTAATGCGACAAAGAGGGAGAGGTGGCTGGGAGGGGCGGCAGAGAGCGGGGCGGGGTGAGCAGAGAGAGGGAGGGGAGAGGGCGGGACGCAGGAGCCTTAGGGCCGGGAAGGGGATGCCACTCTAAATTTAGCTGCCCTCTTGGGAACGCATCCCTCAAGGTGCTTATTTACTGCACAAGAGTGAGCCCAAAGTGAAGGTATGGCGGGCCCTCTCCAGGAATCCTGCGGTGCTGAGAGCGGTGCCCGGGACCCAGGCGGGAATGGATGGGGGTGGGGAGGAGATCGCTGGAGACTCCTGGCGGGAAGGGCAGGGAGGTGGAATTCGAAAGGGGCGGGGTTAGGTTTCAGCCCCGCCCCCCGAGCCTTCCCCCACCCCCTGCTCCAGCTCCAACGGCGCTGCTGCCTGCGCGCTAATTATAGACGTGAATGGAAAGCAGCGGCTTTTGAATGATCGCGTGCTCGTGCTGCCTTAGGAGTCTGAGGAGCAGGTGCGCTACCCCGCTACATACAGAGTGATTCATTTAAAAGCCCTCTGTCACGAACGCACTCTTACTGATAGACACACGAATCCTTCTTGCTCCGTCCTACCACCCGTGATGGATTCTAGAATTGGCTTAAGAGGTCTTGAGCCTGAGAACTCAGGACAGAGACAAGATGACTATGTCCACCTCTTTCACCTCCGTCCTTAGAAATCTCCTGCTGGATGAGAAGAGCCCCAGGCCTTTTCTTGCTGTTCGAAAGTAATAGCTTGTTATACAAGTGGAGAAACTAAGGCCGAAAAATGTCCTGGGACATTTCTATGAGGCAGTGCAGCGCTAAAATGAAGCACCAGTCTTTGTCTCTCCATTAATATTATGATATTGGATTTTGAAGCAAGACTAGGTTTCAACACCATGAACTTCTAAGCATGGACCTTTGGCATATAAAGATCCCCTTTCTCTCATGGTTCAGTACCTGCCTGCTCATGCTTCCTCCCTACCACTCCCACACAGAGAACTTGCTAAGGCTTGGCAGATTCTCATTGATAAGTTTTATATTTCCAAGTCTAGAAACTGGATAAGGCTAAAGACTATGCCCATTTTTCCCTTCAGTTATGTGTGAATAATCTGCTGTGCCCTTTTGTCAGCAATATCCTTCTATGAGGAACTATAGAGTGAGCAAAACCCAAACTTTTCTTCCCTATTAGCATCTTCATGCATCTTATGCTCACAGTTAGCTAAAAGTTTTCATGAACATGATGGCCTAATCCGGTCTGTAAATGCACAGTGAAAAAGCCATATGCCCATTTTACTGAGTCCCTCTAGACATGGAGTCTTGGAGGGAGGGAGGTGCTTGTTTACAATCATTTGCTGATGAGTATTGAAGTTGGAAACCAAAACCAAGGTTCCTACCTCATCCTGAGCAGAGTTCAGCACTCATACTTTGGTTTGCAAATCATGAATCTGCTTAGTCATAAAGATGGATCTTTGTAAGGATCCAGATATCTACACTCTGGCTGCAGGTTTCCTAGACAATAGGTTAAACTGAGCCTAGACAGCTTCCTTCTTATCTGTACAGAAGGCTCCAAACTCAGTCATTGAGTCAGATTTTAGATAACAAAGCCAGTCCTACTCACACCTGGACCAATCATCACCTCACCTTTGCTGATCACTCTGGACTCTGCGCTTTGCCTGTGTCCCCAGTGGCTATCACTGTAACATCAAGATTTCTACCTGTGCAGAAGGATAAAGAAGCAGCATCGAATACCATGATAAAAGAGAAGTGGAAAGGAAATAATTGTGAAGGATATTTTAATTGTTTTTCTTTTTCTTGCTTCTTTGAAGCAAGGACTGTGTCTCTTCCTGTATACACAAGGTTCATCCCAATCCACTAAACATAAAAGACACAGGAAAAGTATTCAAAAATCAAAACTCTCATGTGCTGCAGAAAGGTGTACATACCTTGGCTAGCACTTGTTAGTCTCTCTGATAGCAAAGATGAGTGATTAAGAATACCAGCTTGCCTCTACCAGTCCAGCCTCAGAGCTGATGGTTGTAAAATAGGGACAAGTTACTTAATCTCTCATCTGCAAAATGGGCATGATTATACCTCATCAGAATAGTTCAGAGCAGTGCTGAGTAAGGAAAGGAGAAGAATGCTCACATGTGAATGAATGTCTATCTCTACAGTCAGACTAACTAGCTTGGGATATGAATTCAACCTTTTGATTCACATATGCTGTTAAAACTCTATATTCCTCAGTTTCTTCATGTATACAGTCAGGATAATATTACTAATATTCTATAGTATTGTTGTGTGAATTAAGTGAGTTAATAAATATAAAGGGCTAAAAATGCACAGATTTTAAGTAGCCATCATTTCTTTTAGAAGTGAATGAAAAGTGAACAATGTAATATGTAGAATTTTCCTAGCATAATGCCTAACAGAGTCAGTGCTTGGTCTAATAATCTTTGTATTGTTTTCTTATTTGTAGGATAGATTTATAATAATTCCCCTCACACAGGATTGTTCTAGGATTAAATTAGAAACTATATATGAACACTTTATGGATCTATATACTATCTGTTCAAAATTCTGCTATTAACTTTAGTATTAAGCCACTGATTCAATGAATATTACTCTGTGTTCAAAGTGCCTGACTGGTCCTATTTGAAATAGAGGTAAAAAAAAAATCCACACCTTCAAGGTGGGGTTAAGTAGGTAAGGGTGTATGATAAATACACACACACACACACACACACAAAAAAAAAAAAAAAAACCTATGTAACACCAGGCAAAGGGTGATGAACACTGGTTAGTGCAATACAGAAAAAGCCACAAGCATCAGACAAGAGTTAGCAGATACTCCCAGCTGGGGGTGCAGAAAATATTCAGGAGTGACTGAGGGTAAAGGAGCACGAACAGAGCCTGGAAGAAGTAGCAGGATTTAGACATGTGGAAACAGAGGTGAGAGAAATTCCTGTAAAGAGATCAACAAGAGCACGCCTATGAACAGAAAGGGAATATTCAGAAAAGTGCAAGTTTCCAGCATTCAGAGAATAGCCCCAACAGAGAAGGGGCAGAAGTAGAGTACGACTACAGACCAAGGAGATGGGCAAAGAGCCCAGGTACCCCAGGAGCCAGGGCCAGCCCAGGAGGGCCACTTGATTCCCTCTGATGACAAGGAGGGCAGCTGTGCTGACAGCCTCGGGATGATGATTCACGCTCAAACTGCAGAATCTCACGTATTTGAGGTGGAGAGACTGGAAGAAAGGCTCCCTGAAGCCAGAAGTGAAGCCACCGGGAACTAGGTGGCCCAACAGCACCCCTCCACGTTAGTAATTGTTATTTACTTTCATGTATCATCCTTTACATAGGTTTATAAGCTCCATGTGAGGTGGAAATGGAAGTTCCTCCCTCCTTTTACATCCATGGCATACCACAGTGACTGGCACATAGTAGGAGCCTGGCGTAGCTGCAGAGAGCAAATGGACACTCTCTTGACCCCAAGGCCAAAAGGACCACCAGAGAATTCTCCAAGGGGTTTCTTCTACTTTTAACTTCAGCAAACAGATGGTTCTAGAGTAATAAAGAGTTTAAATTTCACTAAACAGGAGATCAGGACTTGTTTCATGACTCCTCAACTGTATTTATTTTTTGAAAATTAGAAAGACCCTGGGGAGGGAAAAAAATGAAACCTAGAGCCAAAATAAAACTCCTCCTATAATTCTTCATCTCTTAGTTATTTGAATTAGCCATTTTCTGGTTTTAGTCTTCCTCTTCTAGGGAAAAAAAAAAAGTAAAAGAAGGAAGGAAGGGAAGAGAGAAACCTGCTCAAGAGAGCTGTGAGTTTAGGCAAATGGTTTTATTGTCTTCTAAAGGCCTCTGTGACCTGGAACCCTTCCCAACTCCAGTTGGGAAGCAGAAAAGAAATCCAACTGGTTTCAGTTGTTGAGGATTTAGGGCAAGCAGCTGATAGAAGCACTGCCCACTGTCCTGTCCTGACCTTTTAAAAAGATCAGAGTCATTGCTTTTCTTCTTCACTTGGGAAGGCAATTTGGGGCTGCTTGTGAAACAGAGGCAAAAAACATAGGGAGAGAGAGAAATAGAACCCACGGTGATTGAGCTCAACTCTTTAGTGTTATTAATTAAGAAAGAAAAGAGAAAGAAAAAAGAAATGACTGTCCGAGGTCACCCGGCTCATAAGTGATGAAGGACAGGACCCAAGACTTATAATTTCAAGTTTAGTGCTCTTTTCATATTCCACGATACTTAGAGAACAGCCCCGATACTTAACTTTAATGGAAAATTCATATTTTCCTGAAAATGAAGTAGCTTTGAGAGAAGTAGACCTGGGTTTGAATCCCAGTTCTACTATACAGTACCTTTTTAACTTTGAGTCAGAACCCAGATCTTCTATAACTATAGAAGTCATAACTATAGCCAGTATTACTGAGCACCTATTTTGTGCGAAGCTCAGAAAAGTTAAGAAATTGGCCCAAGGCAGTATAAGTTACAAGTGGCAGAGCCAGAGTTTGAACCCAAGTTTGCCTTATTCTAAATAAAATTCCCTAAAATTTCCAGTGTAGCATACTGTTTCTGTATGCCTTAGCTTTCTTGTCTATAAAAATACAGGGTTATTTTTAAGAATGAGGTATAAAGCATCGAACATAGCCCTAGACTTACAGTAGATGTTCTATAAACAGTAGTTGATATTACTTTGAATGCATTGTGTTATTTCTTACCATTTTGATTATGTTACTCACAAATATTAGCTATTATCATCATCACACTCATTAGCCCTCCCACCCAGGCTCAAGGGGTTGTATTCCAAACATGGAATATCCAAGCAGAACAATTCTGCAAGGCAGGATGAGGACCCAACATGCTCACTAGTGCTGGAAAGCTGACCCAGACAGGTCAGATCTGACAAGAGCAGCTCCGTCCACTCATAAATCCAGGTATAGGAGTCTGATGGATCGTCCTAACTTGGGGCCAGAGTACAGAGATTTGGGGTTGGCAATGCCTATGTCGGGCAGGCTACAACTTCTGAAAGACCAATTCACAGGAGCAGATTCCAGGCTACCATGTCTGGCAAAAGAAAGACCAGGTTTAGCTAGGAAGAAACAAGGCTGGGTAGGTACATTACCAGAAAAAGAACATAAAAACCATAAAATCCAGTTGGAAGGAGTAGAGATTTACACTGGATCTAGGACTTCTGAACATGACAAATGAGTCTCTTCTCCTACTATGATTATAAAAGCCAATAATACCATGAAAAGTCGCTGATGGATATATTCACTTGGAGTGAAAATACAAAAATACATTCATGGAAATGATCCCACCAATTTCAGGACACTGGGTTTCAATGTAGAAGATGGAAGGAAACAAAAGGGAGAGGAAGAGGAAATGCAAGGTGGGGGCTTAACTATGTGTGTCATGTTTAATTTCTTTTAAGAAAACAGAGATCTAAGGCAAATAAGGAAAAATGTCAGCATCTGTTAATTCTGATGGTGAGTACATGACATCTGTTATATCCTTTCTGTATGATTACATATTTAATAATTTAAAATAAAAACAAAGTGGTAAATAGATTTAAAAGCTAATAAATTTTATTAATATGTATTGGTATGGAAAATCTGGGCATTTTATGAATAACAACATAAGAGGATAATGATTTTTAAATTGTGTGATGTTGGCTAGCTGATGTGATAGTTCCTAATTATAGCAACAGGTTTTACTCCCATGAGAATTTATAAAGGACGTTTCCAGTAGGTTTGCACGCTGGCAGCCCATATGTGTGTGTTGGGAGAATTTATGGAGTCATCACATCACGTCATTTAGCCAAACCATTTCAAATGATGACCTGGCTGGTCAGAAATTCACATTTTAAAAGATGAATCAGGGTCTGGAATTCTTGTGTGGAAAAGAAAGCCTAAAAAGATTTCTGAACAATCCAAGCTAAGTTACTAGTTCCTCAGTCTAAAATTTGTGGATGGAAGACCAGCAAGGATATAGAACTGAGCATCACCATCAGCCGATGGATATCATTGACATTTATAGTACACTGTCAAGTGATAGCAGGATACTCATTTTTTTCAAGTGCATAGAGAACATTCACGAAGATAAACCATATTCTGGGCCATAAAAGTTATGGATGTCTCCCTGGTCTCCCATCAAACAGAGTCCTTCAGAACCTCACTCAGAAACAAGTTTCATTTTACATAATATTTGGACACTATCTTGAGACTCTGGCCACAACATGACAGGAGAGAAGGCAGAATTGTCACATGATGGGCAACATCCGTTAATAATAGCTGAGGACAAACCATTTGGGAAGAGGCAGAAAAGCTATAAAGTTACAAGGGCCCAAGACACAGCAGACTGGAACCATCTAGTTCAGAGGTAAATAGCTAACAAGTCTAGAAATGCCCGGGGGTGTCTTGTACTCATATTTGCAGTGACTTAGTAGAAAGAGCAAAGAGTCAGCTAAAAAGGGTTTGGCTTGTCTCTGCCACTAACCCACAAGGGGTTGTGGACCAGTCCCTTTCATTTCCCCTTTCTGGGGACTAACTTCCTCTTGGACTGTAGTGACTAGATCATCAAACTGATTTCTACTTCTACCTTTCTGACACTATTTTTATGTTTACTCTAATTCCCCTGGGTCTTCAAGGAAAGGATTAATTCTTGGTAATCTTCATGAAAAGGCAGGAGATGGTATGGGACCTCAGAGGGCATATTTGCTTACATGGACTGGAATATTTTCCCCACAATGCTGGATATGCTCAGACATATCCCGAAGGGTTCCACAAGGACATATTTACAAATAGCTTCCAAAAAGCAGTCAAATCGCAAAATAAGCCTTGCAAGAGAAATTCTGTATACCAGACAATTTAATTCTGAACAATAGACCACATGAGGGTGTATAAATAACTAATTATGCTGGACAACATGAACAGCTTTTTTGGATGATTGCAAAATTGGGGAGGAAGGAAATGTGATGGGTATTTATATATTTGGGCTTCAGTCAAAGATTTCATATTCACTCTTAAGCAATTTGACTTGCAAAATTAGCTCAGACTAGAACATGGTCAAACAACTTGAAACTGGCGGAAAGTCTGCTACCCCAGGGGAATGGTTTGTGTCCAGGCATCTGGGGAATGGAATGAAGTCTTGGATGTGTTTTTCTGCAGTCTCTACTGCATGTTTGTTGGGTGGTACCTTGGTCCTCACAAGAACCTACAAAAAGAAGTAGAGACAATTCAGGAGCATTTGTAATGAGGGTTTCAATAGGAATTCCAGCTCACCTTGTTATCACACAAGCAAAGACTGCTGAACACCAAGTCTGCATTTATTCTGGATCTCCGCTGTGTTGTCAATACTATATCTTGCTTTGGCGACAGAGACTGAATCACTGTAAGGTACATGGGCCTACCATACCCACTGGTACATCTTGATACTGCCTCTGCCTTTGGTAGCTACAATGAGGTGCTCAAAAATATTTGTTGGGCCAATGAATTATTGAATTAAGTGAATAACAAACAGCCCTCAACAAAATAGAATCCTTGGCCTAAAGGATGATTTAAAACTGCTAAATTTATTCTAGTATAGAGAAGGCTTCATTATGCACTATCTCTGATGTATCAAGGGCTCTGTGAGCCCAGAGGGGACAGAGTTAGTTAATTCTGACTGTAGGGATTGGCAAGCGTCTTTCCTTCTGCTGCAGAGCCTTTGCACATGCATTTCTCCATTCTTGCTCATTGCCTAAATCCCGTTAGTGGTTGATACTGGCAAAAATAGCCATGAATCAGACTGACATGGTGGCTCATAGTCCATTGCAAGAGTAGACTTAAAAAAAACACATAAATACTAATAGTGAGTCCTGCTATGAATGTTGGGGGAAAAGAATATGCTCTAAGGTAGAAGGATGCAAGGGTGGGGAGGAAAGGATATGATTTACATCTATGGAGTTAGGGAAGGCTATTCTGGAAATCATGTTTCTAAGATGACTAGGATCTGGGTGTGATACCTGGAATGTGTAGTAAGTATTTTAAAGTTGTTTAGCAAATAAATGAATAAGTCTTTACACAAGAAGGGTGAACTGAGCAGAATCTCGAACTCAACATTTTAACAAAGAAATTTGAACAGGATTTTGACCAAGAGTTATGAGAGAAGGCAATAAACCTCCAATTTGTACCTGGAAGGGTGGAGCAGTGAGCAGAGACTACAAGCACAGCCAAAGGAGGAAGAACTTGACATGGAAATAGGAGAGGTTGGTGAGGACATCTGGTGTTTGAGATTGCTGAAGTGACACTAATGGAAAGATTCATCAGAAAGAGATCAGGACGATGACATAGATTTAGGTAGCATCTGCCCAGAGAAAGCATCTGGAGTTAGTAAGCCAACTCAGAGTACCAAGAATGATTTTGGACCAACACCTTTCTTTTTTCCCTATGCAGTAACTCAAACAATGGTGCCAGAGAAGGATTTCAGAATGATCCAACTTCTGGAACCCTCTACCTGACTCCTGTGCCAGATGTGGGTGATAGAGGCATGCTCTGCCTATCATTGGATATCTGTCACACACATAAGCATTTACTCTTGGCTCCTGGAAAAATCACCTCTCCACTTTGAAGACTTTCTTAACTTTGTCTCCACCAGCTGCGCTCCCAACCATACATGAATTTCAGGCTTTCCCCCTTTAACTATATCCCACTCACACCCAAAGTGGCCAAAGGTATGTCCTCCTGGATGTACTGAATCTCAAGTCGCCATTAAGGAAATGAGGGAAAACATATCCTATGCAGAGCTAGAAAAGAATTCTCCTAAATGTAGAAAACTCAGCTTCGACTGATAGAAAAATTGCACTGAACTTAACTAACGAGGGAACCACAAGTGCCAGACAGGTATGAAAGATTTCTCAATGTGCAGGGTACCCCAGAGTTCGTGGGCCATGGTGATCCATAGACCATTGTTTCTCACCAGCCATTTAGAGTCAGGAGTGGGAATGGCTCAGTCCAGAGTGAAATAGCCATGCTCAGCTCTCAGTTTTTCCTTGAAAGAGAAAAACAAAGGCAGGATAACAACAAAACCAGCTGTTTCCTTTAGGAACCCTGCTGCAGCAGAATGGCCCCTCTCAGACAGGCCAAGAATGGTGCTTTTAAATTACTACCAACAAGAACAAAGGGTCAGAAGTTCCTAGAATTACTTCCTCCTTGAGTCCAAGAAGCACACGGGCAGCACAGTGTCTGATGTGAAATGCAAAGTGATTTTTAGCCCTGACCCACACACTTAATTCCTTTGCAGTACTTGACAACTTCAGGAGGTGAAGGCGGATCCTGCCCTAATGGCTAATGATCAGGACAAATCTTTTGTTCTTTAAATACCCCATAGGGTTTATCTTGAGCACATGTTACTGTAAGGCAGTCGGTTCTGGGCTAAGACCATGGCACTCGCCTTGACCTCTAGAAGATGCTCACGGTTCTCTTCTCCATTGCAAAGTTACTTTCCTTGTCTTTGATGTTGATTGTCTTCTCTCTCCCATGGGAGGCAGTAAAATGTGCTGAAAAAAGGCCTGAGTTCAAAACTTGCTCTGCCACTGATAAAGCCTCTCAGGGCCCTGGTTGTAAGCGTCAAAACCAGGGGGTGATTCTTGGCTGAGAAATCTCAAGTTGTTCTGAGGAGTAGATGATTAAACCTGTTGGGTAATTTTCTTCAACCTCCAATGTGCTCCGTTTTCCTTTACCGTCATGAAGTATCAGCAAGAGGCTGTTACTTCCCTTACGGGCTGCTTTCCATTAGTCTCTGTCTCAGTCTACCATGGAACTAACAAAGAAATACATCTGTGGAGCACAGGATAGTCAATGCCTTCAGTATGTAAAAGCTGCTTCTGCTATTCATATTGGAACAAATAAATAAGAAAGGAAAGTAGATTTATTTACACCATTAATAGTTCCTGACAAAGCACAGCCAAACAGATGCAGACAGTTGGATCAACCACCCTTGCCCAGAACGTTCTCCGTATTAAGAGAGTTCATTAGGCTGCAGAGGAACTTGAGACCAGATGTTTTGGGGCTTAATCCACTTCCCAGTTAGGTGACATCCACTAGGTCACCTCACTTTCCACAATGTCCTAATAATTTATAACTAAATCAACAATAACAACCTACGAAAAGACTTATTAAGTGAATGAGGTAGTAACTATAGAATTGTCACTTGGTGCATCCCCAAGTATATTTAGGTTTCCTCCTTCCTCCAGGGGCAGAGAAGTGAAATAATATCTAAGGCTTAGGTAGCATTTATAATATAGTCACTGTTCTAAGAACTTTAATTACATTGACTCATTTAGTCTTCACAACAACTCTGAGGGAGAATAATGTTGCCAATCCCACATGACAGGTGGGTGAGCTGAAGCTCAGTGAGATTGAGGACCCACCAGGACAGCCCAGGCAGTCTGACTCAGAAGCAGAGTGCTCACCCACCAGGCTGCAGTGTGGCCTGTGACTATGGATCCTAATCCATGTGGGCCTTCCGGCTTTATATTCAAAGGTTTAGCACGGAGGTTTTTCTCCCCTTATTAATACAAAATGACTTCCTAGTACATATATACTCTAATTCAGTTTTTAATATCACAAAAGTACTTTTCCTGTCATTTGCGATGATTCAGCTTCTGACAAACTTGTTAATTAAATGTTAGGGGTTTTTTCTGTTTGTTTGTTTGTTTTTTAACCTCCACTTAAATGTCCCTTGGAATGTTCCCACACATCAGGCAGTTATTTATGATTTGAGGGATAGTATCATCTGTGTAAACTGAGGTTAGAATAACAATGACTGAATGGATTTAAGTGACTAGGTAATGGGGGAAACGGTATTTACAACAGAAGGTCAGGTGCAATTTCTGGGAGGGCTCAGTCGAATCCATTCCAGAAGCCTTTATTCAGTCTTTTCTCTCCCCCCAAACCACCCCACTATGGAGCAGGAAAGGAAAGAGCACCAGGTCTACATTTGCTTATGACAAAAGTTCTGATCTGATCTACCCTGGCACTTCAAAAGATGCTATTGTCCACAGAATTAAATCAACCTTGGCTGGGCCTAGGAGTCCTCCACCTTTGTCTGGCTCCAACCCATTCTCCCATTACTCTCTTCTACCCAACACACCTTCTTGCTCATCCCTCAAAACTTTGAGCTCTTCATTGCTCAGACTGGCCCCTCCCCCTGTAATTCTACCTCAGGTCTAGTGAATTTTCAGGCTTCTATTTAAACTACACCTTCCCTATATGTATGTCCTAGGTCCCACCAGTTCAAATTTGATATTTTTCTTCCCTATGTTTCCCATTACACAAACTATAACTTCTACTTTAAAGCTGATCCCTGATCGTCTTGCATTAAATTTATGTAAGTGCCTATTGTTCCACCAGAGTGCACTCCCAACTGGCATGGTGAAGGTCACATTCATCTCTGCGCAGTCCTTCATTAACACAATTCCTGGCAAGAGAAAGCTTTCAATAAATTTTGGTTTATGTGGATTGAGCTTCTTAAACAGCAGAATTAAATTATTTGTGACTTTGCTTCCACCTGCAAGTCTACTCCTAACAACTAAAGCAGCCAATGAACTCTTCTCATAGCAACCTTAGGAAAGTACACACATCAATCTCTGAGAGCCAGAGGGAGAACTCAACCTTAAGTATATTTGAAGATGTATTTAACTAAAGAAAAGAGTCATTCCACCAGAAAGCATGTCTGTGATTTCTCCTATTATCCAGAGTATGAATAAGAATTATCATAATGATAAATTAGTGTCAGGAGTCATTTATTTTTAGAAAAGACAATTAATAAGGCACAATGAAATGTTATTTATAGTATGTCATTCAGGCATTCTTTACTCATACTCCCTAATAGTAATTAACTTTATGGCACTTTATAGTTGGTAAATCAATTTGTAATTTCATCTTTATATCAACACAGAGAAGCTCATTGCCAATTTACAGATAAAAGAACTGAGGTTTAGGCAAGCAAAGATACAACAAACAATTAAATACTAGAGATGAATCTCAAACTAGGATCCCTGACTGTGTCCTGGGTTCTCCTCTCCCAGCATTGCCAAAGGTTTCTGGAGCCTTCTGAAGGTAAGTCCTGCATGCATATCTGTGCTGCCCCAACATACTTGAGTGTTCTTTATATGTCTCAGTGCCAAGGAATTCATCTCACCAATTCGATTCATTTTTTTTCAGGAGCCTCTAGACCTCTCATGAACCTTCAGAGACTTGCTTTCGATTATTTTATCCGTATCCCTGCTTTCAAGAAATAATCTATATCCCAACTCTCTAAACCTCTTCTTCTTCTTTTCCTTATTACTGCTCAATAAACTTCGTTATTTTTATAAAATGAAATTAGGCCTATAACTAGACTCAGAGATGGGACTGTTGTAAGTGAGCTGAATCTCATCTACTGTAGGAGAGCATTAACTGGTACTCTAAGCTCCCCAGTGCCTAGAAGAGAGCTTGGCACAGGAAATTTGCTCAGTATACAGTTGCCATTGAGATAAGTAATAAAACCAGAAATAATAATAAACAAAACCAATAAAAACCAGAGCAAGCATTATTGAGAGTTGTTGCCCTAAAGTGGGTGGGAAGGGCAGAAATTAGAATGCTGCTGCCTCTCTTGCTTCCTTCTGCAGTATCTGGCTTTTGGTGGAGTCAGCCTCACCTAACTGAAGGCTTTGCTCAGCCTTCCTACATGAATATTGTCCCCCATCACACCTGAAAACCACCCTATGGGAAGCACAAAGGGACCATGTCTACACCTGTTTTAACCACGTATGTATCACTTTAATAAAAGTTCAAGCACTTGATGTTTTGTTAATCAGTTTATGTTCTTTGTAACTTATGGAATCTGGATTGCAATAGCAAAGGACCAGATGCTTCTGGCAAGAGCCCTTCCTTCCATTCTTCCTGTATCCTAGAATGATGGTGGCAAAAATGGAAGAAATAAGCAAACAAATGCTAGCAGGAGGATACATTCCCTTTTCACACAGTCAACACTGTTTCCTTCAGGTAATTACCTGGACCCACTCCCTGACCTGTTCCCAGAGTACACAGCAGCCCCAGACAACTGCCCACGTCCTCCTGTCCAAGTTGAGTTCCGCGTATCCTGAGCCCTAGAAGGCAGCACTGTCCTCTACAAAGAGTGCAGGGAAAGTCCCTCCAGGCTGGCCAAACAGGCCATTACATGTGACATTGACTGGCCTGACCACTAATGCCGATATGGAAGACATGTCATACTGGAAATGAGATGATTCCAGCAAAGGTTCAACGTCAATGTCTGAGTGTGAAGTGAAAGAAAAAGAAGTCAAAGGACAGTGGGTGGAAGTGAGGAGGACTGTGCTCTGTGTCCTGCTGCCAGTTGGCTGTGAGTCCCTGAAGGAACCGTTTGTTTGTACCACAGGCTGATCCCCCATGAGCGGAAGATAAAACCCTGCCTCGCCAACTCCACAGTGTTGTCATGAGGATTGAAGGAGATCTTCGGTGTGACAAGTTTTAAAAACTCAAAAGTTCTGTACATCTTAAAAGATTTTTAATGTCATATGTTGGGTTAGAAAGAGAAGGAGAAATTGGCTTTTCTACACTGGTCTGGAACTTCGAGTCATAAAACAGCTAACCCTGCAGCTTTGGGGAGAAATCTTGGCCTCCTGCCGCTTGTCCCAGTTGTTACAATCCCGCACGTTGCTCTAGAATAGAATGCATCATATACATGTCAACTGTAGAATCAAACCCAGAGGGACCCGTTGCCACTCTGCTGCCTCCTCCCTGCTCCTGGACATGGAAGATGAGAGTGCTGACTATGAAACCCAGGACATCTCTCAGGTCTGAGTTTCAGAGTCAGACAGAAAATAGACTTTCAAGACCCACAGTGTCTGGGAGGTTCCATGGCATTTAGCTGAATCCCAACAGCCCTGTGTGACAGGTGCTGTCACCCCATTTTCAAGATGAGGCCTAAGGTTGGGAGAGATGAGTGAGTTACTCAAGTCTACAGGATTCCAAGGCCTGAGCTCCTGGGCCCCATGGCCACTGGACATAGGGTAAGGAAACCCACCTATAAAGTGCCACGCTGGGCTGGGCCAGTTGGGATCAACAGACCAAAATCCCCACTCTCCATAAAGCACTTACTCTCCGGGGACATTCCAGAGGCTTCTGGGAGGGGCATTCATAACCCAGTAACAATGGTGCTGGAAGCTCAGAAGGTAAATCTGACAGATTTTTACCTTCTCAGATAGTTTCCTGGCTTCTGCACTGCAGGTGCTCTTACGTGGGACTGTTATACCCATGACAAATCTCAAGACCTCTCCATGCAAAGAACCCTCTCCAGGTGGCACACCCACCTCAGCCTCTCTCAGGCTCAGTAGGCACACCTGAGCAGGTTCCCAACCAACCAAGGATCATCCAAAGGCATCGGGACTCCCTACAGACATCCAGGGACATAAGTGGTTCCAAAAGGGATCACCTCTTGATCTTTGGTCAGGTTGGACTCAGAAGAAAGGGCTGGCATACTAGGAATTGGGCAGCTCTGCATTCTCTGAGACACTGTAGCTCAGAACAGATGACACTTGCTGTAGGGGCTCCTTTCTCCAGGAATTTCGCTGTTATCTCTGGACCTGGAGCCAAGACTAGGATTCCAGGTGGGACATGCTTTTCTCTGCCAGTTATAGGGGTGGAATGTTCCTCAGGTATCTCTACCTCTCACAGATAGCTGTGCATGAGGACAACCCATAGGCTTTTCAGCTCCCACTCTGGGGTTCAGGGTTCCTCATAGCTGCTCATAGCCTCCTCTGGACTCTGACCACAACCTGGGGCTTCTAGGTCTGGGTTCTGGCAAGTCAGGCACTGTGGCTCTATAAGCCTCAGGGCCACAGGCCAGGCCGATCCTGTAAGGAAACACCAAGTCTAGGCCCATTTTCTCCAGCCAGGCACTGTTGGGGAGAGTCTCGAGGAGCCTGCAAGTAATGGGTGGCCAGATCAGGGCTGCACAAGGAACATAGGCAGAACCATACTGCTGAGACCCCTTTTGTGGTGGTCTCTTTGAGATAATAAGGAGCAGGTTATCTTCTCCTGCTCTCTGACAGCAGGCTGGGAGGATCTAGGTCTGTATTCTGAAGGGGCAACTGGATACAGCCAGGACAGGCAGGGACCCTCACTGGGCCTGTACACACAGACCATGGAAGAGCTCTCTGGGTCTATAATCTGCTCTATCAGCCTCTCAGCAGGCTGAGGGCCAGAGGGTTGTAGCATAATAAGGAACAGTTAGAGAATTTCAGATCTCAGGATCCAAGGTGCCCTAGATAGAGGGTTTGGGGCATAACCTGGCTTGGAGATGGCTCAGAAAAAAAAAATGTAGATCTTGTAGTACCCAGGGAGAGGGAAAAGATTGGGTAACCCCTGCAACATAACTGGGCTTGGATGGCCACATTGTTTAGAAAGAAGCCCATGAGTCTCTTGTTCTGAGCTTCACTGAGTCAGGTAGAAGAGCCACTTCAGAGTCCTAATAAATTCTTCTCGTAAAATCTAGGAATTCACAGGTAAAAGGGCCAGGTTGTGAAGTGTGGTTTACAGCCCCTAGACTGCCCAGATTAGGAGGCCTAAAACATTCAACTCTCATAAACTCTTTCTACCTCCATGCCACTTTCCCTGAAGTCTTGTGGCTGGACTGGTCAGGAGAATGCAAGTCTAGGCAAAGGGAGAAGGCTGCCAGCCAGGTGCTGTCAGAAACCTCCTAGTCTGGCCCTGGGCAGAAAGGGGGGCATGGTCAGCATGTTGAAGAGCAAGTAGGTAGATTCAGGCAGTGATCAGGCCCAGAGAAAAAAGAAAGGCACTTCTTGGTTGACTTTGTACTAGCAAGAAGGCAGGACACCATTCCAAGAGAATTTGTAAAGGCAGGTCCCCAAGCAAAGCAGGAATGGGATGGGGCCCTGGTTCTAAGTGCAGAGAGATAAAATTGGGCCCTGGATCAAAGCAACCCAGCAACGCATCTGGGCCACAGTACCCGGACCAAAAAGCAAGTCAGCACCTAGGCTGACTTGGTGCTAATTACCTGGAGCTACTGACCTAAAACTTCTTAAATTCTAACTAACAGTTTCTTTAATAAAAATAAGATGTACCCACTGCAGAGCCAAAGGCAAGGCCAAACCTTTTCAGGATTCAGAGAGAATCTAACACGAGTTTCCAAAAGGAAGCATAGCAAGCCAGGAGGGTCCCTGTAGAGCCCCAACTCCTTCTCTACTTCCCTGTTTGACTTTTAATAAAACCTACCACCTCCATGAGCCTCAGTCTCTTGTGTGTGAAGTAAGGGTGTTGGATCCCAGCAGCCATCCACCCTGCAGTGTGTGAAGCCCAGGGTTCCAAGAAGGGGCCTCACAGGCCCTACTGGGGGCAGATGGGAGAGAAGCCAAGAAAGGGAGAGCAGAACCCCAACCCACAGCCGCCTGGAGCAGTTCTATTTTAGGTTAAGTATGTTGGGTTTCTATATAAGATTTTATTTGGAAGCACAACAAGAAAAGGAAAGAAATGAGGAGAAAACAGAGTAAAGGAAAGGAAGAATAAAAGACAGGAGTGTCGAGCTACATACCTCTGCACTCTGGTTCCAGGCTGCTGCTTCCTCATTCACCCTGACACTATCTTGCCACATTCTCAAGAGCCACTTCAATTCCTCGCTGTCATCCTCTCAGGGAAGAATCCATACATAAGCCCTGGAAAAGCCACCGCTTAGATCTCATTTCCCAGCTCTGAGGAGTGCTGGCTTGCAGAGAAGGTAATTGGGGAGGGTTTTGTGGGCTGAGCAGGAGGAGACCTGAAGCCCTGAGCTGTAAATCAGGCTCAGAGGTTTGGATTCCCTGCAGCTTGACCTTCAGATGCCCCCTAGCCTCCAGAAACCTTCACACACACTCCCAGGCATAGGGAAACATGCCCAGCTTCCAGGCTACCCCTGGAAGCCGGGCCCACTTGGAGGAGCTGTTTTGATTTTTCAGGAAACACTGTTCCTAGCCAAAGTGTCCCTCCCAAGAACAACACAGGCAGGGATTTTCTACGTGCTTGGGGGAATGAAGGCTTTGAGAGGCCTTTTGCCATTCCCAGGCCAGAGAGACCCACAGATAACATCCATACCTGAAATAGTACACGTGGTTCATAGTTCTCTTTTTGTTCGAAATGCCTCCCACCTTTGCCAAACTCTGGGCTTTCTGACATATTTTAGACAGTCTTGCTCTACCATGACCCTCCCTGTGTGGTACATCTCTCAATACCCAGCTTTCAAGTCCAGGAATTCCACAAGAGCTCAGAGACACTAGGAATCCAGAGGAACTGAGTATTTCCTTTGAACACACACTCAATCCAGGGAGAGTGCTCGCCCCTCACATAAGAGGCAGGTTTGTTGAAACTACCTAACAGTCTAGGGTAGCAGAAGAGCACTGGGCAAGGAGTCAGGAGAGAATTCTCTAGGCCCGCCCCCTCCACGTAGGCTTGAAGGAGTCACTTCCTCTTTCCAGGTTTGTTCCTCTTCTGTAAAAATGAGCACTTTCTTCCATTCAATGAATCTACATTTGTCACAGGGCCACTCTCTGGTGACATGGCTCTTCCAGAACCAAGGTCAGAGCTCAAAGCAACACAGGAAGTTGGCATTGCACAAATGACTCTGGAGATCACTATGGTACCTTATGTCAACAATCAGTTTTACCTCTGGTGGCCCTGTCTGAAGAAATAAACCAGACACATCCTCGACTCTCTGAAATCTCAGAGGCCAAGGGTGGCCCCCTTATGAGGTGTTCTGACCATGGTTATACCCAGCCCCTGGGGGACACAGAGAGGGGTCTCCTGGAGTGAATCCCAGGAGAGGTGATATCTAAGTTCAATTTTAAAGGATGAGCACTTCTTTGACAGACAAAATGGGGAAGGAAGAATGTGGAGAGGTGAGAGTCGGAGGAATTTCAAGAAATTCCCCAGTAACAAGAGGTTGTGGGATGAGAAGGGAAGGGGAAGTGAGAGATTAAGTAAATGATGCCTCTAGGGGCCTGTGTATGTCAGGCTACGGGGTTTAGATTTATTCTTTCCTGAACAAAATGAGGAACCACTGAAATGCAGGGGAATAACATAATCACATAAATCATTTATGTTTTAAGAAGCTTCACTCTGGCTGTCTTGCGGGGCATGGTGTCATGAGGGGGGAAAAAAAAAAAGAAAGAAAGAAAGAAAGCAGAGAGAACACTCAGTAAGCAAGAAGCAAGAGGTGACAGTGGCCCAAACTGTGTCAAGCACAATGAAGAAGAAGGAATTGAAATCAAAGGGTATATAGTAAGGACTGTTACTGAATGAGCATTTTCCATTTCTAACTTTCTAGGACTCTGCAGCTAAAGAAATCTTCAGCACGCATCTCACCTCCCATTTTTACCCACCCTCCTCCCACACACTGTGAAGTCTGGCTGGCCCCTCCCACTCCTCCGCTGCTCCTGTGAGGCTTAGATAATAGGTGTGGCAGCAGGCCCAGGCATTCCCGCCATCTTCTCCACCAGCACGTTCTGCTGCCTGAGCAGTTGGCCGCCGCCATGAGTGTTAATTGGAGAGACATCTGAAGTGACCAGACTGGTTACGCTGCCGCCATGATAGACACACTCCATCTGCTCCAACCAGGCGCCTTTCAGCACACACGAGCCCGGCCTGATTCCTTGTGCCCAGGACTTGTTAGAAGTGAAGACTCCAAGAAGTTAGATTCCTAGGCTTTTAAACGGAAAAACTGCCTCAGAGAACACTGAGTCCACACCCTCTGGTTTGATGAGGAGGAAAATAAGGCCAAGTCTCGCCCAAGATTCAGAGAGCATGGCCAGGCCTCCTGACCTGGTCCTCTGCCCTTGGCAGGTTGATTAGATGTAAAGCTGGGAGGACACCAATATAGTTTCCTACACAGATTTTTCTCAAACTTCCTGCTAACTACAAAGTGGCTGTGACTTGACTTTAGGACAACATTCTTCATTGAGCCTATCAATTTCTTGGAAATTTTTAATTCAATTTATTGTATTATTGTAGCCTGGAGCATGGGGTTGAGTTCTTTGTCTCACAAATTCGAAGAATGAAATCCATAGACACAAAGGTGAGAGCAAGGTATCAGAATGAATTAGAGTAATAGAAAGAAAACAGAGCTCCCAAAGGGAAGGGCTCAAGAGAGGGATACCCAGAGTGGCTGTTGTCTAGGGGGTTATATAGATCTACACTGTTAAGGGAGATAGCCCCTTACCTAATGCTGGGTAAGGCAGTCTGTGTGCACCGCTCTTCATGTGGTCCAATCAGGTTACAGTGTCTTTTTTTTTTTTTTTTTTTTTTTTTTAGTGGGGACCTGGGTACCAGGCAGTAGATGTCTCACTAGCAGTTCTTTTTTTTTCCCCCTCTCTGCTTACACAGAAGTTGGCCTGACCTTGATGAGGTCTGGCTCATGTCTGTAGTTTCTCAGCCCTGCTACACAGAGAAACCTGACCTCAAAGGAGTCCAAGTTTCCTGCCCATCCGTTTTAACCATTTCTCCTGCCTCATTATCTAGCAGAAGGGACTTTGGAAATCATCTGGTCCAGTAGTTTTCTCATTGGTATTTTGTTATTTGTTTTGTTTTGCTTTAAGCAAGAGAAAGCCTTAATCAGTTGATGAAACTGAGTCTCAGAAAAGGGAGCATTTGGACACTCATGGCATAATGAGTAAATACCAAAGTGTGATAGAACAAAACTCTCTAACCCCCACATGCACATTTTATCATGTTCATCACAACAAACCCCATTGCTACCTACTCCCTGGCTCTAATTGGTAGGGTCAGAGGTGAACAGAGGCTAGCTCAGAGATCCATAACAAATAAGCAATGGATATATATTTTTCTCATTTCAAGCCCTAAAATCTTTCAGTAGACTCTTAAAATTACCTGATCTTGGTATGATATAATTATTAATGCACCACCTACAAAATCCCATGTTTACTTTGAATATGGTCTTGTGTGCCTATTTTACAGAAGAATTAGACAAAAGAGAAATAAAGTCCTTTGCAGTCAATGAGTATCAGGGCCCAGAGGCAGCTGTCTCAATCAATGTTTGGATGCACATCTTGGATCACTGGATCTTATAAGAATTGTAGATCACTGGATCTTATAAGAATTGTGCATCCTGGAAGTCTTAATGCAGGGTCAGCTGCCTCTGAGGACTAAATTCCAGTGATGAATAATAACATGAAACCCCTTGTTGCTAAGCTGCAGCATTAACAAACAACATGGAAACTTCCTTGATTGTAGTGCATCAACAAGGGAGAGAGAAGTCATTAAAGAGACCAGTCTGGGACTCTAATTAACTAAGAGCAAAAGCACCATGAAGAACTAGCAGCTAAAGAGGAGAACCATCCTTCTGATATCCCCAGACAGCCTCATCTTGTTTTCCTCTACTTCCTCAGATTCTTAGAAGGTAGATGTGTTTGGGCCAGCCATGCCAAAGGATGCAGGCAAGAAAGTCAGCAAGGTTTTACGATGAGATACCAGGAAACCAGGCAGCACATTTTAAAAGAAACCTGGTCATCTGTAGGCTAGAGGCATATCTTCTACCTAGAAGAGAGGGAGAGATAGAGGCCCTTGAAGATGTGGTAAGCATGGCTTTTCATGGAGCAAGGTTCCGAAGGCATTCTAATGTAGCCTGTTTTTTATTATGTGGATCAAGTCACTTGACAATGACAGCTGCCTGATTCTTGGAAGCAATGAACAACTTTCCTATGACAATGATAGTGATGAAAATAATAAGCATGGCAGCAATGTTTATTAGCATCAATATTATACTAAAATCACCATTATGACTTTAAAGACAGGTAACACATAAAAACAGCTTTTGTTCTGCAACATCCCTTACTGATTATTATCATAACTGCTTTTCAGAAAATTCAAAAGAGATAGGAGGGGCAGGAATGATGGTAACACCCAATTTCCAGAAGAAACTAAGACCAAGACACTTCAAGTGGATTGTCTAAATTGCATGATGATAGTGGTTGAGCAGCTAGGATTTGGAGAGGGAGAGTGAAGGAGGAATATTTAATAATTTAGACCTGCTAAGTCCCAATGAGGAAGGATGCTGAGTTTTCTTTGGAAAATATGAATGATAGGGGCTGGGGATGTGGCTCAAGCGGTAGCACGCTCACCTGGCATGCACAGGGCGCTGGGTTTGATCCTCAGCACCACATAAAAATAAAATAAAGATGTTGTGTCCACCAAAAACTAAAAGATAAATATTAAAAAATTCTCTCTCTCTCTCTCTCAAAAAAATATGAGTGATAGTTTATCCTTCTGGACTATGAAATTGAAAGGCTACCCTACTTGATTGGGAGTGAGATCCAGGTGTGGATGTGTAATGTAACTTAAAAGGGACACTCTGAAGAATGAAAGCTCCTGGGCTGTGAGTATGAGGCAGACAAAATTCATAGTTGCCTTGGTCATGGCTACATGACAGAAGCTACAGAACTGATAAAGAATTAATTAGTGGCGTGTACACACACACCTCTAGCCTAGCTCTTAAGGCCATGCTTGCATCTTTCCCATGTCTCTCCCCTGCTCTTCCTCTGATGTGAGCTCCTTGATGTCCAACACTATGTCTTTTCCTTCCTCGTATCCTTGATCCCAGCCACACAGTAGTTGCTCCATATTTGTGGAATGAATGTCTGAGTAAATGAATAGGCGAGTGCAGTGGGAGGCCATTGACTGGCAATTCATTGAGCATCACTTCTGACTGAAGTAACCTGCTTCTCCATGCTGAGAAATTGACTTCCATGTATCTTTCTTTACTAGGGCACTCATGTTTACTGTCTTGGAAAGTTTAGTGAGACCCTTAAGAATATGGAGTGTGGATGATAAGAGGTTAAATAATAGTATAAGCCCCAAAGACATACTTAATAAATCCACACCCCACCCCCCGCCACTGCCAAAGCTCCCATTCGGCTGGCAGCATTACTAACCTGATGAAAACCAGCCACCTGAAATGATGCCCACACACCTGTTTCAGCTCACCTGGATTCATATACACAACAACTTCCTTCTAGTTCTGGGACCTCACTCAAAAGACCATTTGATTTAATTCAAATACCCAAAAGATAGCATTTGTTTTAAATTCAAAGGCACACTAGGCATCTACATGTGCAGAGCCCAATGTTAGACATCAAGGGGGTAAGACAATTAATTTGATTGGTCCTTGTTGTCAAGGACCTTATAATATTAAGGATACTATAGTATCGGGCAAATAAAAACAGGCTCTATTTTTTTTTTTTTTTGTGGTGCTGGAGATGGAACCCAGAGAATCACATTTGCTAGGTAAGCACTCTACCACTAAGCTCTATCCCCAGTCCCCCATATCAGGCAAATAAATAAATCAATGCTAATTAGCAGGTATTCATTTGCTATTGCAGTTTTAACAAATTACTACAAAGTTAGTGCCTTAAAATAACACAAAATGATCACCACACTATTTTGGAGGAGAGGAGTCTACAGCAGGGTCTGCAGGGATATGTTCCTTCCAGAGGCTCTCAGAATCTCTTTCCTTATCTTTCTCAGCTCCTCAAGATAGTCCTTGACCTCCAGCTCGTTCCTTTGTCTTCAAAACCAGCAGTGTAGCATCTTCTCTCCCTCTCTGACCTTCTGCCTCCCTCTGTTAAGGACATTCCTGATTGCATGGGCCCATCTGGGTAATGCAAGGTTATTTCCTCATTTCAAGGTCCTTAACCTAATTGCATCTGCAGAACTAACCTTTTGCTATGTAAGGTAACATATTTGCAGGTTCAGGGTATTAGGATATGGGTAATATTGGATGTCATTTGATTACCACACAAGGGACCAATTAGGAGCTTTGGGAACACTAAAAAAGTCAGAGTGAATTCCAGCAAGAGGCCTGGGGACTAAGAACGGTGTCACAAAAAAGCAGCATTTGGACTGATCTTGAATAATAGGTCAGATTTTGACTGACAAGAAGGCAGAGGGCTCAGGAACAGATAATATAGTTTGAGAGTAATATAAGATATTTGTGAGTGTGTGAGAGGGAGGCATTAGGAGAAGAGGCAAATGATATTGTCTGCACTGGAGAAGACCATAAATGTCAGGTGAAACTGAGTTTCCTACACAGAGAGAGAATCCAAACATATTGAGAACTATTGCACCTTCTTAAAAATAATTTTACCAACAGTACACCTGATGTACAAGAGAGAAGATGAGTGCAAGATGGCCAGTTTGAAATTGTTACAGAAGCCAGACCAGTAGATAAGGATCCAAACCACCGGCAATGAGACTGAGAAGAAGGAAAGACTTAGAAACTGAAGATGTAAATTTGTCCGGCTTTGGTAGATAATTTTATATAGGTGAGAAATCTGAAAAAGAAATGAGAAACTAGAGATATAAAAGCAATAACTTGAATTGATGTTCTAACATCAATTGCTAATTTGATAAACAATTAGCCAAAATGTGTGTGGGGAAAGGACAGTTTGGAAAGAGAGTGAATAAGTTTACTTTAGGATATTGGTTGGATCTAAGCTATCCCTGGGGCACCCAAGTGGAGATGCCAACACATAGATAGAATTTTAGAGCCTTAGAGGACCAACTTTCAGATGTAACTTAACAGAGAGATCAGAACTCTTTTTATCTGATGGTCACCTGTTTAGTCTGTCTGTTTCTTTCTCTCTCTCTCTCTCTCTCTCTCTCTCTCTCTCTCTCTCTCTCTCTCTCTCTTTCTTTCTTTCTTTCTTTTTTCCTTAGGACTGAAAAGAAGTATTGTAAGAGGACCTGCTACTATTCACACCCCTTCAAACATGACATTGCTACATGTTAAATGACGGAGCCTGTGCAGGTGCTGCCTTCAGAGAAGCAAGAGTAGAACCCCCTGAGATCAAAGACAGCCTGTGTGGGGCTCAGGCCTATGAACAGAGTCCAGAAGAGTTAGCAAGAAAATAAACCTTAACAGGAGCTGACCTTGCTCTTCTTTCTATGTGTATGTTCAGCCAAACTCTCCTTGAACTTTCCTGCCTCCATGATTTATGGTCTCTCCTACTTAGATTGTTCTTTCCTCCTTTCCATTATGGCTCAGCTCAAATGTTTCCTCCTCTGAAAAGCATTCTGTGGTTCACCTCCAAGGAAATAACTCTTTCCCTTACTATTGTTTATATTTCTTTTGTAATTCTCTGCAGTAGTATTTATTACTTATTACTTTGCATTCTAATCATCTACGTATTTAAGGTTCTTTCCTCACCAAACTCGGTTTTCTTGAGGACCCTGACTGCATAATTTATTTCTGTGAGCCTGGTAGCACCTTACAAAATGACTACTACACTGTCAGTGTTCCACAAATTCAGAATGAATGGGTACAAATCTTCAGGGTGCACTTGTGCAGTTCTCTTCCTTCTCTCCTACCCTTTAATAGATATTTTTTTGTGTGTCTGTGTGTTTTAAAGCAGGGTTAGCTCTTAGAAAACTCCCATAGTATCTCTCATAGTTACTTTCTGAATAACCAAAAACTCAATTGTTGTTGGACTCAGTCATGTGACTTATGACTTGGAGCATAGAGACTTAGAATAATGAGGTTTGGGTTATGCTTATGTTGGACAGATGTGCCACAGGAGCTTAAGGACCACCCAACCTTGGCTCAGAGGTGAGAGAAGAGATGCTCCTTGGACCCTGGAGAGAAGAGAATCTAGGCCATAGCACGAAAATCTTGGTTAACTGAACAGATGTGAATTCTGATTAAGGAGAAAACCGACATAGGCCAGTGGGTACAGCAGAGGAAGTCTCCAGACCTGGATGCAGGGCCTGGGTTGATGTCTAATTAGCTCTGTTACCAAATTTTCCCCTCACTGCCTCGTTCTTATCCTTCTAGTTTCAGTCCAGATGTCACCTGCTCAGATCGGCCTTCAGTGACCACCCAAACAATGAAAGTACGCTGTCATTCCATATTTTATTTGTTATGACACCAGTGTAGTACATGAAATCATTTCCATGTTTGGTTGTTACTTCCTGATTCTTCTTCTAGAGTACAGATAGATTTTGGGCAAGAACTCTGCCTATCTGGTTCCTATCAGGCGCCCCATAATTTGTGCTTGCCATATTGTTGGTACTCAATATTGTTGAGATTGGATAATAAGAAGAAATGGTCTCTAAGAAAGTTCTGTGTCTTCTAATTGTACAATATTTCATTCTGTATACCTCTGATGTCCTTGGAAAGTCTGAGATAAAATATAAATTTAAGGCCCCATCATGAATGTAATGGATTACTCTTTAGTACACTGTAGTGGTTGACCTAATCAGTTCTCATGCTTTTTAAAATAGTATCAATCATATCCCTTGTTTTTGTCAAAGCCTGAAATTAACAGTTTATTTTCTAGCTTAACCCCACAACTACTTATGGGGGAAAGTAGTAGTAGTCTTTTTTCTTAAGGGAGGAAATTTGTAAGCTTAGTGGGTTAAGGGGTTTGCCCAGAACTTTACAACTGGACTTGAGAGAGGCAGTGTTCAGCTCCAGGTCTAGGGATCCCAAGTCCTATGCTTTCCCATTATGATTTATACATTCCTCCGTAGCCATAAGAAAGGCAAATCTCTGTATTGTATGAGAGACACTGTTTGAGGAGCCAGTTTTCCAGTTTATAGTTGTTAAGTCTTTCATACTGGCATAAACAGATGGGTTCATTGGGTCATTTAATTTTGTTCTCTGATAATGCAAGATTAGGCCAACTCTGTCAAAATATTAGGCAATGAGATCAAGGGACTTTGATCTCAGAAAGAGGGAATGTTAGAGATTAAGATTGCAGAGAAACCAGATATCACGAACATTTTTGTTTTAATCCCAAGAGAGAGAACACCAAGGTCCAGAAGAGGAAGTAACTTCCCAATTCTCCTGACTCTAGGTCATTCGGGCCTACTCAACATCTCTTGAAGACAAGGGGGCAATCAGAAGTCAGTCTTCTTTGAAAGGAGTGAGCCAGGATTGCATTTCCTACAACCCAGGAGGTAAAGCCTGAATTGAGAGGCAATGGAAAGAAGAGCACCCTTGCTTGTGGAGTAGGTAGAGTGAGATTCTGTGTTCCTTAGAGCCAACTCCATGGCAAAGATGCTCTCAGGAGCCTGGGAAACTAAGACTGCCATCCCTTGAAAAGTGAGTGTGATGCCTGAGGGTGTCTGCTCCTAATCATGATCAGGTGGGCCAGAGATAGGCCCGACCTTTGTCACCTGTACATTCAGGAAGAGTTTGAAGAGCACCCACAGGTAAACCTGAGAGGTGCACCCTTGGGGGAAAATCATCTCAACAGGCCCAGATCTGAACAGCCTCTAGGGGACACAAGGTACAGAAGATTTTCCCTGGACTCACTTAAAAAAATGGTAGACATTAACTCTTATCCATAATTTTTTTTTCAATTGCAGAATATTCAGGACAACCAGGGAAATTAAAAGTGATTTCCTGTGTGACAGACACTTGTACTTTGGAAGCCTATTGTTTATCTCTACTTCTACAGAAGCAGACTGCTTTATCAAAAATCAAGGAAAGGGTGTTTTCTGAGAATTTGACATTAAACAGTACTTTCTGTAGTAGGAATTAAGATACTGTGCGTATAACCACATGTTATGCTTTCTTTAATGTTTTTATGTCACCCCATCACTCCAACCTGCAGACAATTCTTAAGGGAAAAAAAAATCAGGGACTCCTTTATTCATTCATTCACCAGCTAATGATCAAGACCTAACTTGAAGCTAGGAGCTGTGCTAGGTGCTGGAAATGTGAAAATTTTGGACAGAAGGGAAAGATGGAGACTCAGGACTAGGACATGATTTGCCAAGAAGCAGGAAGTTCTTAAGTGGGGAAATTGGAACTCAAACCTAGCTCTGCCATGTGGCTTTGGGCTCTTCGCTCATACACCCATGCCTCAACACCCTTCTCTCCCTTCTCTCCTGCCTCCCTCTCTCTCTTCTTTTCTTCTACTGATTTACATATTGCTAAATGATGAAATTATACAGTACATAATTCCACAGCAACTCTGCTGCTTAAAAAAAATTTGGGAATGGAGTAATTAGGCAGAAAGGATTCTCAATTAGGCAGTGGATTCTGTTTCTAAAGCAGTAAAGGGGGAAGAGTTGTTTTTTTTTTTTTAACTGTTTCTTGAATATATTTCCATGAAATAATTGTGGCCTAGGAGAGAAGCAACACAGCTCGAACCTGGAACTCTGGACAGGTCCTGAAATGCTATTCTGCATCTTAGTTTTCTGCCTAGTTTTAAATGTCGAGGTTCAGAACCTGATGCCCTAAAATATGGCACATTGTTATGCTGAGTATTTTGAACTGAAAGAGGCTGGAAGGGTCTCAGGAGCAAAGTCGTTCAGATCTTCTCTTGCCCTTCTGTTTCTTATCCTTCCTTCTTCCACTGAAGCGATTCATGGAAACTGTAATTTCTCTCCCAGTGGATCATAGAATCTGGAACCCCTCTCCTCTAAAGTCAGCCATGAATCCTAGAAATGCTCTCTGGTCTCCCTTCTCCTTTGAAGACCCTCACATGGCTAGTATCCTGCCCCATATCCAGGAGGAAGTAATGCCACACAGAGACCAAAAGTTGGACAGACAGGCCTTTCTGTTTCTGCGTGCCAGCTACCATTAGGCCATATCCTTTTGTTCAATCACTTTTCTACACAGGTGGCCCTTCTTCGTAATCCCAGAAGTAGACAGTTTTCCCTGGGGTATTTGGGTCTCCATTTCTGAAGGCTTCTATGACATGTAAAACTTTGATTAAACTCACTTATTATCATACTTTTCTCCTACAGAGTCCTTTAGATTTCAAAAGCAGCCTCCCACTGTAGGATCTCTATCAGCAAGGTGGTGGGCAGCAAAGACAACTGCTTTATTCCCAGGTACCTTCTCTAGTTTTCCTTGTTTATTTTAAGATAGGAAATGTGACAAAAGAGAGTGTGATTTTTTTTTTTAAAACTGAGCTCAAGTCCTCTGCATTTTAAAAGTCAAATGAACTGTACTCAACCCATTTCAGAAAGGGCTTTTGATTACAATTGTAGGGTTTGCTGTTCTGAAGGTACGCAGTCCTAGAATTTCCTCAATAAGAATGTTATGCTTGTTTCCTTTTCTCCTCCTTCTCTTCCTTCCTTCTTTCTTTCCTTCCCTCCCTCCCTCCCTCTTTCCTTCCTTCCTCTTTCTCTCTTGCTTTCTTCCCTCTTCTCTCCTTTCCTCCCTCCCCTCTTTTCTTTCCTCCTTTCTCTTTTTCTCCTCTTTTTCTTCCCCCCTTCTCCCCCTTTCCCCTTCTACTTCTCTTTCTCCTTCATGCTAGGTGCAAATATTTTTTCTTCCTGGGTACATAGGTAGAATTTCTTGAGAGAATGGGCTGCTCTTTTATTAGGAAAATGCTTTAATCAGCATTTTGGCTACTATACAAGGACGGGGCCAAGGCTCATTCTAGAAGTGTGAATTAAGCCAGTGAAAAGATAAATTACTTTACATAATAACGTGCACTGGTCTCTTCCTCACACTGAGATTTCTATTTGCACTTGAAGAGATTTCTGGTGTCCTGGGAAGGTTGAAAGGGTAAGTGCTTTGGTGATAGGATTGGAGAAAGAACTATTTTTAGAGAGGGAGGCATTTGGGGGAAGAAGCCTCCAGTAAGGTACTCCCTTGGAGGGTGGATGTCCATAAGCTACAATATCAGTGAAGTCTGAAGTATATCTTTTAAGTCATTTCCTATTCTATGTCTCTTCATTATCCAAATCTTAGAGTCTTGCACAACAGCCCATGTCAGTGGAGCAAGAGAAAGTGAGCCAATCAGAAGAAGGTGTTGATTCTGTGACCCTAATGAAGAAGTGTGCAAAGATGATGTCCTTTGCCGGAACTGGGGACAAGGAAAACAAGGGTGACTGGAGAGAAGTTAGAATAGATCTCTAGAGAGTTAAATGCCAACTGGAAAGCAGAAAAGGTCATCTTTCTCTAAAATCTTTCAAAGTACTGGATCTCTTGCAGTATAATGGGAAGGGAGTGTAATATTGTATTTGGATATAGCAGTTAGAGTGACAGCTTAGAAGACTAAAGTCATGGGGCCAGCTGGACCCATGAAGATCCTCTGACTCTGTTCCAAATTTGGATAAAGTTCACAGCACCTGATAGGTATTACCTAAAGAGGTTTTTTTCCCAGGCTCCTCTGTGCTGGGAAGCAGCAGAAAATGATGGAAATTTCCAGGGCTGGTCCTGAATTCCTCACACAGCACCTCCAAGGTGGGTAACATTGCAGAATATCCCTCTCTGATCCTTAGTGGGTTAGGGAATGTTGAGTAATCTCACCCCATGGAATAATAGTGCATGAGAGGAGGTAATGGCTTGAATTGTTTAGGATGTTGTAGGAGGTAAATGAAAGATGAATTTCTCTATATAAGAAGGAATGTTTTTGGTGTCTAATTGAGAAAGAGTTGCCATAAAGAGAAGTGGGCAGATTTACAAAACTTACCTCTTCTGTGTGGCATCAGAGGATGTAACTAGAATCAGTGGGTAGAAATGATAAGCTTATTGTAGCTCCACAAAAACAGAGGGGGTGTGGGGAGCAGTAACTGTAGAGCTCAACAGAATGTGAGTTCCTTGTCACTTGAGATAATCAAGCAATGACTAAACAACACTTTGGAAGACAAGCTTTAGTGGGAATTCCAGATGTCCATAAAAGTAAAGCAATTAAATCTCTTAGGTCTTTTCCTGAGGTGAAATTTTACACTTCTGACTGTTCTCCCTTTTCTTTGGCAGCAAGAAGGAAAGCCCAACAAATATTACTTTATTTGCAAAGAATTGCCTCTGACCAAAGGGAAATAAGTCATGGTAGCACTTTCTGACCTTTAAGATCCTGACCTTCCTCCAGCAGAGATATTATGTATTACATAAACACAAATAGCATTGTATTCTACCCCTAGGATGTGAGTTCTAGGGAATTGTTAGAGAAAATCGTAGGTCGAGTTTAGATTGAATGAAAAAGAGTGGGTCTCATGGTCCCCTAGATCTTCCCATGCAAATTAAAAATCTTAAAGGGTTGTGAAACTCTTCACAATGGGATAACATTTTTGCCAGTGTTTGATTTTCTGGGTTGTCCTTTGGAAGATAAGACATTTCTTCAGTGTGGGCACTAGTAGGAGGTCATTGCTTCTCCCAAATTCTGCATATTGTGGGATGGGCTATGCTTTTGCCATCCCGGCTAGTAGAATCTGCCACTGTCTTTAATGGGTAAGCACCACAAAATTAAATGGATTTGATGCCAGACTTTAAAATGTAAAGCTCAGCCAACCCTTTGAGGTTGATGTATCTTAATATTTGCAAGGAAAGCAGAGGTTTTCCTATGAAATCTTGGCAAGGTTCAGTCAGACTAAAGTCACTCTAAGCACATGACGTGAAAATCATTGACAAAAGGATCTCATGGGTACTTAGGCATTGTTTTATAATTTTGCTAATTAAAAATGTATAATGTGCAATTTTGTAATTGGTCACATGACTGCCTCAGGAAGGAATCAAAGAATCCACATGAAAGAAATAAGAGCATTAGATATTGTCTATGTTTTAAGGGAAAAGATCTAACCCAATGGTTTAAGGAAATAAGTACTGTTACTTCTAAGTTTGATGTAAAGCCAACCCTCTGTATAACACAGATGTACTCTGATGCATGTGAGTGGAAGGCCAGAAATTTGCAGTGGAGAAACCTGAGGAAGTGCCATCATTTGGATATGCTTGGGGGTCCCTCCAGGGTCCATGTGTTGGGAGCTTGGTCCCTGGAGTGGTGGTACTGGGTCATGGTAGCACTTTCAAGAGGTGAGGCTTAGTAGGAGTTCCTTGGACCATTGATAGCATGCCCTTGAAGGATTAAGGTAGTTCTCCTGTGACCACTTGGTAGTTCTTGTAAGAAGGTGGTTATAAAAGGAGCAAGTCTGGCCCCTTCTCTCTCCATGCTCTAGTTCAAAGTGTAGCACCTGACCTCTGCATGCACTCCTGCCTGGGTTTGATACCATCTACCATTGGGCACTCACCACAGGCCAAAATAATGCACTTGGAACCACCAAACCTGTGAGTTACATAAACCTACAGAGAGAGAGAGAGAGAGAGAGAGAGAGAGAGAGAGAGAGAGAGAGAGAGAGAATAAAACAAATCTACTATACAAGTAATAAATTGTAAAATTATTAAATCATGCTTTCCAGGAAACTGGAGAATACAACTGAAATATGAATGAACTGTGGGGCAGAATTTTAGGCTGTCAGGTCAAGGTTGCTCCCTTTCTGATCTTGAAAAATACAGGACAACAGAACTGTTCCAAGGACATGGAACAAGCATCAGGCTGTATTGCATTTTTCAAGTATAAAATGTGTGAATGCCGTGGACATAGGATCCATTTCCATAATTCATAATGCTCAGGACAAAAGCTAAGGAGGCAGCCTGAGTCCTAGCTGAACTCGGACCTCTCAGAGGGGAGACTCCAGCCTCCTTTTGCTCTCATTTGCAGAAACACTTACAGGTTCCTCATCAGACCCACTGTTATCAGCCCAGCTGTGCCCAGTAAAATGACTGCACTGAACTGTGTAGAGGTTGTGCTCTTGGAAAGTAATGTAGAAACTCCTTGAATAAAGAGAACCAAGGAGCAATAGATCACTTCCTGTGTCCATTTCACAGGGAAAGGCAATATTTCAAGGAAGTAGATGTTTTACATCTACACAGTTTCCACTTAGCCTCTGACCTACTGTTAACTGTAAATCTGATGACTACCCAGCCGTCAGCTTCCAAGATAGCTTCTCTGTCTCTGAATAAAGCAATGGTAGTAGTGTGGATTGTTGGGAAATTGAAGTGATGGAGGAAGGAAGGGTATGGTTGTGTGTGTGCACAGGTGTGGATGCGCATACCTCCTGGAGCTCTTGGTATATAGTGATAATTTCTTCTTGGTGCCTCTACCATCACAAATTGTTGCTTAGGAATCAGTTATAAAAACAACATTATTTTAGAATGCTGTTCATTTTAATGTTGGATTTCAATCTTGTTTCTAGCCACCAACAGGCTAAGTGACCTTGCCCAATCCATCAAACACATCTAAGTCTCTCTTTCTTGTAGAGTATTTATTCCACAAAGACACATACAGCACCCACTCAGAACAGGCTCTGTGCTAGCTGCCTTAGGGATGAGGGAAAGGAGAAAGAAACAAAGATAAACAAAACACAGTTTTTTCCATCAAGTTCTTAGTAGACTACTTAATTCTTAAAACTCTTCTCACTTGGCTTCTATCTCTTAGCTTATATGGTATCATTTTCTTTCTTGTGACCAGGTCCTGCATAGCCCCATCCCCAGTTTCATCTTTGCTTTATACACAAAAATCATACTCAAACCCTCTGCTTCGCATGTCACCTTCTATATTCTCATTTACAGAATCACAAAGTACACATCCTGCTTACAGTCCCTGACATTTTTTTTATTTAAATCCCAATAGAATCATTCAACTCACTTCATAGAGCTATCACATTTACCATTTTACTTTTATTTTTGTCCTTTCGTTAACGACCATCTCTCCTGCTTGACGAAAACTTCCACATGGGCAAAGCTCATGTCTGCTCTCTCTGTAATCTATCTGCAGAATCTAGTATGCTGCCTGATATACAGTAGGCAATTAACATTTGTCATGTGAGCGAATTGATAAATATTAGGTTTGTACTCTGCTCTTTTCCAGTGTATTTTTCCTAGGAATTATTTAGCTCAATTGCCTTTCTTCATAGATGGGAAAACTTAGCTCCCAAAGGAAAAAAAAATTATTCAGGAATATATTCTATGTTAGATGCTGAAGAATAACTAAACACCAGGGTACCTATCTCCAGGCTGTTTCATGCCATTCTTTTTCCATTTGGGGTGTCATTGTAAATATAGTTGAAATACCTCAGGCAATAACCATGTGTGAAACAACAACAACAACAAAGCGGGGGGGGGGGGGGCGGCGGACAGGAGAAGTTGTTTTTTTTTTTTTTTTTTTTAACAAAATTTTGATAAAGTAACTCTATACTATCTCGGTTTCCAGAGATAGCTTTCCCTCCAGATGTCTCCCACTTATAGTTGGGAGTGCCGAAGAAGAAATTGAGGTAGACTTACAAAGCAGAGGGTCAGTAAAAGCCACAACTATCTGCCTTGTTCTTTTGTTTCTTTCTCTACTCCTCCATCCATGAGTGATTCCTGAAAATGCAATTGCAGGAATCTCCCTGCTTCCTCTCAACATTGTGAGAACATCAGGATGGAGTCAAGGTTCCCGTCTTCAAAGTTTCCTGTCTGCACAATGCTGTCACTGGTTTCCTGAAGAAGGATAGGAAGCCTCTCCTCCTTCCTCCATGTTTTATGTCCTCTGTAATCTGTGCTTAGTCTCACAGAGGCTTGTGCAGAACAAACAGATCTTATCGGCCTCAAACCCTTCTCTCCACATAAGCCCCAAACCAGCACCCCTGATAACCCAAATCATCTTTCCCAGGACAAAGCACCAACCAAAGTCTATAAATGAGCATTGGTGGGGATGGGGCTTGGGGAGAAAGAAGTGTTGTCTACATTGTTTTAGGCTAGACTCAGCCATCAGGAACATCTTTTTTATTAGTCACTGGGCTGAGGCAGCTAGAAAATTCAGATTCACCAACAATAAAGCTGACACCAGTGTTCTGCCTTATAACAAAGACATTTTTTACTGGATTCAAAGTGTCCCAGGGGAAGTTACCTCTTATCTTGCAGGGCTTCCTTTTTATCGTTTTGCATTTTGCACTGAGTGCAGTCCATTAGGCTTGTCATGGAGGCTTCCACAACTCATGTCTAATGTTTATAGCACATTCTGTGGATTAACTCAAATTGACGTCGCCTTGACATCAAAATGAACACTTGGAGGGTTGGTTAGTTTTATATGTCAAGTTGACTGGGCTAATGAGTGCCCAGATAGTTGCTAAAAAATTATTCCTGGGTGTGTCTGTGAGTGCATGCAATCGTTTGTGTGCATACCCTCCAAAGTTCAGTTATGGCCAATGTAGTAGTATTAAGAGGTGGGGCCTTTAAGAAATGAATGATTAGATGCCCTCAAAAAAGGGCTTAATCGAAGGGATTCATCCCCTTTGTACCCTACTACCTTCTTCCCGTGTGAGTACACAGCATTCCTACGCTCTGGAAGGCACACTGTTCAAGGTGCCATTTTGAAAGCAGAGAGCAGTCAGATTCTGAAACTTCATCCTCAGCTTTCCTGCCTCTGGAACAGTGAGAAACAAATTTCTGTCTTTATAATTTACCAAGACTATGGCATTTTGTTACGGAAGCACAAAATGAATTCAGGATATTTCTGGGAGAGAGCAGTATTTGAGTCAGTAGACTAACTAAGGAGTATCCACCTTCCCCATTGTGGTTGGGCATCGTCCAGTTTGTTGAGGGCTTGAATAGAAATAAAGTGAAAAGGAAGAATAAGGGAAATTTTTCTATCTTCTTGAACTGGAACACCTATGTTCTGTCCTTAGACACAAGAGCTTCTGATTCTTGGGCCTTTAGACACAAATTCAATTACACTACAGGATTTTTTGGTTCTCTAACTTTCAGACAGCAGATGGTAGGACTTCTCGGCCTCCACAATCATGTGAACTAGTGTGTGTGTGTGTGTGTGTGTGTGTGTGTGTGTGTGTGTGTGTGTGTATTGGTTCTGTTCTCTGGAGAATCCTGAGTAATTTATGCTTGGCTAGAAATCATGCCAGACTGAAGGATGGTGAAATAGAACAAAGCCCTACTTGGTCTCTTGTAGTAAGATCCTGGTGGCTAAATGGAGTTTTTCTACTCTTTTCTCCACCTTTTAATTTACCCTTTTATTTACTCATTCATGAGGATTTTGGCTAGGATTTGAGATACAAAAATCTAACCTTGAACTCAAGATATACACATAGCCCAGTTATATTGAACATATGACAACAGAAAGCATCTAGCATCTAGTATAGTACAAGCTGCAAACTGGCCTTTAGGGTATCAGACAGAGAAGCAGGTAGAACCCACATGTTGGGAGAACACAAGTAAACTCTAAGAAGATCTGACATTAAGAGGGAAATGCCAAAGCAAGATAAAAAATGGATAATAGAGGCCTGGAAATTGGGAGTGGGCAAAAAGATGGCTTAGCAGGACCAGACGTTGGGCAAAACCACCCATGTATATTTGGTTTTAAATAGAAGCAATCCAGGAGAAAGGAAAGAGTGTGCATGAAGATTGGAACATGTATAGCACAAGTGGACTCCCAGAGACAGTTGGGCTGGCATAGTCAGCAAACCAGTGGAAACAGCTCAGACCTGTGATGGGCCTTGAAGACCACTTTGCTGCCTTGAGTTTGATGTGCTAGTTTTATAATGCCCGATTTATTTGGTTTTATGGCATATCTAAGTAATTTATCGAAAGCAATTATGAGCAGATCCCTGGACTCCACCAATTCTCCCTGCTGTCTGAGGACTCCCAATGCTGCAGATAGAGAAGGCAGGCAAAGAGAGCTACACTGAGAACTACGGATGTGGTGGGGAAGTGGAAACCAAGCCGACATTTGGTATGTTGTAGCATTCCCAGCTCTGGTTTAACACAAGCGATGTGTTTCACTCACAAACTGGCACTGAGAGCTCATTTACATTTAAATAAGAGGCTTGTTAATGCCAGCAGGAGGACGCTGTCAATGCCAAGCCTGGCTCAGGATTCCTGCCAAGGAGTTTCTAAGAGCATCGCTCTAGGAAACTCCCCCAGAAGAGAAGCAAGCATGCCTTCTCATTAAGACAGCTCCACCACAGTGACATTTGCCTCAGAGCGGCAAGCCTTTGGCTGGGCTAGAAGCAAGTTGTTGAGTCTTGGAAAGTTAGCTGTTGCCAAGACAGTCGTTTAGTTCAATTTGGCTCCACGCACACTCAGAGACCACCTGGCACGTGGTGCCCTGGTTGGGAATATGGCTAATTCCTGCCCTCTGGCACCTCCCAGGCATGTTGGCAGGACCAGGTGTTCCTAAGAAGCATGTGCAGAAGATCATGCTACAATATGAAGAGTCAAGGTCAGACAACTCTTACCATTGAAAGACTCTCCCTCATGCAAACAGAAACCCGTTTGTCTTAAACGAATTGTGCAGTCAGTCACATGCCTACAGATGCCAAGCAGGGAACATGCATGAGTGAAGTGGCTATTTATAAAACCCTCAGAAGTTGCTGGGATTGGGGTAACCTAAAAGGTACCTGTCTAGTCCAAAAGAGTAACCAGTACTCGGCAAGAACTGAGTTTTATAAATATGGATCATGTCCTAAGTTTCTTGAAGATTAATGAGGCAGACAGACATTAAACAAGGCTGACAACACAGTTTGTAAATGCCATCATGGGGAAGTAAAAAGCACTGTAGAAGCACATGGAAGTAATAGAGGCATATAACCCAGCATCTAAGAAGCACAAAGGAACTGAGGTATCAGTTCAACCTGAAGGACAAGCAGAGGTTACTCAGAGAAGAAAGGGTGAAGAAAAAAGGGAAGAGCCAGGACAAAGGCTCTGAGGCAAGAGAGAACAAAGTCATTTGAGAAGTTAAGGAAATTTTGATGGAAGGAACTTAGAATTCAGGGTAGGGAAAGGATGGAGAGGTAAGCAAGACTAGGCCCAGTAGGGTTTTCTAAGCCACTGAAAGCATTTGAACTTTAAACTCAGAGCAATGAGGTTAAGCAGAGGAATGACAAGGTCAGGACTGATGCTAGACACATTCTCTAAAGGTAACATAAGACAGTGCTGATGCAGGAAGCAGCATGGTAGATAAGGAAGCTTGCAGGACTTGAAGTCAGACAACCATAGGCTCTGGCTCTAGCCCCACAGCTCTGTGAACACGGGCAGTCTTCATTTGCCTATAAAATGGTAAAAATGTATATGGGCATTCGTGAACTGCTAGGGGAAGGGGAACTGTCATTCCTGCTGATTGTCTGGGAAAACAGTCAATTGTTATTTAAACCTTCTTGTCAGGGTTTTTGACACCATGTATCAGAATTCTTAAGAACACACATTCTCTTGGACATTGCAATTACATTTATAATATTTAGCCTAAGGAAAAAGTGAAGGATGTATGCTAATATTTAGCTACAACAGTGTTCAATGTAGTGTTGTTTATAAGAGTCAAAAAATGTGGGGGCAGGATTTAAGTCTTGGCCAGCTAGATATACTCAGTTTTTGTTGTTGTTGTTGGTGGTGGTTTTTTTCTTGCTAAGGTCATTTTTTTTTTTTTGCTGTTTACTAATTTTTTTTAAAAAATGTTTTAATTAATTATACATGACAGTAGAATCCATTTCAACACAAATGAAACAAAACTTCTCTTTCCTCTGGCTATACATGGTGCCGAGTCACACCAATAGTGTAATCATACATGTTTATAGGGTAATGATGTCAATCTCATTCCACCATCCTTCCCATCTCCACATCCTCTCCCTTCCCTTCACTCCCCTCTGCCCAATCTTAAGTTCTTTTATTCTTCCCTATGCCACCCCCACTTATGGATCAACATCTGCTTGTCAGAACCGCTGAGGTCATTTTGACCTATACTATTTAAGTAAGATTGAGTCAGGCCCACAGCTTATGTACAGTGAAAACCTTATGGCCCAAATCCCAATTCTCCTAGTTGCCTCTGCCTGCAAATTCTTTTTAATTCTCCATCCATATTCTGGCCCTTCTCTGGCCATCCCTTTTTTGCAATAAGCCTTCCTACTTAATACTGCCCAGCCCAAATACCCTTCAGTCCCCCAGGTACCTGGGACACAGGCAGGGAATATGGTCAGCTTTTCCTGAGAGTTTGGGCAATGGCGGGGTTGACATCCTAGTAGACAAACATCTTGCTTTGTGCCTCCTTGCTCCTCTCTTTCTGTCTAATTTGCTCTTATTTTTCAGGGTTTCTTCCTTTCTTCTTCTAATTCTTCTTCTTTTTTCCCTTTGAGGTTCTAGAGATTGAACCCAGCACCTCATGCATGCTGGGCAAGCACTCTACCACTGAGATATACTCCTAGCCCCCAGGATTTCTCATTCATAGTCTGCTCTTTGGCTACTCATCCCTAAGCTATTTACTTTTCTTCATATTTTCACAAATTTATGTGGTTCACTACTTCTCAGTCCCCACTCAAGCCTAACCAAAGACTCATGAACAGGTTCCACTCAGGGTCTTACCTGTTAACAGCATTAACAGCACAAAAATGTCAACAGGTTTTAAGATTCCACTTCTTCCCTTGGTCCCCAAGTGGTCTCAGTAATTGGAAGAAAACAGTACCAGGCTTTATTTCCTTATTCATGTGACATGCCAACCTCCTCCCATTTTCAAAAGCAAAAGAGGAATGATAATGTTGGTACTCCCCTTGGAAATAATCTCAAAGTCCATAAATTGGGCACAATATAAACCATGTATAGCTATGCAACAGGCATAATGAAGCAAATAAGAAGATGTTATAGAACAAGTATTGATATGTTCAAGATATGGTTAAAGGAGAATGTTCAGCATATATGATTACATGAAAAGTGAAAGCAGAAAATAATATACCACATGTAATTTAAGTTTTTTTTTTTTTTTTTTTAAATTTTGCTGCAGTAGCAGTACTAGGGATGAAACCCATGTTCTCACACAGGCTAAGCCAAGTGCTCTACCACTGAGCTACATCTCTAGCACACTCACCATTTTAACCATTTAAAATGTATATTCACTTACATGCATGCAGAAAAAACACCAGAAAAAAATGGTATTGCTGGCTATGTCTAAAGCAATGGCTGTCAATGAAAGTAATACTTTCCCCCTAGGGGGAATTTGGCGCTGTCTAGTTTCCCATGTTTGATTGCTCCAAATGAGGGCAGATGTACTAATGGCATCTAGTGGGTAGAGGCCAGGATGCTGCTAACCATCAGATAATACATAGTATAGCCTGAACAACAAAGCATTATCCAACTCCAAATTCAATACTGTCAAGGTTGAGAAATCCTGCTCTTGATGATGGGTTCATGGAATACTAAAACTTTCTTTGTACTTGTTTGTACTTTGTATTTTTTTCCACAATGAGCATATAGATTTTGTGTAATCTTTTTTTAAAAACACATTAAGAGAGCTCTTCTGAAAAAGAGATAGAGAAAATGCCTATATATTTGCCACGAAATAACTCATGAAAAAGTACTTTAGCACAGTGCCTTAGGTCCCTTGCCACAACATTCCCTTTCTCTAAACACTGTTCTTTTAATTGAAGATCCAATACCCCAGACGTGGCATATGACACGCTCACTGACTATGCTACTAGTTATGCTGCCTAACATGGTCCAAGCCTTTTGGGCATTGTTGTCCTGTCGTAAACTCAGTGAATCTGATGTTAACAGAATATCTTTGATTTTTGTCACATATGTGGTCCCCTGAAGCATCTTTTCAGAACCAAAGAGGTAGAACAGGTGTCTAGCTAGAGGAGACAGGTTGCCTGGCACAGCTAGCGTTCCAGGCTACTGAGCCTCCATTCATAGAGATCTTGTTCATTGTCTCAAAAAACCTTTGCTAGAGAATGGTTCTTGTGGTCATCAAAATATGTTTGCTAGGAAGCTTAATCACTTGAAGAAGTAGTTTATAGCCCCCACAGACTCATCAGCTGTGAACATTAGCCTTAATTAGTAGCTGAAAATAGTGATGATTTAGCAGAGCCTCTGCATTTGATGGCTGTGGTTTTTGGGCCACCAATCACAGTTGAAAAGAAAAGGAGACCGTTTCTGCCATGTAATGGATTCTTCTTCCTGATTCCCAGGGAGCTGAAAGGTCTTGTGGAGAATGGCTTTCCCTTTGACCTTAAAACTGCTGGAAACTCAGAGGTTAGAGAAATGACTCACAGCAATAGAAAAATGAATCCCACAGTTGGTAGGTGCTTTGGTTGATTTTCCAAGGGGATCTCTGTGTGTGCCTCCTTATGAATACTCTAGCTTCCAACAACTAAAGGAGCTATTGCTCTCAGAGAAGGAAATTGTTCCCCTTTGTCCAGGGATAGTAGACTTTCTCTGAAAATAACAGGAGACAATTGACTCCTGATGCCACCAGATTGACTGGGGGAAAGAGAAGCTGACATTGCTTACTGTTCAAAACAAAGCCTAATGGTAGAAACTTAAAGAGATTAAAGCTAGAAGGAGTCAGGTAAGACAGTCACACCTCCCAAAGTTCTAGAAAGAGACAGTGGAGAAAATATCGAGACTCCACTCAGTCCAAAAGACTTGAATCAAGACAACTTTTGTTATCCATCATCTGCCATGGATGGTGTGAGAAGGGCCCCATCTTGTCTCCCAGAGGCACTATTGATTTAGCAGAGCCTTCGCATTTGATGGCTGTGGTTTTGTTGTTGTTGGTGGTGGTGGTGGTTTTTTTTTTTTTTTTTTTTTTTTTTTTTTTTTTGCCTGTGCCCTCCATTTCCAATCCTGGAAGTCAGTCCTAGAGATTTGGTTCTGCTCATTTTTCTTTCTAAAGGAAGCCATTCCAAGTCATGTCTCCAGTGATCTAGTGCACATGGTACAAGGCTCTGAATCCCTCTACTCTATGCAAACACTACTCATTTCCCCAAGGACAGAACTAAGAAGAATAGTCTCCAGGGAGGCAGAAGAAACTGTTGCTAGCTCACAGGTGTGAGGACTTGTTTTTGAAGGAACAGAGCTCCTGAAGAAGTGGTGCATTCATGTCCAGCCTAGACCCTGTGGTTGGGGGCGTCCTGGTGATGCTGCAGATATCAGCATAGACAGGGAAAGTGTTGGCTCCTCACTCATAGACCTGGGAAAGGTCCTTTCTGACTTGGATTGCAGTATTATTTATCATTCTTGAGAATAACTCAGAACAACACAATCAAAAAAAAAAAAAAACCTTTTGTTAAACTTAAGGGCACTGTTGGGAGTTTGGTTTTTTTCCCCCCCTCTCTTCCATTTTTTTTTGTCTTAAGTAGTTATGATGTGAGGAAGTCATTCTGTCCAGAATGTGAAGTGTAACAACAGCTTGGAACTTTTCCACTGTACTGAGGCGAGGAAAAAAAAAGCCAGAGGAAGTAATATTAGTCAGTATTTAGTCACACTTGAGAACAATGGGATAGTTTAGGTTGGCTTGACATCACACATTTTCATCTCATTATGGCCAAGATGAAGCCCTTTCAGTTGGGAAATTTCATCCTGTGTTTGAAGGGATTGAGGACCTCCTTCTAGCTTCCCCCAATACAGTTCAAGAATATAAAATCGTTCTTCAGAGTCCACAAGGGAAAAAAGATTTTGCATACAAACTAAATAAAACAAGAAAACAATAGAGTGGAAAATATCTCAGAGACCACAAAGAACAAGTCCAAACTGGCCACTCTTCCTCTCCTCCTGGAGAGTTGTCATTGACTTCCCTTTGCTCTACAACAATACCTCTGTCTCTATTTTCTTTAGGGAGAACTCCAGAAAGAGAGGACTTCTACCCCTTACCATCCCAAACAGAAGCCTTCATTTATCCAATTGTCCATTTAGCTCATATTTATTCAGGCCGGCTCTATGCCTGGTACATGTATACAGGGGAGAGTATACCAACTCACCTAAATGGAAGCTGAGTAAAATTTTAGTTTTAGTTTCATATAACTATCCTAGAATATATGCTGTTCAAAGTTGCATAGGAATACATCAGAGTGACATACATCAGAGATTTCCTGGAAGGGGTAACTTGTGGGCTGGGTCTTTGAACACGTAGTGTCAAAGATGAACAAAGCAGACAGCACAGGAACAGATTATTTTCCCCAGTAACTGCTGATGGCAGGGGAAAAGAGCTGAGCTTTTTTCCCATTTGTGCAGAGATGACTGGGCATTTTAGAGCCATATTGAGAGAGTAGAGATGGGAAGTGAGTAAGGGCTCAGGCATGGTCAGAAAAGTGAAAAATTACAATAAGTGGCTGACTGTGTCTGCTAACTGCTAAAATCAAATTTGGGATACTCTTTTTTTCATAGAGACCAAGGCCCTATTCTTCCTCCTTCCTGATGATTACATTTAGAAGAAATGGCTTTTGGGACTCTGAGAAATATGCCTAAGTTTTAGAAAAAATAGATAATAGATGATGACAGAGAACGGATTTATGTAAATGCTTGAAGAGGGAGTCAGGGACCTATTGTCAGGTCTTGGCTAGAACCAATGGTAAATTCTTTGTTTAGCCAGGGGCTTTTCTAGTCAGGAGCTCAAATGTGAGCTACAGTGTCCCAGGGTTGCTGCCTTAGGCTACTAGAAGTCACATGAGGGTTAGTCAAGTCTTCAGTGAAGGGTTCAGACAGTCATTGTGTGGCAATAGTTCTTGCAGAGTTCTCAAGAAGTGCCAATCAAGAAGGGAAAGGAGCAGACTAAACACAGAGAAGTTAAGTACAAAGGCACGGTCTGTTTGAGAGTGGAATGTGGTTTCATGGCGGGTGCGTTGGGGAGAAGTGGGAATAAAAAAAAAGCCAGAAAGGTAACCTGAAGACAGCAAAGTCATGCTAAGGAATTTTTTACTGTGTCCTAGGGATAACAGAGACAAGGCAAAGGTTCAGTTCAGGAGGATAGTGAGGCCAACTTGTGGCTGGGAATGCCAGGCTGGTTACTGTGGAGAATGGCTTAGAGGTGGTGGTGATGGGTGAGTTCAGAAAGACTGAGACAGGAAGATGAGTGAGAACTCTGTGGAATGTTTTCCTAGAGGAGTAGAAGAATGAAGAAAGGCAGGGTGGATCAAGTGAGGGAGATGGATATGAAGGAGAAAGAAGGACAGGATGCAGGGATGAGAGAGGGGGATCTGGGGTAAAATCAAGGCTTTGGTGCTGGGTGACACAATAAATACATAGACTTATTTGACATAACCATCTTAGTTCTGCTTCTTCCTTTATATTTACTGGGGTGATTCCCTTTATTAGAGAATTGGTACGGAGGGAGGCTCTTTGATCTGAATTTAAGGATTTTGCTTGTGGGACTTCATGCAAAATTCTCTACCATTGTTGGTGTTACATCATCATAAGGAAAGAATGAGAATTTTATTGACTTCCTGAGCAAAATAGCCAGACAGAAAGAGCCGAACTTGGGAGAAGTTGAAGGAGAATAAATTTAATTCCATTGGATAATCACTTATTTAGGGTTGATATTGTGCCTGTCTGCACTAGATACTCTGGGTAGAGGGGGCCTAAATCATAGAAATAATTTCCTTTCTGGAGGAATCTTGGTAATAGTTTGGTAGGCAGATGTACACAGCCAAGGAATGGTGAGGTGATCATTTGCACTTGAAATTGATCACTGCAAGAAGGAATGATCAATTTCAAGAAAGAAAAAAAGTGAAAACTTCACAAAGAAAGGTCCTTATAAAAGATTCCAGAGGCAGAGAGTATGGTAGAGACAGAAAGACAGTTTATTCATCAGTCCTCTGTGTGTAGACTTCAGTTTTGCACTTTTATAGACAATGGAGCTATGTACATCTTAGTACATATCTCTACATGTGGACAAGAGCAGACTCACTAGTTCTTATAGTTTGGATCTGGAATGTCTCCTAAAGTTTCCCTAAGGACTTGCTCCCTGAGTGGCACTACTGGGAAATGGTGAAATCTCTTAAGAGGTGGGACCTAGTGGAGGTTTCAGGTCAACAGAGGCATACCCTCAAAGGAGATTGTGTGATCCTGGTCTCTTATTTTCTCTTTCCTTGTTTCCTGGACTTCATTAAGTGAAGAGCTTGCCCACCATGTGCTCCTCATTATGATATGCTGCCTTGCTACAGGCCCAAAGTAGCAGGGCCAATTAGTCATAGATTGGACCCTCCCAATCTGCTAGCCCAAATAAATATTTTCTCTTTATAATTTGATTATCTCAGGTATTTTTTATTAAAAGAAAGCTAATACACTATGCTAATAACACTAGTACATCATTATCTTCATTAGATAATATTAAATTATTTTTCAAAGTGATTTTTTTTTACAATTTACACTCTCTTTCTGTATATAAATACCTATTGCTCTATATCATCTCCACTACTTGGCATTATCAGACTTTTCGAATATGCTGATATGGTTGGTATCAAATGCTAACTCATGTTAATTTTAATTATCATTATCATAATAACCAACTTAATTCTTTCATTGTCAATTGACCATGTATATTACTTTTTCCATGAAATGCCTGCTCTTGTGCCCATTTTTCTATTGAATTTTCTTTTCCTTAGGAATTTATTTTTTAATATTCTGGATAGTAATCCTTTGTCATTATTATGTCTGATATATAGCTTTTCCCAGATTGAAGCTATTATGAGTCTTTTCATTAACTAAATTTATTAATTTTAATGGAGCTTAACTTTTCCATTCTTTTAGTTATAGCTTTATGACTTTAAGATTACAAAATATTTCTTCAAGAAATATTTTGTAATCTTAAAGTCATAAACATTTTAAAAATAGGCCTTAAAGATTTGTTAACATGAGGTAAGCATTAGATATTACTTTTCTATATTAAAAAAATTATCAAAATATATTCTTTCCACAATATTATTTATCAAATTACCATAAATGAATGATTTTGTTTAAGGATTCTCTGTCATAGTCCATGTATATTTTTATCTTTTAAAAATGCAGATAATATACTGTTTTAATGACCTTAACTTCATAGAAAATCTTATTGAATAGAGATAATTATTCTTCTTTGTTTTTCAGAAACATCTTCAGTATTTTTATATTTGCTTTTCTATGTCCCTTTTACAATGAGCTTGTTTATGAAAAATTCTGGTGAGTCATATGAGAATTCCATTAAATCTCTGACTCAATTTAGGGAAAATTTACATTATTGTGATACTATTTTCCTTTCTTTGAACATGATATATATTTCCATTTATTCAGATCTTCTTTAATGTCTTTCAGTAAAGTTTTATTATTTTCTCCATTAAGGTCTTGTCCTTTTAAAAATGTTTTAGGCAATCTACATTTTTTGTTGCTATTATATATGGTTTATTAACACAGTTTCAAACTGTGACTGTTATCCTACACATTAACATACCCAAATGGATTGTGTGGGGTATAGTGTTATGTCTAGCAAACTTGCTGAACTCTTTGATAGTGTGTTGTCTATTATTTTGAGTTTGTGTAAAATTTTCTATAGTTGTATCATCTATAATTAATGGATATTTGTCTTCTTGCATTCCACTTTTTGTTTTACTCATGTTATCTATTATAGCTATAGTGAAGACCAACTAGAGTCTTCACTATAAAATTAAATAGAAGTAGTTAAAATGGAATTAAAAGTATAGTCATCCAGTTATTTATGATGAGTGTAGAAAACATTTTGTTTATGATTTGCAGTAATTATTTCTAATATGTGACTATTTGGGATGATTTATATAGAAAATCTTTTTTCTTTTCTTTCTAGTCCTAGTTTGTTAAGTTATATATGCCTTATTTTAACATTCATTTTTTATGAACCTACTGAGATACTACCATCAAAAGACTTTTCTGTCCTCCTCAACCTCCCTGGTGCTGAGGATCAAACCCAGGACTTCATGCATGATAAGCATGTGTTCTACTACTGAGTTATATCCCCAGCCTAAGAATTTTCTGTTTTGTCCTGTGACTTACATAGACTTCCTAATGTTCAGTTACTTCATAGTTTATGCTAGAACTGGGCAGAAATGAGTCAGGTGGCCAGGACTCAAGATCCATCTTGTCATTAATTTGTGTCCTTGGGAAAGTGTCTTCTTATCTCTGAGGCTTGATACTCCTTCATAAGACTGAGTAAATTGTCTATAAAGACCCTTCTATTTCTCATATTCCATAAATAAGAACAAATGAATGCATGTGTAGTGTTAGACTGCAGAGAGCTGAAGGGGAGATGGCAAAAACATAAAATGAGTGATGGAGAAAAACAGGGGAAGGGAAGACAAAATTACATCTTCAATGTCCTTTTTGTTTACAACTTTCTGGCAATAAATTATGAATATCCTGAGTCTCCGTGATTTACCTGCTGCTTGTTTGTTCAAAAATACATCTTGTATCTGGCCGCATTTTGCAGAGTCCTCCCATCTGTAGTTCTCAGATGTTCTAGCATTTGCACACTGAGACATGCTACTAAAAAGATAAAGCTTGAGACCTAGGTGGGAAAGAGAAGGGGTACTTTTTTCTGATATTCACAAAAGGAGATTCACATATGCTTTTGTTCTAGTTCTTTCTAGGGTTTAATGCATGGAGTGTCTTGATTCTCTTAAAGACCTGCTACTTGAAAAGTGAAAAAAGTATTTATTAAATGAATGGAATTCTTGGATTATTAATGTTGTCTTACTAGCATAATCTTCATCTACAAAACAAAGGTAAAATCTTCAGAGAACAATTGAAAATGTTGTAAGGGCAAAGTTTTGAAAAAGGTGAGTTACTCTCCTCTGGTCTGATTCTTACTTTCCTTTCCAGGTAAGGATTTATACTCATATCAGCCCACCCAGAATCTAGACTCCTTGAAAGTAGAAACTATTTTATAGCTATATCCCTTCAAGATGCCTAGTGCATAGTAGGTTCTCAATGTTTAACAAGTATGCCAGGTACAGATGTAATTCAAGTGTAAGAAGTCAGCCAATTGCTGATGAAGATGGAAACCCCCACCCCCAGCAACCACTCATTTGGATCTAGCTTTAAAAGGGAGAAGTTATTTATTTGCAGGGTTCAGACTGAGAGTGGTGAAGTGATTTGAGAACACGTCAGACCTCAGCTCAGCTGTGCTCCCAGGGAAGAGTGGGGCTTTCACACTCTGTGGCTTCATGCTTGCTTCAAGAGACATTCTGGTTCTCTGAGGACCATATGGAAAGCAAATGATGTAAAAAATGAATCACAGTAAGGGGTTACAAGAAAAAGAAACAGAGTTTATCTGACTCAAAAAGAATTCCACACATAGGCAAGTGAATGTAATAAGAAGTTTATTGGATTTCTAAATATAATCAAGTCATTGCAGTTCTTTTACAGAAAAAAAAATACAATTTCAAATTTATTCTTATAGAGCACTGGAAAAATTTAATTGGTAGAAAAAACTGATAGAAAGTAAATAAAATCATGTTTTAATATAGTTGAATAATGTATAAATACAAAAGAAAATACCCAAATCACTTGCTTATAATAGGCTTTATTCTCTTATTTTCATAAGGAATCACATGTGCTATTCTGGATGTGTTAGTGATGGTTTATGACGTAGTGAATAAATGCAACTTTCTCAAAATAAAGTAACAGACAGACACCTGCATTTTAGGAATACCATGGCTCTGTCAAAATCACATATGTGAAAATAAAATCATATTTTCTATGTGTCTTTCTCTGAAGCCAGGGAGGCTATTCAATGTCTGCTCAGCACCTGCTCTTGGTGGATACATTCAGCATACAGAAAGCCTGGCTTCTTCCTTACTCCTCCTTGTACTTGATCTATTCACTTACAAACATCTTTTAACCTTTGAATAAAACTCTCTCTCCTTCTCCCCCAACTCAGTTTTACCAAATGGAAGGAAATGGGGGGTCAAGCTATGGAAGACAGATCCCATGCCACTGCGCTCAGACACAATTCTGTATTCCATAGAAGGAGCCCCTTACATAACTAGGGGGTGAGTGCAGGATCATCAGATTGAGATCTAAAGCAAGGCCATGCTGTGGTCTTTTCCAGATCATTTGTTTCTTTCCAAGGAGAAAGACATCTGCAACCCAATGCCTTTATGACATTACAGAGAGATTCCTGAACTCTTCTAGGACTCAAATGTGATTGTCCCCCAAATTAAAAATGACTAGGGTTGAAACTGGACAAGGTAAAAACAGAAAAGGAACATCAACAGGAAGGTTGACATTTTTAGTGAAGAGTAACACCTTTCTCCAAAGAATTGACCAGTCACCTGACACAATGGTTACTGAAAAAGGTTGTCATACTCCTGAAATTATTAAACACTGCTCTGTTTTGCACACCTGGTTATGTAAGGGGCTCCTTATGTGGAAAACACAAGGGTGGCTGACAGCAATGGCACACTGGATCTGTCTTCCAGAGCTTGTCCCCCTTTAATTCCATTTGATGAAACTGGATGGGGTGGGAGAAAACTTTGGGACCATCAGGACATCAATAGCCTCCTTGGAGAAAGACTAAGTGGACATATCACACTTCCCTCAAACAGAGGCATATTCAAAGTGTCTATGGAGCCAACTGACTTAGAAGGAAAGGGAGCGGCTTGGCAAGTGTAATCTGCCAGCTGGTTGAGTCAGACGACACATTGAGAACAATCTTTTTTGGAATCATGTCCTCCCTTCAACCCTTCTACAGTCGTGTACTGTCTGTCTGCCTCATCCTGTCTACCTGGACCCTCTCCTGCTGCCAACACTGGTTAGAATCCATTCTTCTAGGCTATGTTGTTGTTTTAGTAACAATTATCAATAGTTCTTCTGACGCTGACAGAACTATGGAAACAAAAGCCATCAAATAGCATGTACTACTATCTTTAGGAGTCAGAGTAAAAATGCTCTAAGAATCTGGCGGAGACATTTGGACCCCTGAGCCTCCAATTCCCACAGCCAAGACTTTTCTTTAGTTTTCTCCGGTAGCCTGAGAGATAAAAGAAGAAGAAACATGCTGACACTCTAAATCCACCAATGCTTAGTTTATAAAACACACAGATGACACATATCCTAATGCAAACCTGGATCCATTAATTCATTTAAATGTCTTTTTTTCCTGACCGAATCTTCCAACTCCACAGAGCAACTACAGGAAACCTCAGCAATATGCCACCATTCTTGGGATATAAATAAAAAGTGACTGTATCAGCAAGGAACACGCTGGGAATGCGCTTGCAGCCCATTCTATGGTAGCCACTCAAGGGGATATTGGATGTAAGTGACTTTTTCCCATTTGGCGTGGTTTCTCTTCTCAGCACCTACTCCTTCTGATGGTATGCTTTTGAAGGCTGAGCAGTACGACTCTGGGTACCGTGTGTACATACATATGTAGGAATAACGTTTATGTGTCTCAGAATAGGCACTTTTTGAAGGCAGTAAATCTAAAAGTAAAGTTAATAGAGCCTATATTTAGTGCTCATCTTCTCACTTTGCTGATGTGTATGCTGAACAGAAGATCACAGATTTGAGTTAGTCTCGCAAAGAGGCCGGAGTCGGCAAGTGGCTATATTCAGAGCTGGGGAAGTCTTGCCAACTCTACTCTAGCTGTTAAGATGCAGATTTGGAGAAGGTGCCGTCATTTTCTCAAAGGTGATGGCACAGAAAGAGAAAAGCCTGTGACGAAGCCATGAAATAAAGGCTTGGTTGTGTGGCATGGAGAAAACTACTGTCTTCTGGCTAAGCATCTCCCTGACACATCTAACTTTTCCCTTTCCTTTCCTTTTGTTTTTTAAATACATCTCATAATTGCACATATTCCCATGATTAGCAGTAGAGAAAGAGAGGCCCCAAATCTGTTGGAGTCATGATAAAAGTGTAGGTTAAAAGAAAAAGCAAAACAAAACCCAAAATAATTCCCTGCATCAAGAACATGCAAATATTCAATACTATATCCAGCTGTCAAAGTTTTACATCTGAGTCTAAATTTTCACTTAAGGCACATTATACCACATGATCATCTTATTCATGCTAAAGAATCAGACAATCATGTGTCATCTTTAATTCTATTTGCTCTTTGATGTGTTTCCTGAAAAAGAATGAAGACATAATTCAGGTTTTTAGAGGGGAAATATTCTAACTGTGTTTAATGAGGAAATAATTCTTGGATAATTTGCTCATCAGCTTTCCCAAGGGAATAAATGGTTAGTAAAAGGAAGAAAGTCATTTAAAAATGATTTTGCTACTACTTCACTGTAAAATATTGATAAGATTTAGTTTCTGGGGTCCTACATATCTTTCATCATGGATTCATTGCAGTTCAGTCTTTTTACTTGAGTGAGACGGATGGCACGATCCATGCTGGCTCAATTGGCTACATAATGGGAGGTCTGAGGTACTGAAGCTTTTTAGGCACAGTAACCCTGATTTGTTCATGCAGCTGACATCCTTCTAGAAACTCAGCAGAAAGTACACAGGGTTAGTGAAGTGCACATGCTGCCAAAATATCAACTCCCTTTTATTATTTGGTGGTGAAAATATGAAGTCATTCCTCTTGTTCGCATTTAAATTATGAAAATCCCCTTTCTTCTCTGAGGCTGTATCTGAGGGAATGGAACATGTTAGGTAGATACATCATATCCTGACTATGTTAGCCTCCAATTTCTGTTTTGCAATTACTAAGGGAGCATCGCAATCACCCAAACAGAAAACAGAGATGAGACAGAACTGGATTTTCCTTTCCCTTTATATTTAAGTCTCCCCCAAGACAGACCAAAAAAAAAAAAAAAAAAAGAAGAAGAAGAAGAAATATGTCTAGGAAAAGCTAGCTTTTCCCATTTTGCATTTTCTAAAGTAGTTCAGAAATGGAGTTAAATAATTGGGTGAGGAAAGATATTCAGGCTGAATATTTACTCCTTTATGATGGAGGAAATGGATTTAGGAAAGCAACCATTCTTCCTGTGCCTCAGTATGAAGCAAAGCAGGCACCATACAAAATGGCTACACAATGCATAGATAATAATGGCCCAAGAATAGTTCTTTACCCTTTTCTTGACAGATAGAACTATATAAAGAGGGAATCAAGCAAGAGAGATAAATACCTTAAGTTTCCACCCCCACCTCAAATTGCTTTGGCATATTTTAAGAGATAAATGGATCCATACAAAATTTAAATAGGTTTTTCTTTTCTTTTTTTGTCAGCTACAAAAATGGGTCAGGACTTGGAATTATTAATTTCCTGGCCTGAAAAGCCCAAGTGTTTTAAAAATAAGATTTCTCTTTTAGGGGAATCAGCTTTCTTGGAAGATGTGTATGTGTGTGTGTGTGTGTGTGTGTGTGTGTGTGTGTGTGTGTGTGTATTTTAAAGACAACAGGATTGTGTACTTCCTAAATTGGGGAAAACTATAGCGGATGTAAGAAAAAAATTTTTCATTAGTTTTTTTTTTCTTTACATTATGTAAAGATAAGTCAGGGTTTGTAGCTGATTTAAAAAGAAATTTGAAAAAAAAAAGTGGCTTTTTTTTTCTTTTTTTAAATAAAGAGCTGCTTTTTCATATTTGCTTCTTTGTTGTCTTTCAGTCCCTCTACTAAGATGTCACAGTTCTGCCTGAGTCTTTACTCAGGTGTACTCACCTAGATAATTCTGAAGGGTGTTCAATTGCTGCTTCTGTTAATCTATCCCTAGGGCAGAGCACTTCATCTACGCCCCAACACTTCTACTCCATCAGCCATGACATTCATCACACCTCACAGGAAGACAGGTTGCCTTTCAATGTGACTTTCCAGCCCAGGGCCCCCCGACTCTACTTGTGCTGCTGGTGTCTCCTGTACTTCTCGGGTAGAAAGACTGGGCAGGGGTGAGAGGCCATTTGTTGCTTCACTTGGCTCTCCTTGATCCCAGAGAGTAAGCATATGAATGGTGAGACTGCTTTAACAGATGGAGCTAGACTCTAGGAGGGAAATGCCAAGGAAAAGATCAAAATTTCCTAGATTTAATACAGGAGATCTAATGTGGAGAAAGAATATTTTTCTATCAATCAATTCACAGGTTACAATTTAGGGCAAGCAGCTGGAAGAAAGAAATGAGAGGAAATAAAAAGCCAAAGAGTACACCCCACCAGGCACCTCATCTTCTTAAGGGATGCATCTCAAGAGGAAGAAGGCCCATTTCTTGAACTGCTATAAATGCAACTTCTGGAATGTACACGGAGGCCTCCAAGAAGGTTATTCAGAAAGAAAATAGTACCCAAGCTCCTTGTGATGAGGACATATCAATCATAAAACTACAACAGCCTGGGAAGTCCAGTGTTATCAAATGGCAAAGCCCAAGTCTCAGAAATGCCATTGGTCCCATAACATTTGTTCAGACATTTCAAGGCCATGGGCTGGGAGGATCACAAATGTCTGTTATGACCACATATACCTGACGGGTTCTCAATAAGTGTGGATTTAAAAGTGAATATACACATTGTTTATCTATAGCAGTTTCTGCCTAGGCAGGTCATACAGCATGATCCACAGCAGACAGGCTTGTCTTAAGGATGAAATCACCTCTGCATGTCACTGAGTTGTAAATGATATTGTCTCAGCTGATGTTCTGAACCTGGCAGTTCCAGAGAGGTTTTCACTTCATATGATATAAACTCTCTGGGGAAATCTGTGGCCATGTGCTTCTCTGCCAGTGGCCTTTCCCTCATTCCCATCTTCATCACAGTGCCAATCAGAGAACACAAGATGACCCAGAAGGGTGTGTGTGTGTGTGTGTGTGTGTGTGTGTGTGTGTGTGTGTGTTCTAAATGACCCCCAACAGCATGGCACACATTGGATTTGCCACTGATAGCTACATGGCCTCTGTGAACATCTCTGAATGATTTCTAAAAGGGAGAGCAGCAGTCTATGAGCAGTATGAACACTGTCCCCTGACAGAGTACTGGCCTTGCAAGACCAATATATCTGCCACTTAACAGCTACCTAGTTTTTGGCAAGCCACATAAAGATTCTGAACCTCAGATTTCTCCTCTAACACAAGGTTATTAATAACCTTCCGCTTAGGGTTGTTTCATGGGTGAAGGCAGTTAGTAAATAACTTAAATACTAATTATCAAGAATTAATATTTTAAACCTCAGAAAGCCACTCCCAGGTGCTGCTCAGAAAGGCTGAGGGCAGATTCCTCTTATAGGGATCTCTAATGCAAAGTTGGGATAGAGGAAGTCATAGTCCTTGTCCTCCTAGAGTGTAAAGAATATTAATTCAACTAAATAGTAATCCAGGGCAATAAGAAAGAATATATTTTTCTACATAAAAAGAGAGCATAACATAACCCCATCTCCCCAGAATGATATCCTTTTGCACAGAACTGATCAGAAATAATGAATTTTCTATAATTTCATTACCTTTTGCATGTGATTTTTTTCCTTGTTAAAGATTGCACACTGACATTTCCCAACATTTTTAAGGTCATCAGCAGCAGATCAGATAAATGGAATGTATTGTTCATAGGTTAGTTACTGGGGAAGGGCATGAAGCTATATAACAGCTCTCAGAACAGTCTGTCATTTGAATAAGAAAGTAAAACCAACAAAAATCTCATAGATGCTAATGCCTGACCCTCAGACAATACTCTGAACTATTTTAGAGACATTTAAAGATTTTTATAATATTCAACTAAAAAGTAATGCTTCGTTTAAAAACAAAACAAATACAATGCAAGGAAAGTGGAGGAAGCAGCAACACTTTACTAAATAATAATGTAGGTTTATTTTGTGGCACCAAGAACATATGATGCAAAGTTTGGTTCTGTTTAAAGTCAGGGGGTGTCTAGAAGGAAGGAGGAAATGGAAGACCCCAGGGGTAATGAGTTCCTTGACAGAGGTGCTGTTTAAGCAGAGATAGGATTAGCACCAGGACTCTCCTATTGTGCCTTAAATACTCTTCCTTCAACTTCAAATCAAATTGGTGAATCAACTCAAGATTTCTAATCAAATTACAATTCTCATCAGATTTCATGTCATCCATGAAGCTTTCTAGATGCCACTGGAAGGACTGACTCTCCTGCCACACCCTCTTCTATGGGTGAGTTCAGATTGAACCTGTTTGATCTTATTGTGGGTGACTTGAATTGAAGTCACTCAGCGGCTGATTCTTTTACAGGGATTAGGCAACGATTATTAAAATGAGAAGATGAATGAGGGATAAAGACTAAACTTGAGAGGAATTATGGCCCCCTAAAGATAGGAGAAGGGATTGTCTTGGTCTGAAGGGCAACATCCCTTAGCATAAACATTTGAGCATGGAACAAAGGGAAGTGAATCTCAATGAAAAAAAAAAATCCAGGAAATATTTATGTAGAATTTAAAAGTGCCCCAAACTCCTCTCATTCACTATGAGAGCATACACAAGAAATGTCCTGGTCTTGAGAAGACAGGGCTGAAGGGAAAAGGCTGAAGAGACTTTATGAATTGACCACGTGGGACTCTCAGGGATGGCACATGCATTAGATTATTTCCTACTTTCAGAACGACTTTGATTTTGTCAGCATCAAAAATTGTACCCTCTGGGTGATTCCAATTCCATTTGCTTTTAACCCTAAACATAGTGTTTTCATATAACCTGACCCAGGGTGATTGCTAAGTTTCACCAAATAGATTGAAAGAAAATTAGGAAATATTTTGGAGTTCTGCTGATCAGAGGAGGAGCAGAAGAGTAATGGGAGTTGATGTTGTATTAATAAATGAGGAATAGTTGAGAATTGGTGATATTAGACCTAAAGAGGCAAAGATTTAGCCATTAGATTTTGGTCTGTAGATTGGTTTTGTGTAGCTCCAGAGGTAGAATGGACTGCTGTATGTAGTACTCCATACTGGACAATCTAAGAAGATTTGGAATGGGAATTAGGAAAATAGCAGAGGAGAGTCAGATATTCACAAAGTCCATGATTCTCTTTATTTAGGTACAACATGAGTGTCTGGGCTTGATTGGAACTCTCCATACCAGTGTATAACATGAGATAACATGGCGACCCTTGCCTCATTCTTAGTAGAGCATTCTACTCTTAGGGTTGAGAACTGAATTTCAAAGCTACATTTGGTGATAAGATGATTAAATGCACTTGTGGCTCTTCTACAAGATGGCTAGGGAATGCCTATTAGAGCTAGATGAATAAGGTTTTCTCTTGTCACTCTTCAAATGGATGATTATCTTGGAAAATTTAACTAAGCCATTCAGTAGGAAAGGCTTACTGCAAGTAAAGTATTACAAAGGAGTTAGCTGCAGGGTGTTCTTTCTCTAGTATATACAAGTATTGGAGAATATTGACTTTTGCTCTTAAGAAAGGCTAGAAGTAGAGTTATTTATTACTGTGGTTGGAAACTGCTATAAATTAGACAACAATCAGAAAATAAAGAGCAAAGGTTTTAGAAATTTCTTTATAACTTCAATCAGTTGAATAAAAATCTGTCTTTCACAGAGCTCTTCACAAAATAAGCCATATGCATGCTGGCTAAATAAAATAGAGCCTACAACTTACTGCAAATGGAATAGGAAAGTTAAATAGAGAAAAGAATTAGGATTTTTTTTTCCTGTAGTGAAGAAACATGCCTCTGATTCATGTTCCAAGAAAAAAATCTGATGCTGACCCATCCCCTGAAAATATTGTGATTCAATTATTAAGGTTTAATAGTGCAGTTATAGGCTAAATGCTGATATGTGTTAAAATTTTGGAAAGATGTTAGTTCATCCTTCCCATAAGGAAAATTATGAAGTTTCAATAGAATACAATACAATCATATGCTACCAGCAAGACCATAATTATTTTGTGGTCAAAATGTTTTTGGATTTAAAAACAAAATCTTAACCTAGACTTACAAAGGTTACTTGGCATAAAGTGTAGAAAATTAGACCAGTCATAAATGAATTTACCGAGATTCTGTTATCAAGAGTCTTATAAAATTCCTTAAAATACAGCTAAAATCTCACTCTACGAAAAAACAAATCCTGAAATGTATGTCCCTGTAAAGAAAGATTTCTGGATGACATATATTTTCTGGTACCCTTCCTCCATTAATCTAATCATGATTCCATAAGGATCAGAATGCATTGACTTAATTTATGAAAAGCTCAAATAGGGCAGCATTAGTAGGCAAAAGGAAGGAAGGAGTGAGGAATGTAGGAAAAAGATTAAGGTAGGAAGGAGAGATTCAGAATTCTCACCAATCACAGCAGCTTTGGTCAGATTATCTTTTAAAGGTTTTGGCAAAGCTCTGCTAACCCTCATGAGAAGAGTTCCCTTCTGTCCATATCTGTCTAGTAACTAACTTGACCTGAAATGTTCATGGTTGCACCACTTTTGTGATTTTCTCAGAACCAGGATTCTCAAATTGTTCTGTTCACTAGTAAGTAAAACAATAGACAAAGTTAAGGCAATTTTTATAAACGGATATGCTGAATGGATGGGAAGGCTCAATTTCAAATCCCTTGTCTTGATTATTCAACTACAACCAGAATAAGTCAAATCATGAACACTAACAGCATCCAATATGTCACCTTCTGGTGTAAGAATATTTTCAAAATTTAGGGACCCATGAGGTCCTTTCAAAAGGAGGGAAGAAGTACTATTAGACTACATTAAGATAAAAGTTCAGACTTCTTTAAATTTTTAGAATTTTTAATTAAAAAAAAATTTTTTTGATAAGTATAGATCTTCGAGATTTGGGGATTATTATTTGTTATTGACTCTGGTGAATTATCTACAGTAGTGTAAATAGATTATTTAAAAGTAAGGCACAATCATAGGTTGCTTTTGGATTGTCTCCCATGAAAGTGCACCAAAAGAGCCATCCCAGGAAATGGACTTAAGGCACATTTTGCAGAGGTATCTTTTTCAGTTTGCTGGTTTCCTACAGATGGCTAAAGCAGGGGTATGGGATATGCTGTCATATTTCATTCATAACACACATGTACTGTAGCTCTAGGCAACAGATGGACAATCGCTTGTTTAAACTACAAATGTGAAATACTAAGGTAGAATAGCAATATTTCTAGAAATGTATATGGAAAAAAATGCCTTTCCAAGCCAAGAGGAATGGTGAGAGGCTGTGAGGTTACATCAGTGTTTCCCTGATCTCCCTAGCAGCTGCCATAATTTCCCCAACACCCTTCAAAACTTGAAAATGAAAGGATCAGGGGGCAGCCGACACAGATTTGACAAGAGAAGCCCAAACCATATCAAATAGAAATAACACTGTTATTCCTGACTGGTTCACATTAATAGGATTTTTACTAACTAGAAAAATGGTGGGAAGTTATGTTTTCAGAGCCCTGTCTATATTCTATCAACTCTCTAGTGTATCCTCATTGAAAAAGCACTCTCTTTCTTCCTCTGGACCCAAATACAAAATAGTTGTTTAATGTAAAGTTTCAGATTCTTTAAACACCACCATAAACATCTTTGTAGAATCTTTCACAGAAAACAGTTAGTGTTGACAAGTCTACCTTATTAATCAGCATATTCTCCATGAAGTAATTTTGATCACAGCAATTGCACCCACAAAAACAATATGTTAATGATAAGGAAAAAAACCCCACATCTTTAAGTTGCAAAGATGTCAGCATCTCACAACCTTGACCTTGTGTTGAGACACATGACTTATTTTTGTATTTTAAAGGTGATCTGCTTGCAAACAGACTCCACATTGAGTCAGTTTGAGCTGGGAATCCAAAAAAAAATTAAGAATCTTATTTTGGTCTTGGGGTAAAAATCAGTGGCAGAGTGCCTGACCAGCATGCACAAAGCCCTGGGTTCAATCCTCAGAACTGCAAAAAAAGTCTTATTTTGAAATGGTCTATCGAGGCCAAGGAGTAGTGGGATTTCTTTCCTTTTCCATGTGTCCATTTTATACAGAAATACCAAACATTAGTGCTTTTGATATTTTTTAAAACTGGTATAATTTTACAAACTTTTCCCTATAGGCTATGATTTTTTTCTATTACTTATGTATTTAAATGATATCAAGACAATACATCAAAAGACAATAAGTATACTTAAGATAATATGATTTTTTAATTCTCTCTTATAGGCAAGATTTCATGTAACTAAAACAGTAAAGAGTGACTTGACATTGTTTAAATCAAATGATTAATAGAAAGACAAGAAAGTAATAGAAATCATATATTTAAGAAGTCCTAAAATAAAATATGATAGGATCCTTTCCTTATTAGACATTGTGAAAGAAAAAATCTAAATCTAAATACTTTTGTATATGTCTGTGTGCACATTCATTTTTATAAAAGTATAAGTCTATATTAAAAAGAAATTTACTTTAAAAATCTTTGGTAAAGACACTCTGAGGTTATGTGATAAGAATGCACTATAAAGATCATAAGCAAGCAAATTTCTGCTGGCAGTGCCACAGTGGTGGGCCTGTGACAGTATTATCTTCAAACTTTCTTTTGGCATGTAAACATTTGGTTAAATAAGAACTTAAATTTAACAAGTAGGATGTTATTGTATTTTGAGAGTATAAATATTTCATAATTTCTTCCCCTTTTGGCAAAATTTCTAATAATATGACTGCATTTCCAGAGATAAAAACTTTCCCTCAATACATTGGACTCTTTGCTTTTGGCCTAAAGACAATTTCCCCGAAGTATTTCAGAGTAAACATGAATGAATCACCTTAAGCAGGCTATATTAGCACCCCAATTGTCTAATAGTCAATGCTAAAGGCATCAGTACAGTCTGGCCTTTAATTTAGAGCACGGGAATTCTTGAGACGTGGTATAATTTTATCGTAAATTCACATGTCAGCCCTAAGTGGATCTCATTATATTTCATATTCTGAGAAATATAAGATCCCAGATAAGAGAAGGAAGGTAAGAACAGGACAGTGGTCAAAGGAAGCTCTTGCAATTTATAACTTTGGTGCTTCTAACACAAAACCATTTGCTGATAAAAGCAAAAAAGCCACAGATTAATTTACATGAGCTGTAGTGACCACAAGTTGAACAATATCTTATTTTTTAAAAAATCACTTTTATGATGATTTGTATTCAAGTAAAACAAATTTGACAAGAATTCCTGAGGCATGGGTTGTAGTTTAAAACATGAATAAAATAATTTCTCATTTGTGTTCTGCACGCATGTTAAAAATTATTTTTTTTTTAAATTCAAGGATTACAACCCTCACTTTCATGGTTATGAAAAAGATATTTGTGGAATAAAGGAAGGCTACATAGGGATTCATTATATTATTATTATTTATACCTTCTTGTATATTTAAAATACTCCATAATTTAAAAGTATATATTCATGGGGAGATACGAAGAAAGGTTTAAGAAATCTCATCCCAAAATACTTAATTAGTTTACAAGATGGCAACTTGCCATTGCTAAGCTAGGTGTCTTTCCTTAAATGAAACATGCTAGAACTTAATAAATATGGTTCTGCAGTTGGCAAGCAAATGTTTCGCTGGCTAATAAGAGTTTGAATAAAGATTCTAGGCAGAGATTCTGCATATTTTTAGCTCAGAAAGACAATTTTTTTCAGTGATTGTCTTTGCAAGTGTGGTATAAATGTCACATTGATGATATGAAAATGTCTCCTGCAGCATGTAATTTGAGTTGCAGAAGGATTATGAGAATAATAAAACTGTGCTTTCACAATTCTTTTCAAGATTTCCTCTATTTTTTTTAAATGTAAACTAAACAAAGCCACACAACTTCATTTTTGTGTGCCTGATTTGCAATTGGTGGCACAAAAACAGACCTGGGTCTAGGAGGTTACAAAAAAAAAAAAGAAGAAGAAGAAGAAGAAGAAGAAGAAGAAGAAGAGAGAAAGAGAAAAAAAAGCATTTGAACAGTTTTTTATGGGTATCTTCCTCTAGAGAAAATGTCAATTTTGGTGGCTGTGTTCAGTTATTGGAAAAAAAATACTATTTCTTAGGTGAAAAGCAGAATGGTATTGGAAATATTACAAATGCAAGTTTTTCTGTATTGGTTCTAGGTAGGGTAAAAAAGAAAAATCTTAAGACAGTACTGTGGGATAATAATGGACTTTTCAAACATATCCCACAAATGCTGTGCATGGCATGTCCGTCCTGTACTTTCTTCAGAAAACGACTGAAGCTTGGTTCTGTTTCCCCACTCATTAGCTATTGGCCGATAACTGTTTTTAAATGAGCCTTGACCAATAGTCACTACAGATTTTAAATTTGGATGGTTGAAAATTAAATTTTTTTAAATGACATATTTTACAATTTAAATTGTTTACAGCCTAACATAGAAATTGTGTATTTTTTCTCCAAGGGACATGAGTAGTGTGGAGAACAGAAAAAATACACTTTCAAAGACATAGCAAAATCATGGCTAAACTTTAGAGTCACACGCAATGTGGAAGTAGCAGGATGAAGACTTCTGAAAGCACCTGTGAGTTGGCAGAGTGACCCAGGAAAAACTGTGTGACAGCAAATACCACTCTAAAAAAAGCCATTCAACCAGATGAAAAGTGAGACAAACATAGGGATTAAAAGTTACAGGAATGCAGAAGTGAATGGGATGAAGTATAATCTGTGCAAAAATGTGGAAGTACTTGGAACAAAGGCCCATCGAGGCCCTACATGATTAAATGTGAAATGTGTATTTGGTAAGAATATTAAAAACAACAACAACAACAACAACAAACAACTCATCATCTATGTGTTTCTACAGAAAGTTTAACAGTAAATGAATCATGGAGACCATCCCATAATTTGATTGCCTTGTCCCCATTTTCCTAATTTTTTTTTTCTTATCTCTTTTTGTGTTTCATTCTTCACAGCGCCGTGCACTAAGCTGTTAACAGACCACTGAATCTACAGGTCGGTGCTCGCCTTGGCGGTTAACACTCTGATGCGCGTAGAATTGCAGGTCTTACAGAGGATGTGTCCATCCAAGGGGTAGCAGCCTTGGTTGTCTCCTTCAGATAAGAGACCACCACAATCCTAAGAAAAGCAAGACACATGGACATAACATAAATGAAAATGTAAGGACATTCATGAAACCAAATTCCTTAAGTGTTCTATTCAAGACCTCCAAGACCTGACCTCTCACAACCTCTACGGCTTCATGTAATACTGACCCACTCTGTCACTTCCCTCAGTTTATAACACAGTGTACCTTAAATTAAACTGGATCAGAGGTGGGGGACATGAGTACAGATGAAGTGAAATGACCTTCTTGAAGTCACTGACTATGAAATCCAAGTATAAAAAGGGAAGGGCTGTGGATTTCAACACCCAGCTAGAAGTTTGCTCCCCAAACAACAAGAAGAGTAAATAAAATTAGAGCCTTAATTCATCTATACCCTTTTATCATCAGTTTAAGAATCTCAAAAGGAATACATAGCTGCAGGTGTGGATGTTTTTGGCTAATTCTGAGCAAAAGCAAAATGAGAGATTCCTGCCAAGCATAAGAGCCACCAACAGTTCAATTATATTTAATTGCAGTAAGAAAATAAAATATTGGAGCAATAGTTTGTTGCCCTTTCTAAAGCAGAGAACAGGGTATAGAGGGATGAATGTTAGACTGGGATACAGTTCTATCACTGCCGGCTCCCTGCACACAAGGCCCACTCCACTCTGAAAATAATTCCTGCATTTTCTACATTACCAAGGTGCCGAGAGGGTCAAAGTGAGTAATGGTTGTGTATGTATTTTGAAAAAATTTAAAGAGCTACAAACTATTATGTTACTGTTGACAGCCCCTCTGAGAGTTTACTTTGGAAAGTGTTATGTAGCAGTTAAATGCTAGCCCTTAACTCTGGAGGATATGGAAATTTCTTTGGAAAGTAAATTTAGAAAAGTTCACATAGTGGTGTGTGCCCTTGCAAACTTAAGGAGAAGACACGGCAGCTGCACACCTTGCCTCTGCTGTCCACCACAGTGGCAAGGAGGCTAATAGGGCTCATGTCTACAAGAGATGAATAATGAAATTAAAGTTTAAATAGGGCATGACCCAGAACACAACAGCAGCCACAGTTATGTTCCACAGGAAGTGGGGCTTTACCAAAAAGAACAAGTGGATGGACATACTGCCATTTTACAGGCTTTTAGGAAACTGGGTAAAGGAAATAGAGCTTCTTTATCACAGTAAAAAGAAGAAGGATTTTTCATGGATGGCATGGTTTGAAGCCTTTAATGAGCTATATGGTCTATAATCATTGGGATACCTTAAAGCACCCAGAGTCAACCACAGCATCGGAACCATCAATGCCTGGAATCTTAAAGCCAATGGAGACTGGCAGAGCAGCCAGTGCAGCCTCTGCACTTTGCACATGGGAAATGGGAGGAGCAGAGGGAAGTGGTCTGTCTAGTGTGACACAGAGTTCCTGGCAGGTCTAGGACAATGGCTGGCTCTCTTCTAATTCAGTGTTCTTTCTGTTTTATGGTTTTGTTTCTAAAAATTTCTCAGCATTTTAAAGCAAACCTAATTTGTACAGCTGCCATTTATTCTGAAGAGGAAGGTACATTTGATGCAACTCTTTGTGCAAAAGCCAAGAACATCTAAAAGGCAAAGCCTACTGGTGTGTGCATCAAGAATGTGAGGAAGGCTGGGGATGTGGCTCAAGCGGTGGTGCGCTCGCCTGGCATACGTGCGGCCCAGGTTCGATCCTCAGCACCACATAAAAGATGTTGTGTCTGCCGAAAACTAAAAAAATAAATAAATATTAAAATTCTCTCTCTCTCTCTCTCTCTGTCTCTCTCTCTCTCTTTCCCCCTCTTTAAAAAAAAAGAATGTGAGGAATGTCGGAAGCTCTTCTCTAAGCCTCAGTTTCTCCTCTGTAAAGTGATTCTAAGGTATCAGTTTTTAGCAGTCATAATTCAGGCCATGTTAAAGATAATGGATGGCTGTTGTTGTTCTCTTTACTTCCCCAGTCATAAAACCTTGTTTGAAAGCTGTTAGCTTTTTATTATCTCTTCTCATGTTAAGGATGGAGAGAGGCATGAAACTTGGGCTTTAGGGCAAAACAAAGCACACTGCATAAAACAGATGGTCAGTTTCTGCCAGGGCAGTGAGTGGAATGAATGCAGTCCCCGAGAGAGCCAGGGTGGTCCTCAGAGCCCTGCCAGCTGGTGTCCTGGGGAGATCTCGTAGCCAGACTAGACAACCAATCTCATGTGGATGTGGGAATAAGGAAGCCCATTATTATCTATCCCAGATAGAAGAAAGGACTAAGTGCCAAGCTCTGCAGAGATACTAGTAAATAAAAACAACAACAACAACAACAACAACAACAAAAAAACTGTGGCAAAGAAGTGGATCCAGGTAGAACTAAGATAAGAAAATGTTTTAAAATTGCTATCTGAATGTGGTAGCCTTTCAATATTCAAATTATAGGACTTGCTGCATTTTGCTGTATTAATAGCTACCTGACTCTTAGGCCTCAACCTACTTCCTCTGAGAAGATTCTCTTGTTACTTCAGCCTGGATTGCAGGTTAGCTTTATGTATTACCACACTACCTATCATCTTTAGCAGTTGTCTGACCTCTTGTTTTTAAGTGCCTACTCAATGCTTGCTGATAAATAAATGAATCTCCATGACCTCAAACAAGAAGCTCCAACCCTTCTGAAATAAATGACTTCTTATCCTTTTCAATGGGTAACAATGGCATCTCTACCCTATAGAAGTAGAAAACCAAAGCCATCAGAGTCAATGTTGAACAGTCATATAATAATAATGACTCCACTTCTAATTAAATAATTAACAATTTACAATGTCCTTTAATATACAGTTTTGTATTTCAGTCTCACAGTTATATATGGGGTAGTTATGAATTTGAGCCCTTGGACAAGTGGAAAAATTGAGACTGAAAGTGGTAAGGTGACTTAGCCAATGTCATTTGTAGTACATGCCAGTATCAGATCTAAAACCCAAGTCTGATAATACAGGCATCAAAGTATTTCCAGATTTTATGAACCCTCAGCTCTGATAGGCCTTTTAAAGCCTGTCACACCACTTCAGGGTGTGCGGCGCCCACCACAGACCTCACAGCGGTAGCAGTGCACGTGGAAGTCACGATCCAGAGCCACAATACGGACAGTCTCCTCCTGGCCAGGGGCTGGCATGATAGGCTCCTTGCACACGGAACATCGAGGGGCAAACTTCCTGAAAATGGAGAGATCATTCTGATTAGATACTAAGCATAGATCCTGATCAAAAGTGAGACACAGAAGGAAAAAGAAAAGATGAAAGTCTGGATTTGGGATGCCTGCTCTGCATTTCCTGTGTGACCACAGCGAGTCACTCTACTTCTCTGGGTCTGCTTTCTCCACTGTAAAATGAGAAAGTTAGACTGTTGAGGTCCCACTGGAGGGTACATACTGTGATATTTGATGAGGTAGAAGAGTGAGTGTGGGATTACTTTGCAAGAAGGGCATCACTTTTCCACAAAGCATGTGGCATGTAATACAACTGCATGCAGACTCCTGACATAAGCCCTAGGCTAAACAGAGGGAAACAGGTCCCAAAGGCCCAATCTTGGCTTTGACTTTGGCTTCTAGATATTTTTTAATGTATTCGTCAAGCCCTGGACAAATATTCTAAAGTTGGTATCTTTGCCTCCTTTCCAATCATTAGAACCTCTTTCTTGGAAAGGAGTCTTAAATTCCAAGAACCAACACAAGAAACCTTATAGATAGCCCTTCAAAATAGCAGAGGCTAGTGAATTGAAATACACGTTTCATCAAACATAAAATGGCCAAATCTGCATTCTCTACATTCTGGTTTTGTGAAAATTTTGTTTGAAAAGTTGAAGAGCTGTCAAGTTCATTGCACTTAAAAGGATTTTAGCATAATTAAAGGCTATGCATATATAAACACACACACATATATATATACATATATATTTAATAAACATATACATACATGTACATTTGCATATATTTTTGAGACTTTTGGTGAAATAATTTCAATATTTCTTAATTTCTTAATATGACCTATTGTCCCTAACACTTTTTCCCCCTCATAACAGATTATAGGCTGCAAATATAGGTCACTCACCCATCAGTATTTCTGGAAATTTGGAGTGGCATTTATAAGGTGTGAAATGAGATATTATTTGAAATGGACCTGTATAAGAACTTAAGAGATTTTTTAAAAAGAAAAAGAAACCGGGCAACTCAATTTTTTCATGGTAATCGTTTCAAGATTAATGATGTTAAAATTTATCTATTTGTAATGAGACTTAAAAGGAAATAATGATAGTAATCTAATACTTTGCAGAGCACTTTATGGTTGTCAAGGCATTTTTACATACATTATACTCTATATGTACATATTAATTTTCCTGGCAGCACCCAAAAGGCATCTGTATGGCTGCAATCTAAATAAATATGAATTAAGCAGGAGATCAATTGATTGCTATGAAAGAAAAATTAAAAGGATCATGGTAGAACTGCAGTAGTAATCAGAGTTATTATAATTGGTATTTTATGTAAGAAGCTTATACCGTGGCAAAAAAATTGCTTTGGACTACCTGATTATTTTTGAATCTGGGTCATCAGTAGTGAAAAAAGCAGACTTCTGATATCTACTGCAGAATTTCTTTTCCCCAAACCCATTGGGACTATAAACCCTGTAAGCGCAGAAATGTTTTTTGCTTATTATTTTATCTATTAGCGTCCCCCAACTTCATAAGCAGAATTACTTACTCTTCCAGGATATATTTTTTAAATCCAATTTATCTTATTTTTGTAGTAATTATGTACACCTCTTTGGGGGTCATCACTAATCTGTGAGTTCCAAAGGATGTGACTTTGCTCCGTCTCTGACTACCAAGACTGGTCCAGAAAGATAAAATCTGAACACTATTTAATGAAGTATCGGCCATATTTCTCTATAAGAAAGATGTTGTTTTGGCTTTTATGTTCAATCTTCTTTGAAAAGACATAAACTGTACTCTTTGTTGTGCTCAGTAATGATTCTTTTCTACCATTTGGCCTCATTTCCATGATGGGCAATAACAAAGTGAAGAGAGAGGAGATACTCCACAAACTTCCTGGGCTGGCAATTTTAGAAGAGCTCAAAATTCCTGGTGGTGTCTCTCAAGGCTAAGTTCACTGAGTGAACAATAACCATAATAATAAAAATAAACTTGATGAGAACCCTTTTGATGATTGTAGCTGCCATTCATCGAATGCTCATCACATGCCACATTCTGTTACGTACTTCATCTACTTAATATTACTTTCTATTGACAGTAACATTATGAGATAGTCCTTTTATCATTTCTACTCTACAGTTAAGACAGCAATGATCATTTCTCATATTCAACATATTTCTGGCTATCAACAAGTGGATGCTGATTAAACAAACAAATGGGTCAGTGTGATATCCCTACTAAGAGAGCAAACAGAGTGGAACAAAGCCTCAATGCACTTGAGTCTGTTTTCTGGGTTTCCTCACTGCACTGATGCTGGAAATATAGAAAAAAAAAAGGAGGGAGGATCCTAGCACCCTGAGAGGGAGTCCTATATATTCCTATATTTGTTCTGTTAATATGGGTGTATGTGTATGTATATGTATGTGTGTGTGTCTTAGTTTTTTTGCTGCTGTGCCTAAAAGGATCTGTACAGAACGACAGTGGTAGAGGAAGAGTTTATTTGAGAGCTTATGGTTCAGGGGTCTTAGTCCACAGAAGGCTGGCTCCATTCCTCAGGGCTCAAGGTGAGGCTGAACATCATGGTGGAGTTTGTGGCAGATGGAAGCAGCTCACATCATGGTGGTCAATAAGCAGAGAGACAAAGTCCACTCTCCAGATACAAATATATACCCAAAGCCATGCCCCAATTCCCACCTCTTCCAGTCACACTCTACCAATTCAGGGATATAACCCAATCATTTCTTCTTCAAACTTTCTTGCATTGTCTCACATGTGAATTTCTGGGGGATACCTCACATCCAAACCATAACTGTGTGTGTGTGTGTGTGTGTGTGTGTGTGTGTGTGTAATCTAACTCATTTCAAAAATAATTTAAGGTGGGTGCTGTAAAACTTGATATATATATGTATGTTTCGCTACAAATCAGGCAGTGGTAGGTACTATCTTGTGCAGAATTCGGAAACTTATCCAGATACAGAGAGGAAGGTATGAATTCCAACGTGGGGATAGGAGGGGTGAGATCAGAGAACTCTTCTTAGAATTAATGGTAATTGGATTTGGGCTGTAAGAATGGCCATGTAGGTGAAATGGGAAAGTGTGTGTGTGTGTGTGTGTGTGTGTGTGTGTGTGTGTGTGTGTGTATGTGTGTGTGTGTGTGTGTTGGTGTGAGTTAAGTTGGTCTGCCAGGGAACTGAGTTCACAGTTGTATCTGAATTGACACTTGTGAAAGAGTTTATGCCCAAAGGGATGGGGACATAAGCCAACTTTGACCAGAGATGGTTATATAGAGTGCGCCCATTAGCAAGGCCTCAAGATTCTGCACTTTGAATGACAAGCTTCTGAGATACCGCTTTTGAGGCCTTGCCAGTAGACATCCCCTGCATTCCCTGTCAGGAATTTCCTTGCTTCCTGCTGAATTCACTCTTCAAATTCTGCTTCCCTGAAGCCTGCTGGTACCAGAGCCACTCCCTGTCTTCTGTCTCCCTGTGTTTGTCTCATGGCGCTGCCTTTCTGCCCTGCAGTACTGTTATGTATGCACACTCTGCCCTCCTCTTGGCAAGCTCCTGGCCCACAGGGACTTCTTTCTGTGTATGTCTGTGCAATTTCTCCCTCGTAACTCTTTCCTTCAGCACTTAGCACAGTACTTGGCACACAGAGAGTTCTCTGCAAGTACAAGTTGAACTGAATTGAAATGTTTTCTAAAAGTCCACAAAGGGAGATCCATTAGAAGGATCAAAAATACTCCCCCCTCCCCCGGCCCAAATCTCTCTGAAGGAAGTAACTATGTCCCTGGTCCACCTCTCCTTGGCCTCGCAGTGCCAACCTGGTGCTGGAGACTTCTAGCTGCTTTATGCTCTAGTATTTTCAAGGCTCAGAAGAAAGTGTTTTGGAAAATGTTCTCTAGTTTTTCCTCTTGTAAATGGGGAAAATATCAAAAAGACTCCACTCCCCCCATACAAACCTGCAATTATTCAGACAATATTATATAAAGAAAGAATTTATATTTTAATATACTAACTCGTGCAGAGGGGGGATAGCTGGGGTTTCAGTTTTCTTTAGCTGATCAAGTCTGCTTTTCTGAAGCTTTCAGACCCACCCACTTACGCCACCAGTCGCAAGTCTCTAATTATGCTCCCCACCACTGGAAATGAAAGATAAATGGCATAGATATAAACTTACATTTGTCAGAATTGATTTCCTGTTTTAATTGAGGGGTGTAATACATCAGTCTTTTCCAGCAACAGAAACATGTGTGCTCTGATTATATCTATCAGTCTTTCTTGGATTAGGGTAAGTCTAAGAAAGGAATGAAACAGTGACAGAAATACACTCCCCATTGGTATCTTTTCACTTCCCTTAAATAGATGCAGGTTTTTTTTTTTCCATGTGTAATTACGAGCTAAAAATATCAATAACGTGAAGTACAATTTTTATGCTGTGACTGCCCTTTAGAAGCAAGCCCTTCCTTGTCTAATTCAGGTTGAGAATTTCTGCCTCTGGGTTCTTCTTCTTTTCTTTTTAATTCATTCAGCCTTATATCTTTTCATGAGGTTTTCACTTTCTCTGCTACTTGGAAAGTAGTCAGGAAACTTATTTTTAAAATATGAGGCAAAGGTCCCCAAACTGCTTGTGGAAAGTACCTCCTGGCTGTTGACAATCAACAGTGGTGAAAATGAACCCACAAGACTGAATATTTGAAGGCCATAAGACAGACACCCAGTGGTGAGTAGCGCGAGCCTGTCTCTCGGACAGCCTCACCAGTCCTCTGCAAGGCCATGCCCAGATCTTCAGAGCCAAGTATGAAAAAAGTCCATATCTTCCATCAGCAAGAGGCAGCAAGAGCTTTCATAAGGACCTCAAAGACATGGAACGCAGGTCAATTAACCCCCTAACAAACTGGCCAAATAAATGTCAGGAAAATACAAAATGGTATGATTTTCTCAGAAACCCCAGCTATCGTAGAGGAAAGAGCGACCTATCAATGAGACAAAAGAGGAAGGGGGACTTATTTTTTCCAGGCCCATAACTTAGCGGCCGTGATCTTGAGGTTCCACTTTCTAACCCTCCTCAAAAGGCCACACAATATGGCACTGATCAATTTCATCATGAAAACATCCTAGGAAGAGAAGATCTTGGTTGGGGAAGAGGTTAGGAAAAGCCACCAACATGCTGGCAGTGGCATGAAGTTGCCTCTGGGTATCATATGTGAGAGGCTTGCATTAGTGAGGGGGATGCCTGTCCTCTGTGTCTGGCCACAATAACCTCCCATCTGTACAGTGGTCGGGGTGTAGATGCTCTCACAGTTGAGAGGCTTTTCTAAGGTTTCATCTACAGACCAAATTGAAGATCTCAGAGAAGTAATTTGCCCAACGTCACACCACTTGTTCTTGTTAGGCCAGGATCTTGCCTCTTTCTAATACGTACACTTTGTGGTAGAGTCTACGTTTTCCACAACTAGAGCCACATAAAGACACCATGGACAGGCCCCAGAGAAGCCTTGAAACAGAGGCCTGAATGGCTGGTCACACAGATTACCTGATATTCATTCTTTCATTAGATGAGGGGGTGAGGAACTATGCTCCTTACAGGTCTCACTAAATCCTGAGAGTCTACAGCTCTGAGAGAGAAGAATGTGCAGCCCAGATGGCGGGAAGTAGGAATAGAGGACTGGCAGATTGGGTGGGTGGGGGGGAGTGGAGTGCCTACTTGTGGAAGTCCTCAATGCAGTGAATGAGTCCGCCAGCATCCACGGTGAATGGGATGCCATCCAAGCTGCGGTGGCACATCACACAGGTGAAGCAGTGAGGATGATAGGCCTTCCCGGTGGCACGGAGAATCCTCTCCATGATGGGCTTGGAACACACGTTGCACTGCTCCAGAGTATTCTGAGGAGGCAAAGATACTGATGTTAGGGTGGGGCTGAGAGAGCTCTATATGAGTTTTTTTAAAAACATACTGGCTCACTTGCTTATCATTATATTTGGAGAAAGGCAGAGTGCATCTTTATTACAGAGAGAAGAAAACACAATCAGATGGATCAGTGACTTTTCTAAGGTCATCCAGGTAGTGGGCAGCAGATCCACATTTAGACCACAGGCTTTCTGAATCTTACCTTATTCCACTACAGCAAGGGGGATAGCAAACTTTTTTGTGAACTAAATATTTCTGGTTTTGTCATAACAACAGAATTTTGTTGTTCAAAAGCAACTAGACAAGGGAGCATGGTTATGTTCCAGCAAAAGTTTATTTACAAAAACAGGTGATGGGCTAGAGGTGGCCCATGGTTGTAGCTAGATCATGGAACCATAATACACAGGCACTCCACCTGCAAAATGCTTTACTGTTACTTCTAAAATGTGGTTCATTATCAAAGACTTGCAAGGGGTATATCAAGGCTCCTTACTTTTTAGAGAGTGGTCTGTCTGATGAATGAGACAGTCATACTGGCTACAAAACCCAAATCAGAGCAATGAGGCTTCCAGTCACTTAAGACTTTAATTCACACCCCATCTCCAAGTTTAAGATTCATGAACTCAAGATAGAAATGTTGAAAGTAGTGGGTGGGAATTAACAAATTCAATTAATCCGGCTTTAAAAATATGCTGAGGTTTAAAAATACACACCACCTTTAAAACATCCCATTTAGTGAGTCAGCACTCAGAAGATCAACTGTTAACTTTCCATCTCCTCCCAGAATCCTGTGCTTTCACCAATTAGTCGATTCACATGTAATATTTTTTATTCCAATGGAACTATCTGGACTGAATCAATGGAATCTGGAATATACATAGGGTGTGGATACCATTAGAAACATGCAGAACCGGATGGGATGTGGAAATTGAGGAACTGCCCTCTTACCATAAGAATCTTTAAATGACTGTGAGGCAAGACATGACTGTATGAAGGTCATTAGTGTCCTGATACCTACAGGTCAGAGGGCTTCCTCGAAGGCCCTACTTGGAATGAACTGATTCTTTCTCTTCCTTTCCTGAATACTTTATCCATTTTGCTTCCATACTTACTGTGTGAACTTTTAAAACACATTTGTGCACATGTCTACATCTTCTACTAGACTGCAATTTCATGAAAGGAAAGAGACTATGTCTTAAAAATATTTATCTGTCCCATATTGCACACAGAGTATCACTGCCTGGAATTAAGATAAGTCAGGAAGAACATGTGCAGAAAGAATGAATGGAGGAATATTGTTTCACTCCACCCTGGCAGCACAGTGCTGCCCCCACTCTCCTAGCTCTGGGATCTATCCCAAGATGAATTGGTAAATCCATCATCATCCTCCCGTCAGAGCTGCGGTTGCCCGAGCTTCTGAAATTGCTTGGTACGCCTCTGGCCACAGTCTAAACTCATGGAAACTATTAACCTATTTTTTTCCCCATTTTGAAGTGGTGAAATTAAAATAGCAGAAGAGCATAGGATGAGAGTCTGGAGCTGATGATGGTCTGGAGAAGGAGGGTTCTGTTTCTTTTCTGTACTGGAGATCTGAGCTAATGTGGCTAGAAATTGTCTTCCCAGGGCTTGTGTTTGTTTTGCTTCTCTGTGTTTTTTTTTTTTTTTTTTTTAAATCTAGCTCTATAGTGGAGTTGAACAAACCAGAAAATGCTTGATCAGAATATGTTTTTGTTTACATTGAGGCTTGGCTGCAATTACTCATTTACTCAAAACCAGTGGCAATATATAAGGCTTAATGGTTTCTAAGGAAAAACTTTATGGCCTATAGAAGCTCTGCTCAAAGCACAGGTAATCTGAACATTTATGCTACATAGGAAAATAAGTGCAAAATATACCTAAAATCTGCCTATCACAAAAGTTCCCCCATATCAGAAAATGAAAGTTCTAGAAAAACAGTAATCACACAGATTGGGCTAGTAAATGATCATACACTAACCTTCATTAGCCACCTTCCTCTCCTCTGTTTCTCTTTTTCAGTCTCCAGCTACCCATTAGTAAGTACCCTTAGGCAACTTTTCTGAGAGAAAAGGTAGAATCTCTCATGGTGTCAGGAAGAAAAGCACAAGAGTTCCTACGGTCCATGCTGCCATCTCACAGGTGAGCAAACACACCTGGAGAGCCGATCAGCTGGATCTGAGTCATGGAGCTCATGAACTGTAGGGGGGAGTGGTATCCTAGTGTCCAATAATTCCAATACATCAGTGGTACCCTGACTTCCAATAATTCAGAGAGGGGTCTGACAAATTCATGAGGTTCCCACACAAAGGAAGAGAGCTGGTAGATGAAAAACATGAATTGTCCTGACTTTGTCCACATACACTAGTATGATCTCTTGGGTATAAAATTCTTTTCTCTAGAGCTTAGTTTTCTCAATGGTAAAATGATGATCAATTCCAACTCTGCAATTTTATTGCTGTTATTTATTAGTATTAACAACACAGGAAAACAGTAAATGTTTCCATTATCAGAGATGTACTAGAAACAACTACATAATTCCTTAACAGAGGTTGGGGGATGGGGGTTATCTGTCAGAAACCTGGACTATGTTACCTTGACAATGTGTTTCCACTAATAATTTTAGAAATTGCTAATGATAGAATTTCTAGCACCACAAAGAACACCTTCTTATACATGGTTGTTTTCTAGACAGACAAAAAAAGTTACACTATATATATATATATATATATATATATATATATTTACTTTTCTAAGTTGGAATGGTTAATAAAAACAGCTTTGAAGAAAATGGAAAAACTTTAATAGAATAATTAGAAAGGAGATATCTCTTACATATGTCTATTCAAATCAATCTTGTATGTGGAACAGGGTGCCATGTTTGATAGATGGGAAGTTGAGATGAAACTGTACACACTCCAGCTTAAGAACCTTCAAAATCAGCAGAGGGCTTTGTGACCTTCATTGAGCCCTTCCCTTATGGACTCCACTTTCCAGCTGCCACATTGAGCTGTTTGGCACATTTTTAATAAACAAAATTCTTCTATAAGCTAAGACTAGCTCATTTCCTTTGCCTAGAGAATGTCTTTTCATTCCTCAAACATGAAGCTCAAATGTCATCTCTTCTTAAAAAAAAAAAAAAAAAAGAAAAACCAAAACCAAAAACAAAACTTTCCTATTTCTCCTTCTGTTATATTACAAATAAAACAAGTCACTTTCTCCTCTGATTTTATGGTGCTTCTCCTATGGCACCTCTAGGTTCCCTTCCCCATGAAACCAGATTCGGAAGTTGTGTAGATTCTGAAACAGAGATTTCTGTACAGAAGTTATTGAGGAGTGTCCTTGTAATCACTATCTGTGGGAAAGTACAGAAGAACCTGGGTGGAGAGGAAAGAACTTGACAGCTGGGATTGCCAGGAAGAAATGTCATTCAATGGAGCTAGAGGGTAGGGCTTTTATATCCCTGCATCTACCAATCAGAACATACAGGTTATTTCCAACAAGGAAGTGTGATGTTGGGTGATGTGGTTCCCTTCAATTGGGGATAATTCTCATGGAGGGACCCAGCTATGAATGAAACCTGTCAATGCTGCCGGCAGCTGGGAGAATGACAGTCTCATGAAGAAGCATCTGGAGCTGGGTGTAGTGGCACATTCTTGTAATCCAGCAGCTCAAGGGGCTGAGGCAGGAGGATTGCAAGTTCAAAGCCAGCCTCAGCAAAAACGAGGTACTAAGCAACTCAGTGAGACCCTGTCTCTAAATAAAATATAAAAAAGGGCTGGGGATGTTGCTCAGTGGTTGAGTGCCCTGAGTTCAAAATCTGGTAACCCCCCTTAAAAAAAAAAAAAGTAGTATCTAGGCAGCATACTATGTCATCACATCATCCACAACAGTAACCATCCTTGCCCAGAGCCTACATAGTAAGAAATTGGTAATCAGCTGTGTGAGGTCCTATTGCCTAAGCTAAATAAAGAATCTAGATTTCATTCTTTTTGTAACAGGCACTGTTTGAATTTTTTTTTTTTTTTTTTACAGAAAATGTTTTAGGCAGTTATTCCAGTGAAGGTATGGTTAAAATGAAATGATTTAAGAGTAGCAGAGAAGAAGCAAGAAATTAGTCGTTAAAAGGCACAACTTTTCTGAAATGATGGCGATGCATTTGCGAGAAAAAAAAACACAAAAATTTAAGGAAAAAATAAAAAGAAGATCACAAACAAACCTTGAACACAAAACTCGCAAATGCAACTGTTTTTAAATTAGAGATACAATCTGGTTGTAGCTTTTCTATCCTTGGATGTTGTATAAATAACTTTCCTAATTCACAGGCAGAAGAACTGGAAGAATCATATGAATATAAATGAAGCATATAGGCAACATAAACATAAACTACTAGTGAGATGATAAAGAAGATAGGACTATTACTATAATTAATATATTACAGAAGTATATATGTGACCAATGTTGAGTATTTTCAATGAGGAAACATAGTATCTGAAATTCAGAAGACTCTAAAGTAATTGTTGTCATTTAGATATGCTAAATTCTTATTTCATAAAACTAAAAGGTGGTCCTATATTCAGGGTTTTTTTTAAAGGTAAAAAAATAGTATTGTGAAATAGTATCTTGGAATAACAAGGGGTAACATCTCATGTTTTAGATATAATTTTGGTCTTTGGATAAAAAGAAACAGAGAAAAAGAGGGAGAGTTAGAAAATATTAGATCTTAAAAAGTGTTCTTTAAGATTGATGTAGTCCAGGAGTTTATAACTCTCCTCATGACTCCCTCTGAAGCTTTTGCTTAAAGAAACAGTTTGTCAAGGAAGCACATCTAAAGGAAGTCAAACTCATTTTGGGCTGGAGAGTGTGAAAGGGTGCAGCCTGGAGGATTTGCATTGCACAGTTTGAAAACCATGAGTTTTAATTCCAGACTCAAGAAAATGAGACAAAGATAGCAAATACAACTGGTGTAGATTGAGGGTTAGAATACATGCCTCCTAATTCCCTGTCCAGTAGAGAACACTTGTGTTAGATCACACTATATCTGTTCTATGTTTCAGTAGACATAACTCCACATTGCAAATAGAAGGCACTCTGGCTTACCACTTGCGAGTTACATACAAAGTAAAGACAGAAGGCATGTCAAGATCTTGAGTTTGTCTCCCAGATGCCTATAGTATAAGATGTAACTCATTATGGGATCCCCGGCATCTACAACAGTGTGCTTGCATAAAACTGATGCTCCCTATATTTTGGTTAAATGATAAAGTAATAAACTCCGGATGAGTACTTTACATACAATATAATTATTCTGAGTAACCATAGAAAACAATTCTCCAGTTCAAAGATTCTCATCTGGCAAGCTAAGACACAGTATGCTTCAAGTGAGTTCCAGGGATACCATATCTGGAAGGGTTAGGAGGGGCCAGAGGTTTCCAGAACCCCTGTGTGGTCACCTTTGATCAGGAGAAGCTTCATTCATTTACTCCTGTGTGCTGAATGAATACCATCATTTTCCACAGGAACCATGATATGAAAAAACCTGGGAGGTGCAGATCGAGTGCTGGTATTCCCCTCAGAATGGCAATGGGGTTTAGTAAAGAAAGAATAGAACTATGACTCAGCAAATTTCTCTTGAAATGCCACGGTAATTACTTAAATTCAGATAATTATATTACCTAACTTCATTATGTAATATAAACTGATTCTATATTTTGATTCTGAAAATCAAGAAGACCTCTCAAATGATGGCAGTAATTTTGAGTTTCCATTGCTGATGAAGACATCATTTTATCTTGGTGGTTCTCCTAGTGAGCCTGGAGTACAACACCCTCCACACCTCTGCCTCCCTGTGAAGCATGCATTTCTTGAAACAAGTTTTTCTGCTCTTTGGAAATGCCCTCCACCTATATCTATATCTTAATCAAAATCTGTATTGGTATGGTATCTGTGTCTAATAGTGTTTCAAAATAGACTGAAAAAAATGGTAGCAAATTTAATGTTTTCCTATCTCTATGACTGTAATTTTCTAATCAGAATCAAAATTCCTCATTTACAGATGAAAATTCTAATCTTACTAGATAGGAAAATTGTAAAAAAAAAAAAAAAGACAAAAAACCATCTGTTAGATAGCATCAAGTACTTAAAATTTATGTTCTTTTGGCATTATGATTCCCCTTCCTCACAAAAATGATAGCTATGAAACACCTGAAAAATTATACTCTGCATGCATAATAAGAATTGTAATGCATTTTGCTGTCATTTATTTAAAAATAAAATCAATTAAAAAATAAAAAATAAATTTTAAAAAAGAATTTCAACTTTTCTTTCCAAGCATAACTTTTTGTATCCAATGCCTAAATTCTTTTTCAACAAACTTTCCATAAGCTTCTCTGAGAGCAGATCTGACTCCCCATTTATTCTAACATTGCAGAAAACCTGGAGAGTTCAGCAAAGTGTTGAAGATCCTGGTAGGTTTGGAGGAAGAGAAGACAACCCACCATTCCCGACCTTAGAGGTTGCCAATGTAATGGGAGAGGTAAACACATATATGAAGAACTGATTCCAGGCAAAGGACATAAGAAATGGCTACTAGAGAGGGATGAGTTATATGTGATGGTAACCCAGAGAAGAGAGTAATTACTTATGAATGGTGAGACAGTGGGCAGTGTGGTAGTGGTTTATGACTCTAGGAATCTTTCTAGGTGGGATTTGAGTTGGCGCTTGAAACAAACTTATTTTAACATTCGTTGGAATTAATGTGGCTATCACAAGACCTTTACTATCTAAACTTCTTTCAGCAAAGTCACAGATAGTCCTGGACTGAAACTAAATTCCTTTCTCAGGTAGGATATTGTAAGAAATCTGTGTTAGGGCAGCATCAGTGAAGGGGAACTCAACATTGAGCATTCTAGTGTCAACTAACACAGACAAGATGAAAGTAAAAATATTAACATAGAGTTTAGAAAAAAATATTACATGATTAAATGAATACATAAAATAGCTTCAAAAATAAGATATATACCCTAAAATCATAAGGGGTGGGGGACAAAGGAAAGGACAAAAAGATTAGAACCATTAGGCCATTTTATTTAATTTTGCCAAAAACCACAAATCACATTCTTCACAAAGTAAATTTTGCCCCATTGTTTTCTTAAACCCTAGGGTTGGAATTGCAATCTGAGCTTCAGAAATTCAGAAAAAAAAAATGTCTCAAATGAAGGACATTTCAGTTTATCTATTCTTAAGGTTTGAAGAGGTGACATTTTAACTTAAAAACATGTAAGCCAGGTGGCATGCTAGGTCTTCCAAAGCACTTTTTTTTTTTTTTGAATGTCTCATAATCCTTGAGAAACAAAGGGAGGTGAGACTTGATGATTATGCACCGAACCTTCATGCCAGGGGCAAATTAAAAGATCACAGAATTCCATTGAGACTATTGTGAGAGGAGCAGAAAAAAAAATAGAATTCCTTTCCTTCCAAGCCAAGTCAAGTCAGAGAAATGCCTTTACAACATCTTCCAAGTATAGTCTTGTTAGGACTTATTCACTTGAGACTAGAGCAGAAGATCTGTCGTAAACAATAAGTGACTTAGTGATGAATTCAGGAGATCTGGGTTTGAAAGTCTTGACTTTCTGGCCTTTGGTTTTCTCATCTCCTGACCAAGATGGGAAACATCTACATTGCAGTGTTGTAAGAATTAAATGAGATTCACATATATTGAAGCGAGTTCCCAGTGCTTGGCTATATAATGTTATTTTTTCTGTAATTCATCTTACAAATTCTAAGGGCTAGGAAATATATTTAATTAACTGGAATTTTTTTGTCATTTACTGGAATGACCTAACCACATCTAAGCATATTCTTCCACTTTCTCCTCTACAATTAATTCTCTTTTGTTTTTTCTCTCTCTCTTCTTAAAAAAAAATAGATTATCTGAGGAATTTTGTATGGGATGCTCTGGGATAACTAGGCAATGTAGCAGGAAATGGGCTGCTTCTTTCTGAAGACACTTTCTCCTTGGTTCCTTAAGAGTTTTGTGGAAAGGCTGTTCCATGTAAACATTATTATGCCCGGAAATCATATATTTCTTTGGAAAAGTAATTTGTAATCCTTTATATGCCCAAAACAAAAACTGATACCTTGACTGGATAGAGTCAAAGTTCACCAAGTATACTCAAACAGGACCTGAATCTCCACATCCATCTGGTGTATGTGTAGAATGGCAGAATTTTTACCTTGGTATATGCCACATATCTATAATCATGGTCAGGATTTGAGCCTATATTCTCTAAGTCTAAAAAGCAGTGTGTGTGTGTGTGTGTGTGTGTGTGTGTGTGTGTTTTAATTTTTTGCTTCACACTGTCTTTTCAATTAATAAGTTTTCCCCCATCTTTGTATCTAGGTGCATATAATGGCGATAACACTGAATACAGTTATGAATCTTTAGTATGCTGCTGATCTATAGCTTTTCATAATACATAGTTGATTTGGCTTGAAAATTTTGCTTCAGTCATCTTTTATAGACCTCAACCTTCTATACTAGGACACTGACTTTAGGGAAGTGGATTTGCCCAATGCATCCAATTTGGTAAAAATTTGAGCCCAGGACTGGGAAGTCACAGTTTATTCAGTAGTCTTTTTCCAACCTCCTGACTGCATTCTTCTTGTAGTACCAAAGCTTCTCTTTGATATCTGGCCTTTGTTAACAACGAGAATATGACAAAATTAACATAATTATTTATATCACTAATCAAAAATCATAAAGCTTGAGTGAGTATACTGTATCACGTGGACTTTGCTACCATCGAAATAAGACTCTTGCACACTGAAAATATGCAGGCCCTCTGGGCAGAACTCAGAGGAGATAATCCTACCCTCAAGCTGCATAGGATGATGCTTGGGTCTAGGTCTCTTAATTCTTTCTATTGGCAACCTGTAAATAGAAGTTATTAGTAGGCATTCAGACCAGTTCCACTGAGGCAGTCACTTTCCAGAGAAGCTGGAAAAAACACATCAACTACTTGAGTACCAATGATCTCATCTATAGAATGGGATACTAGGCATTCTTCCTTATCTACCTCCCAGACTGTGGGAATTACATAAGATAAGGAATATAAGAAGCACTCTTTAAGAAGGCAAAGAGACATAAACATTGTTATAAAGCTTCTTTCTCTGGGAAGAATTTGCTGTTGGAAATGAGGACTGCTTGAATCACAAGCCTTGTGAATAATCAACTGAACCTATTTTCTAATATTTTCAGTCCTAAAAAGAAGCAATTATCAGATACACACGTAGGTACACATAATCCTTCGCCTATTGAGTTTGGGAAAAGATAGATTTTTAAATTTTAATTTTGTCATTTTGTTTTCAACAGATTTTTTTTCTTGTTATATTATTCTTGGTTTATGTACCTGCATCACCTAATAAGTGGTAGACAGTTACATATTATCCATTTAGAGTGCATACAGGGAGTCACAGAATGTGTAGTTTGTGGCATTTTGTGGCAGATGCACTTGGCAGGTCCTCCCCCCCCTTTTTTTTTTTTTTTTTTTAACTGCGATCCTTCCTGTGCCTATGAAACATCATCCTGACAGCCCTCAGTCAGGTCATCTTAAGTGTAGAGTGGACGGGAGGCCTTGATGGGAGAAAGACCTCTCTTTGGATCACAGTGCTACCCAAAACTATTTGAAACTAACATTGCTGAAATAGATGTTTATGGAGACTCTGCCTGGTTCAGTGACAAAGAGAGAGGAACCAGACGCCAAAGACTCTACTCTGGTCTTGCCAAGGCTAGCCACCAGCTGTGAGGCCATGCACAGTGCACCCCTCTGGGCCTATGTTTTTTGCCTTTAAAAGAAGGAACTTAAGTTCATAGATCTCTTGACACAGATTGAAGTCTGAACAAAAGCCTCAATGGCACAACGTTCCTTGTCTCATTCACAACTTTATCCCCAGTTTGCAGAACAATGCCTGCCACATAGAAGAATCTCTATTAAGTCTATGAATGGACGATCATTTGGGAATCCTCCAGAGACTCATCTGACCTGTAGGAATTATTCCTGTAGATAAACCCCATATTTTCATCACCATCTTCAGCCTCTATCACTGCCCTATTTAAGAGTCTCATCTTTTGAGCCAGACTCTACCCTGTCTGTTGCTCAGAGTCCTTAACACTACGTATTATCACTTCATAGCACTGAGCTGCTTCCTTGATTCTCTTTCTCTCTCACCAGTCTGTTCAATACACCACCCCATTCCCTGCCTTTGAAATAGTACTCAGACAGAATATACACTCAATAAGTGTTTGTTGCAGGAAAACAAAACAAAACAAAACAAATCAAGTGGCATTAAATAAACTAACACAATAGGTGTCTTCCAATTCTAGGGTTCTTTGACTTCATATCAGCATTAGTACATTTTTCAAAAAAATTAGTGCTACAGATTTTCTTAAAGAGTATGTGATCTAAGATCTCACACCACACAGCAGGAAGGACAATGCTCCTTTTACTTACAGCATTTGTCTACCCCATGTGCCAGACCTATCCAGGAGAAAATTGAAAAGCTGAGCTTAAGTGATGGTGCTTTCAGCTCTGTGTATACATAGTAATGACTGCCTGCCTGCACATTTCAGATCAGAATTAAACCATTATGAATCATCCATTAGATTCAAGATCTGCAAGCAGAGACTAGAAATGTTCCCAATACCATTCTGCTCACAAGTCAGTTTGCTTCAGAGTTGTCTGAAACTCAGCCCTGCCAAGATGTTTATTTTCTACCTGGTTCATGAATTGCAATTACTTCCTAAATTATAGCAAGCCACAAGTGGTCTAAGCCAAACAATGAGGGTCACAGAAGGTTTCTCCTTGTACTCCTGAGCATGGCAGAAAAGCTCTTTGAATCAAACTTGATCTTCTTTCAAAAGAAAAGGAAAACTTGAAGCCTGTAACTCCTGGGAGTGGCAAAGAGAACAGCCAGAGGGCCATGAGCTAACTTCAATTCTCTAGAGATCAGTTGAACAGATTTGGCAATCATTTGGCTTCTGTTGAAAACAAGGCCTTCTAATTATACCTCTGCCAATAAAGACAAAAGACAGCACAGCTCAGAAAGGTCATGATGACATGCTAATATCATGGCTGTGGCCTTGTAGTATCCTTCTGAGTAGGGTGCTGTTGATTTATTTATCACATACCCATCCTGGAGCCCATTCATGAGAAAAGAATCTCATAAAGAGCTCAACAGGGATTTGGAGAAGTGATTTGCTTCTTCCCTTAAATTGAATCTTGGTTGCAATATTTTCTGACACTAGAAATAAAGTAATTCCATGTTTTCGTTCCTCTTTCCACACCCTCCACCACACCAAGAATGGTTTAGAAAAACTAGGTAAGGAAGGTACAGACAACGGATAGTCTTTTCTATTCTGTAACTGCTGAGAACAAAGGAGACAGAAAATGCAGATGTTTGTGCCTTACTGCTGCAGACGTGTGGTGGACTAACTCAGTGTCTCTGGAATGCAAATTTTCTTTCACAGTTTAGCAGTCTTTTTTGGATTTCAGCACAGTGAACTAACACTTTCCTGGATTCCAAGACCTCCAGAGAACCAGATGGATGAGAGGAATTGGGAAAAAGAACCCACACTGCTTGAAAAAGGTATGATTTTCTCACTCTGCATTCAGCCAAAAAGCTCTGAAAATTAGAAGAGTGAAATCACTTTTGGTTTGTTCAAATGCATGCCATGCTAGAGTTGTTTGTGGTGAGGAAAAAAGAAAAAAAAAAACCCAGCATGATTTGATGATTTGGAGTCTGTGTTCAGTTTAAGCGAGGAAGAAAACTTTCACAGAGATGATATGTTTACTATCAAAGGCAGGAAAGGATGTGCATGGCACAGATTACTCGAGAGGATCATTCTATTGCCTGTGCTCCAAAGTCAGTGACTGTCTCCCAATGCCAAACATTTTAGCTTGACATTCACGGCCCTTCAGGATATCCTCTCACCTTCCCTTTCCAGGCACCTCCCCCACCATCCCACGCCCAACTCAATCTTCATTTGGATCCAACTCAGTGGATCCAAACTTTGTAACACTCCATGTTCCTTTTCTTGTAAGACTTTCCATGCACTCTTTGGCTACTTAAGCACTTTTGTATTTTTTTATTTTTTGATACCAGGGATTGAACTCAGGGGCACTGGACCACTGGGCCACATCCCCAGCCCTATTTTGTATTTTTATTTAGAGACAGGGTCAATGAGTTGCTTAATATCTTGCTTTTTCTGAGGCTGGCTTTGAATTTGTGATTCTCCTGCCTCAGCCTCCTGAGCCACTGGGATTAATATTTTTCTTCTTGACTAGTTAAATGCCTCAACTTTTAGGGCATAGTGTTTGTGAACGATACCTCCTTTATTGATCATCATCCCACTCTGTTTTTCCATAGCACTGTTCGATCTTCTTTATGGCAGGGTCCTCCACAGATTGCTAATCATTTATATGCCATGACAAATTGCAAAGTCCAAAGATGACCACACCAAAATGTATCCTTATTTTACAATGGGCTAAAAGCAGTCCATCAGCAAGAGCTGGGTTCTAAGACCACTGCCTGACCAATGGGATGCTGTCATAGTGATGTTCTATGACTCACAAAATATATGGTTTTCTCTTGAAAAACATTACTTTGGACCCCTGAGTTGCCATGTGACTATTTGGGCTATCCCTGAGCTACCATGTTGCACAGATCACATGCAAATAGAGGGCGATAACTGAAAAGTCCCACTTGCTCCACACCAGCTATTTAAGTATTTCTGGCTATGTGTAGGTGAACAAGCCTTTGAGAGACCTCATTCCAGAAACATTCTGAGAGACACCATGCTAGAGTTGCCTAGTTGGGATGCTATCAGATTCCTGAAACGTGAAAGATAATAAATGATGATTGTTCCTTCAGCCGCTAAGTTTTGAAGTGATTATATGCCTATAGTAATAAAAATATAGATACCACTTACATATAGTAGAAGTTGTCTACTGAATAAATGTTTGAATAAATGCTTGAATGACTACTAAAGTTTGAACACAGACACATGAAATTAATGCAACTTCATGAAGCTAGTTAGGTTTATTCAAAATGCTAGGACATATTGAGCAACAATAATGACTAAATTCTAGAGGAAAAACTAAAACTAGAGGTTCCTCTTTAGTACAGGGGCAGTGAGCTTCTAAATAATGCAAACTATTGTTTATTCCATGAGAATACAATGGTACAGGAATATATGTATATATATAATTTTCTTCAAGAGTATCCACCACTATTATTCCCATCTGTAGATGTGAAAAGACAGTAGCTTTCTTTTGTGTGGCTGGCAATGAGGAAAAAATTATTTCTTTAATTGTATAGTCAAAGAAATTGTGAAGGAGCTCAAGTGTCACACAGAATCATGGAGAAATGTCACAATGGGTAGGATCTTAGGTGTTTCTGTCCGGGTTATCTGATACACGGATTCTCTTGAATATTCTTAGCCACTGAGAGCTTTGTCTAGCCATTGAAACTGCTTGTAACAGGTCCAGGAACAGTGGACTCTCTTGGAAGGTATCAATTCCACTGGTAAATGTTAGTGCACTATAACTAGCCCAAGTTTCTGCCCTTTCCAAACAAGTCAGTTGCTTCTTCTATGTAACATTCCTAATGACTGTTGAAGCTTTTAGCTTTTTCTTTACTGGGTAGCCACCTGGACTCTTTCCATCATTCCTTATGGGATATTTCTGTCCGTTTGCCCTAAAACCACTCTTCTCTGTGCATGTTCTAATTTGTCCAGGTTCTCTTCAACATGTGGGGCCTAGTGTAGTGTACTCTGGGCCCCATAGCCAGTGTGTGTCTGGTGCACTCCTTCCTATGGGAGTGCAGGAAAAGACTGCATTTACTTTTCTATGGTCCCTGATATTATTATTGTTTTGATTGATCATGAGATCTAAAAGTCCTTTAAAAAATAAGTAGCTATCAAATTAGAACAGGTATCATGGTCAAGATTTGACTTGTCCCTCTTAGATTATCTTATTGGATTTGGCTCACTGTTCCATATAATTAAACAATGATATTTTACATACTATAAAATCTCTTTTGTCCTTTACCTCAAACCAGTAGGTTTGGGTCAGAATAACTTCACAACTAGAGTTCTGCCACTATTAAAATATGCCTTATGTCAGAGGTAGCACCAACTTTCTTTCTCCTAGATCCCATCAAGGACCAAGTCCTATTAATTTTGCTCACTAAATATTTTAATTCCATTTGTTATTGCCTGTCTTTGCCATTTTAGTCCATCACTTCTCACTAAGATAATCACAACCATCCCCAATTGGTCTCCCAGCCTCTCCATTTCTCTGGACTTCATATTGGCCTGTCTTAACACAGCAGCACATTAGGTACACTGAAACATCTACAAGAATCAAAGATTTAGTTTAAGAATTAATGACTCCTAGACCTGTTCAGTCAGTAGCTCTGGGGTTGAAGCTCAGACACCTGTAACTTTAAAAAAGTTCTCTGATTGTGCCAGAGCCCCAGAAAACTCAAGATTGGCTGACAGACTACGCAGCTTGATAAATCCACCATGGATATTGGAAAGACTGTTTTTTCAAGAAGTCAGATGCCTTTTTATTCCTTCTGGGAAACTTACATTGTCTTCTGCTGGAGAAAGGAAGAAGGGAGGAGAAAGGAAGAAGGGAATTGATATTTGCAGCACTACATACCTATTCAGTGTACTAAGCTAGGCTTAGCTCCTTCATGAAATGAACCCATTTATTTCTTAAAACACATCCCAGAATGATAATATTGCTACTTTTTAAAAAGATAAACCTGAAGCATGAAATTTTAAAAATAATTCATATGTATGCAGATTCACAAGTTGGTAGAGAGGAATTAAACAAATGTCTGTCTGACTCCTAGGACCAAGGGGTTAACAAAATAAGCATTTTTTTAAGCAAAAGGAAAATACTGCACCCAATATGAATATACAGAATGATAAATTTTATACGTATTTTAAGTGTTCTTACAGGCTTCTTAATTAAGGATCACATTGCTAAGAATTAAAAAGCTATGGTGTAGTAAAAAGAACATTGGAATTGGTGCCAGGAAATGAGATACTAATCCTTGAAACCTCACCAATTTCCTAGAGTAGTATACCTTGACAATTGTTTGTCTTTCTGAGGAACCTCTGAACTATAGCTAAGGATATGGTTGAATGGAATGATACAGATTCCTCAGACTTCCTTGCAGCTATGTGACTTTAATGAGGGTGCAATGAAGTGTCCTCAGAAGCAAGGAGAAGGACCTCAGCCCTCTGGAATGCAGAAGCAAGCAGCTATTTCCACTCAACGGAAGCCACATGCTGAGTAGCAGAGAAGCCCAGCAGGGGGCTGGTCCCTTCCCCCTAGTGTCCTGGATCACCCATTTCCTTCAGTGAGAAAGAAATAGACATTGTCTTGTTTACTGTTTTCTGTCCCTCCAGCAGATCCCAATTACCTTATTCACTTTATCCTAATCCCAATTACCTTATTCACTTCATGATCAGAGTCAAATTATTCTCTGTGCCTTGCTTTTCTTACTTGTGTAATAGTTTGGACAAAGATCCATTTGAGATCTCACATTCCCTATGACTGAATGACGTGCTGCCAATAAAACAGGCACAATATATTTCCTTCCTTGCCTAGAACCTACAAATGGATCTCCCTCTGTCTACACGAGGAAGCCAGCTCTCTGAAGTGGGAACAACTTTCACAATTTAAGGCTGCTAGACAGTTAACCATTTTCCCATCTATCTATATTCTAGCCAAATCAGATTACTTGCCATACTCTGAACATATCCTATACTTTTTCCTCCGGGAGCTTCTCTCCACGTTACTTGTCTCACTTAGATCTCTGACTGAGCACTCCAGTCAGATGTGCCCTCTTTGAAGCCTTTCCCCAGTAAAGCTGCCACAAACGCAACTGCATTCTCTCTACATCCACGAAACTTTTGCAGGTCTAGTCTTGTGGCCTTCATTACACCATGTTATCTCCACCATATTTTGAGTTCCTTGGAATGGGACCAAGACTTAGTCCCTCTTCTGAATCCCCTACCTCACACAGTATCTGGCAGGAGCAGTAGACATTCAATTAGTGTTCTTTGACTAATGAGTGATACAATAAAACTACAAATGCAAAAAATTGACTTTGATGAGGTTAACAATGTGGATCCTCATCTGGTATAGGTGAGGCTGGACTTCATGGAGAAAAGTAGGTTTAGTATAGAAAGGGATAGTCTGGAAGTTAGGGGCAGTAATTATAGCCATTTTCTTATCTGAACCAAACAAGCAACAATAATAAGTACTTTGTAGTCAGTTAGCATCTCTCTCAGGTGAGCTCTCAGTTCATCACAGATACAATCTCCTTCACCTTGTGTGTGAATCAGCTTGTCCCAAGGTCAGAGTCTGCCTTTGGCAGAAGGAACAGACTCAAGAGCTCCCAATTCTCATGTAAGTGCCCCAAGTTCCAGAGCACACTGTCTCTGTTAATAGTGTTCTCCTTGTCAAGGGCACAAGAGGTATACACTGGAGAAGAATTATGAAAGAAATTGGCTGTTTTGAAATGCTTCTCACATAGTCAGATTTGATCAAGGACAGCAAATCACAGATACCAAACAGTATCTGAAGAGGGCCCCATTCTAAATTTCTAGACAAATGTCCCTTACACATAAAAAGTTACTGGTTTTGTTTATTTTTGTAACTCAGTAATCCTCCTTCCAGTCCACTGAATTTTTAATCTCTTTCAAGTTTTTCCACCTGCTTCTACTGACAGGGATATGACTGCCCTATGATTTTCGAATTTGGGGCTATCTGGACCCTGACCGCTGTATCAAGAGACATTTCTCCATACAGAGGTTCTTTCTCACAATGCAGTACAGAATGTGGTCACTCAATAAACATTCTTAGTAGGCCCACCTTGATTCTTTACTGGAAAATAATATGTGCCAGGCCTTTAAAATAATAATTTTCTGGATCTAATCACATCTTGTTAAGATATAAGGTCATAGTAAAAAGTCTTAGACCCTGAGAATGTGAAAATGAAGTTCACACTTTATTTCAGAAGTGCTCAAGTTCATGTTTAAAGTTTTGCACTTTAGTAAACATTATAGGAACTAATTTTGATGTTATAAGGGGAAGTAGTAACAATGAAAATGCCCATGGAATTACCTTTATTGGGTTCATACTTATGTGCCATGAAGTTTACATGCATTATCCAATATCTTCAAAACATGTTATGTTAAAAATATGTTATGTTAAAAAGTCATGTTAAAAATAACATGACTATACCCAATTATAGAGGGGTTAAATGATTTGCTCAGAGTTGCCCAAATTGGTATGTAGCTGAGTGAATATTAAATAACTAGTCTTTGTCCTTTTTAGGTCCATGTGCCTTCCACTCACTGTACTGCAAAGAAAATGTCCAAAGAGATGAACAGTAAATATGGTTGATCGTTCTCTAATTCAATTTTGCTTAGAGTTGGAATTTTGAATTTACCACTATATCTGGGTAAATATGCTAATCTCTAAATTTCCTTGTTATCTAAAATGATAATATTATCAGCTTAAGAGAAGCTACAAAAATATCCTTCATTGTTGAATTCTCTCCAGTCTTTTTAAATGAATAAATGAATAAATGACAGATACTACTTCTTAAAGTGACATTAAGTTTTCCTTAAAAATAAAAAATTTGTAGAAAGCATTTCCCATAAGAGGAGGAATTATGTTTTTAGGTGTTTTCTCTATGAATTGTTTCTCTATTCTTGATTAAATGAATCAAGTTTTAACATTAAAAATAGAATTTGACAAGTAAATAGTATTAGCTAAGGGCTAGTTAAACTATAGGTAGGACAGAACCTTTGACTACCTGGTACCTAAATTAAGATTATGGAACTTCCAACACAAGTTAGAATGGAATAAAAAAAGTTGATCATTTGGAAAATATCACCAAAGATATCAGTTAAATAAGGGATGGAGAGAGAAATAGTAAATTCATAATGTAGTTTTGAAGCAGGATAAAAAGTATGAAAAAGTATGCTATCAATGGCTAGCTTTGCAGATTATTTGTATTCCCCAAAGTTGAAAAATACAGGAAATTTTAAGACCCAACACTTTTAATGGAAGTCCTCCTTATAGTATGCTCTTCAGACGACATTCCTTCCTTAGGTTCCAAGTCTATACAAGGAAGTGTGGGGTGGAGGAGAAAGAGGGATCAGAGACATCATATGAAGTAATACGATGCTTTGGATACTCCGTCACAGAGATACACAAGACAGGGACTACAGGAACAGCGGAGGAAGACGAGGTGTTTGGAGCCCAAAGGAGCAATTTCCTGAAGGATGACAGGATGTTGAAGATGAAAAACCTGAGAGGACCATCTAGTCCAACCAAGTAATGGTACTGATGAAAGAAGCTGAGACCGGTTTCAAAGTGGCAAGTTACACTATGAAGATAGAAAAGTGAGCTTTCATTTGAACCCAAATCTCTTGATTCTCAGTCCAAGGCTCTTCCCACTTCCACACGACACTATTAGAAATGGTAGAGGAATAAATGACTATTAAAGAAGCAAAGGGGCATACTCAATGCACTAGGGTGGTGTTAGGGACCTGTGTGGCCAATAGTCTGAAGTCCTTGTTACTGACAAGTAGCAATATTTGGATTTGACCCAAATATTCAGTACTTGTATTCCCACGTTTCTCACTTACATAAATTCATGACAAAATAAAAAAAGAGAAGAATGGATAAACTAATTATAGTATATTTGTAAAATGTGGTATATTCATGGAATACTCGACAACAAAAAGAAACAGATGGCTGATACAAAAACATGGAGAAGTGGATGAATCTCAAAATCTGCACATTAAAACAAGCCAGATACAAAATATAAATATGGCATAATTCCACCCTGATCTGAATTAAAAGAACTATGGTAAAAGAAGTCAGGAAGTAACTGCCTATGAGGGTGGCAGGTGGACTGGATTGGAAAGTGTTATAAAGGAACTTTCTGGAAGGATATATACAATTGTCCAATCTCATCAAACTGACTACTCATGATCTAAGAAGAAAACAAAACAATATTTAAAAAATATTAATAATATAACTCATTTAACTAATAGAAATGTGTTCGCTAGGAAAGGGTTTAAGACTTTGCAGACAAATAAATGAAAATTTTGCTTTTTATTTATTTTTTTTAAAAGAAATAAAAGGGACATGATTAGAAAGGGCCTGATCTCTTTCCTTGCCACTTTAAATACTTCAGTTTTGTTTCTTTGAGTACTGTGGATGGAACCCGAGTACTCACACATGCTAAATGAGTCTTTAACACACTGACCTACGTCCCATCTTCTCCTTGCAACTTTAAAAAACTACTAATCATAACAACCTTTTTAAAAAAAAAAACATAAGGGAATTATTGCCTTTCACTCAATGATTTACACTGGATAGTTAGGAAAACAGATTCAGAGGGTGCAGGTTTATCATTAAAAGAGACAGGAGTAGAATATGGCTGTCCAAGTTTTCAGTATCAGATCTTCTTACTGCACCACCCTGCCCCATGGCTTGGGAGATGCCGTCTACCTAGTCCTTTAGACATCCAGCTTCATAAAGCACTGTGACTGAAAATATCAAAGGCATAAAGGTATAAGTAATGTGGAGTATTTTTCTAAGGTGTCGTCCATGTGGCTGACAAAAAGACTTCACAAAGACTGGGACTTTTACGACAGGCTTACAGCATAACCCCAGGCCTGATGCTTTCCCAACTCTCTGGCCATGCCAGGGACACTCTGATGGTCCACACAGCTCCTAGCAACCCTTGTATTGGGACCAGAAAGGAAGAAGGGCAAGTCCCAAAGACAGCACCATTTTCCTAAGTGGTTAAGATGCCTGCAACAGCAGGTCACTCCACCGTTAGTGCAGAACAAGCCTGAGCTTGTTAACGGAGACTGGACGGAGCCAGAAACAAGGCTGGAGGTGGAGAAGAATGCTACTGGATTTCAGAGCAGGCTGGGATACAACCATTGGCCTGCCCAATTTCATAGCAATACAAACTGCTTCACTGGCAACTTCTTCATCTATAAAGTGAGAATAGTAATGGCCTATATGTGGTTGAGACAAACAAAGGGGAGGGTCTAAGCTGAGGTTCAGCCCTCTACAAGTGCAAGGATTCACTGTGACAAGAGATGGCATCACATATTGCTGAAGCTTTGGAAATCACTCCAGGACTTGATTTTGTATTTTCAATGTCTGGTCTTCTAGGCCTAAGAAGATGCTGTTGCATGTAGGTAAAACACACCTTCCAGCCTTCCTAACTGTCCTTTGAAATCACAAATACTCGTTTCTGAATAGATAAAGAGTATGACAAGAAATCTCACTGAAAATCTCACCAAACAATTGACCTTGCAGTTTTTTTGTTTTGGAACTGGGGATTGAACCCAGAGGTGCTTAACCACTGAACTACATCTCCAGTCCTTTTATTTATTCATTATTCTTTTGAGACAGGGTCGCACTAAGTTACTGAGGCTGGTTTTGAATTTGGGATCCTTCTGCTTCAGCTCTCTGAGTTGCTGGGATAACAGAAGTGCACCACCACACCCGCAGCTTAATCTTGGAGTTTTTAGAATACAAATGAATAAAAAAACAGTGGTTTTGGGGAAAAAAAATCCACTTCATTCTAATGATAAATCTGCCTTGGGTATTCTAGGAAGTAGGACTAGAGTAACACCATTTACCCTACATTAATTTGATGGGCACATTTTTATATCTTATAAGTAAAGTAGCAATTTATAATTTTCTTTATGTGGGTAGTAAAACTAAAGTTCAGAAAAATTAAGTAACTTTTGATGGGTTGTGTGACATTTAAATGATGAAGCTGCTTTTTGTACTCAGGCCTGTCTGACTCAACACTATGGTCCACACCCTCTCTCTACTCTGCCTTGCTGTTTACTCAAATTAATAAACCCTTCAGCAGATGTGTTAGCTCAGTCTTGCAATGATTACCACATTTGCTGCTAGTACTAGAAGTAATGTGCAAGTGCTTGTGGGCTCTAAATAGAATAAATACCAGTTATTCTTGTTTGCATCATAAGGGAGCTGTGGGTCTTGAAATCTAACCTAGAGTAACAATTGAGGCTTGCAGTGAGCTTTTAGATATTTAGATAAGACTCTATTAAAGCAACCATAAAAGCATTAGTCCCTGTTCATATACCAGAGTATCAGCCAGTTTCAGAGTTTAAAGAGGTGTTGAGTATCCCAAATGCTTTTCCCCATTGGTAGGTATAGTCATGTTCTCTTTTTTTCCAAAAGAATTTTAAGGCAAAAGGGGAAATGCCCTTTGGTGAATCTCACAAGGAGACAAGAGTGTGAAAGTTATCATGGTAAATTGTGATTCCTCTCCTGACTTCCGCTTCCAGGGTCTCAGAATTTGTATTTCAAATTTGCAAATGGGAAATGAGAACTGTATGAAATGGAACCACTTCCATCCTAAGGCTGTACATTTTCAGGGACCAAAGTTCTTTCTACATTATTTTGAGAGAAAAAGACAGTGAGGGACCAGAGGCTAGATAAACCAAGCTTTTTTATACAATGCCAGCTACGTCAAATGGTAGGACCACCATGGCCTTAGGGGAAAGAACATGCATTGAGGAGTTTCATAAAATGCATATCATGAATCTCTCCATTATTCAGAAGATAATTCATGTCACCAAGTCCTTATCTTCCTAGGAGCCTTCTTTCATCTGTAAAATGTAGATCAGAATACATCTGAGAACTGTTAATAGAGTTAGAACACTAAAGTGAAAAATTAAACACTTATTGTTGTACTAGAACAACATTAAATGATGTTTTCAATAATAGAATTGTAATATAATAAAGTATTTTGTAAGCCATAAAATGCCAGGCAAATACTGGCCATCATTTGAGATTATTATTAATTGGAAGTTGGTTGACAAAACAAGACTCGGAATGCGAACCACTAGGGACAGTGTTTTTAATAACGTCAGTCTGCATATGTGGAGTTTGCATAGGGCAACCTATGACCCCAAGCTCTTCCACACTTTCCCACACCAGATGCTGAGGGAGGGAGACCGGCCTCCCAAGGCTCCTGAATTGCCTAAGGCTAAAAGGACACACTGCCAGGATTCAGATCCAGATCTTGTAAAACCAAGGCGCAGGCTTCTCTTCATTTCATTAGCACTTTGCCTCCTGTTTTCTGACTCTTAGGCAATGATCCCTTTCCATTTCCCAACGTATCTTTGTTAAGTTTCTCTTTCTCAAAGTAATGATGATATTTAGAAAGACCTCAAAGGGGGAAAATACTTTGGAAAGCAGGGCTGCAGGCTAAGAAAAAGCAAACCTATTCACCAGCCACTGAACTTGAAACAGGGGCCATTTCAGGATTTATAACAAAAGATGTAGACACAGATATTCGGAGTTCTTCTGTTGGTTGTGAGGATGACTGTTGTTCTTTCTCTGAACCCGAAGCAATCCCTATTCAACTACGAACACAAGGCCCGGAGCTCTTGATTGGCAGAGAAAGCAGCAACACTGGAAATGAAGCGGGTATCCCTTGAGCCAGACAGTTCAGTATCACAAAATGGAGTAATATCATCTTTTTACGAAAAAAAAAAATGGTGATGATACTCACAGTACCTTCATTAAGAACACTTCACACCCCTAATTCATTCACTGATCATAAATAAGGCAAATGTTGGCCTCTTCATGTAAATAATAAGGATTTAGATAGGATCCTGAGTAGCCTGTTCAGCTATAAGGGTTTATGATTTTATGTCACAGGAACAAAAATGTTAGGCAATCAAGCATAGCTATAAAACCCAGGATTGAGTCTCATTTGTGGGAAGATATTGAAATTCTAACTGTGTAATTAGAAATATTTTAATTTCTATTCATTCGGGCTTCACCGAAAGTAACACAAAACATTTATGGAATATTAGAAAGCAATAAGGAAGAGAGACAAATTAAATGTCTTATGAAAACCTAGGAGGTGCATCTAATAGAATTAAGCAGCTCATGGAAATCAAACTAGAAAATTCCTACATGAGTTCATTCATGCATTGAACCCCTATTGTGTGCAAAGCATAATTATAAGCCCTGCAGGGACAGAGCGAAGATCAAGATCATGGATACCGCCCTTGTCAAGTTGCTCACATAGAAACAATGAGAGAGAACTCCGTACAGGATTGGAAAGTTGACAACACTGAAAACTCATGTGACACCAAACACTTATTATATAAGTCTTGGGCAAATAGGACACCTTTAAGACTGGCATCAATTATTGCCACAGAGATAAAAACACACAGGAATGTTCCCTGTTTGCCCTCTTACAAGCCTATAGACTAAAGATAATAATCTTTTATTTTATGCTTAAAGAGACAACATCAAAGAATTTTAAGGCTCAAGATGTGAGGAAGCCAAAGCTTACACAAAAAGAAATCAAAACAGTAGGTTGGCAGTAGATACATCTTTCTTTACCTTCCTCTTCTCCTTTAAAGAAAATGAAAATAAACATTTGCTGGAGTTTTGAAAAATCTAACATGACCCTACAGTTCTGAACATAAGTAGTATATGAAATTTATGTGAAATAAAAGGCAATACTGCTTGTAAGTACTTGTCATAAATCCTGGAAGACAGATGTTCACAAGATATGTAATAAAGCCCTTGCCTACTCATGGAAAACACAAAGAAATTCATAGTAACAAGGTACACATGTGAGAAAATTTATAATGGTTTCCCTTCAGCATAAACTATTGTTCCTTTCTTGCGAACATGGGGCATAAGGTTTGTGTTTCATTACAGAATTGCTACATTGCTGGTGGACACATTCTGACATTCACAGGTGAGTATGAGTGCAGCCATCCTGTCCACAGGATGCACCTCTATTCATACCAACCTGGCACATTTAATCACCTTAACAGGGGTCCTTTGCTGTGGCTACTGCCGGTAGTCACCGGATGCTTCTTGTCGTATTTACCACAAGCCTAATACCTTATTCTCTAATAGGGTCAGGATCCTGTGAATTATTACATCTAACACTGGATTAAATTCGCCTTCTTGTGGGCTAGTTTAAGAATGAGAATAATGGATATGTGTTCGTAATCAAATGAGAATACGCAGTGAGACAAATACAATGAAATAGATAGGAGTAAGCTTCCTCATACATTCTTCCCAGGACTCTTGGCAAGGCAATTCTTCTCTTATTAAGGCTTGGTTGCCTCATCTGTTTTCAGGGAAACCTGAAATGAGTCGTCATTCTCTTTGAACTGTAACACTCATTCATCTCTGATTTGTGGTGACACATTCCCATCTGTAATTTGGGAGCTGTTAGCATGGATTTTCACTGATCACCCAAATACACTTACTGGGTGTCCTGGATGCTATGGCAAGATCTAGGATATCATAATCTGGTTTACGGAAAAATGAAACCTAAGAACATTCATTCACTGGGGTGGAACATAGGGATTCTGTGAATCCTGTGCTAGGCATCGGGGTTATAACAACCAAGACAAACTGGTGTCCTCCACTGCAAAAGCTCACCACCCAGTTGTAGGAAACTAAGAGACTACATAAGTAAATTAAAATTTTCAGTGGTATGTTATGGTTAATTGGTGAAAGGACTCCTAGGATTACAGACAAGAAACCAAGTAGATCCCTTGATTGGTAAAGGTTAATAGAACCATATCTGAATCACTGAGAAAATTATCCAGGTTGAACCTCAAGGAACCAGGCTCAAATAGTTCACGCTAACATTCAAGTTAGCATCAGATCTCAGGCCTAGATTGGAAAATCAAAATCAAAACCCAAAACCAAACAAAACCAAAAAAAAAAAAAAAAGCAAAAATCAAATTCCTGAAATCATGGACAAAACCTGCGTTTGATGAAGAGTGAAGATACAAATTACAACACTGACAGCACCTTTCTATATTATATGTTCCTGCCATGTGATATCACAAAAACATGCATTGTCAGTCTGGCAAGAGAATGAAACATGCCTTGAGAAAGATAACAACAGAGACCTAGTGTAGGGATCAAATAGAAAAGGTTACAGTATTTGACTGATGCTGAAAAAAATTCTAAGTTTTTAAAAGGAGGGTTTTGTGCAGGATTTGGTTTTAATAATGGAAACTTGGTATTGCTCTTCCTGAAGGAGGGCAAAGAAACTTCCAACAAAATAAGTATACTTTCAATAGTAATGCGACCAGTGTTACATCAACAGATCTATGAAATATGCCTTATAAGATACATGTAAAAAACACATTTCTCTCTTCTAAATGAAGACCTGTAAATAGTCTATGCTACAAGAATTAACAGTGCTTGCTGGGACATCCTTGAATGGATAGATTAAACAGGCTTACACTTTCTTGGGCTCTTGGGGATTCATTTAATTCTTGGTGGTTCGTGGTCATAGGAAGGACTCTAGAGAAAATAAACAACTTTGGGGCTGACTAAAGGGGCAAAGTGGCTGGATTTGGAAGTGAAGACATTTTGCTGAGTGAAATCTTTGATCAGATAAACTGCCAAGCTCCAGCAGCCCTTCAAGAACCGAGAAACATGTTCAAACCCGTTTTGCCTGCAGACAGAGGGATGCTAATTGCTTTACCCAGATTCTCTTGAACCTTCTTGCATGTAGCAGCATAAAAATAGCCAAGCTGTGTACACTGCCTCTAGGATCCAACCCTCCACCTGTGGGAAGGGATTCATGTTTCAACGCTGTCTCATTGCCACAGGTTTGCTTTGGAGCCTAATTACCAACTAAGTTTGATGACAACATAACTGGCTCCAGGGGTTGCTTGTTCCTACCAAACAAAACAAAAAACAAATTCCTGAAGCAAGACCTGAAATGTGCCACTGGGAATACAGAACCAGTGATGCAATCCCAAACCGGGGCTGGTCTCCTCCTTATCTCTGCATCAGCAGCTTCCTTGAAGAGCCTGTCTCCATCGTGGACCAGCTTTGACAAATATTTACTGACAAATGACTATTATTTTAATAATTATAATCATTTGCCATCATTTGCTGATTTACAGCCAACGAACATGTTCATAGACGCTATCTCACTTGATGGCCACAACTCTGTAGGGAAAGCACATAGAGCAAGGCTCATTAACTGATTTAAATGGGGTAAAAGTTTACATTGCTGGCAAGTGGTAAAACTGGGAGCAGCAAGAGATCGAGTGTTATTAACCTGTCACATGCATTGTCTTCCAGTCGGCCACAAAGAAGGCAGGCTCACAACTGTTAGAAAGCCATGTGGGGTAGTTCAGAGAAAAAAGAATAAGGAGTCCCTCCTCAAGTCTTCCTAGGAATTCAGGGTATTCCCTGGGCTGCCTCTGAAGAGTGCATTACCCACAGTGGAGCTGAACTTGACAATTCGCAAACCTGTTTAATACAGAAATGACTATTCTGTAAAATGGTAGTCCCCAGACCCTGAATGACCCACATAATTGGAATACATAACAAACGGAGCTCCTTTGTTGGGTGGGATTTTTTTTTTCAAAATACCATTGGTTTAGAAAATAGTAAGGCTATATTGCATTAACTTTTGTTTGCTGTTTAACAATCTTAGTGGCTTAACATAACACACATCTACTATCCTGCATTCCTGAGGGTCTGGGCATGGCTTCATTGGGTCCTATGGTCAGTCTCACAGGCAGCAGTCAAGGTGATGACTGAGAGGCATTGTTGTCTGAGGATTAACTGGGGAAGACTCTGTTTCCAAGCTCATTCAGATTGTTGGCAGAACTCATTTCCTTACGTGCATATAATTCAGAGTGCAGACTTTTGGCTGGCTGTCAGCTACAGGCATTTTTGATCCTAAAGGCCAGTCACAGTTTCTCACCTCATGGGCTTCTCCCACCAGACTCCCAGGTAGTCCCTCTTCTGGTTTGTAGAGATGGACCCTTATGTAATGTAACGTAACCACAATTAGGTCATATCCTGATACATTTGCCTTCTTCTATTGATTTGAAGCAAATGACAGGCTCACCTAGTACTCAAAGAGGGGGGGGATTATACAAAGGTATAAACACCAGGAGGTAGAATTATTTGGGGTTGCCCAAGAGCCTCCATAACTGTCAGTGTAGAAAACTCAAGGTCCTTTTCCCCTTGCCTTTCCAGTGTTTTAGAATAAATATTATACCTTTTGGGCTGGGGTTGTGGCTCAGTGATAGAGCACTTGCCTAGCATGTGTGAGGCACTGAGATCAATTCTAAGCATCACATATAAATAAATAAAGTCCACTAACAACTAAAAATAAATATTAAAAAAATATTATGCCATCCATCAGGAAACACATATTTAGTACCATATTTATGAGATCCTCCTTTATTTCTCTGAGGGGAAGTGGTAGTAATGCATATCTGGGTAGTGAGGGCTTATTAGAATAGATGACCTGCAGTAGTCTTCTTTTTTCATCTTTATTTTTATATGTTTATTTTTATGTGGTGCTGAGGATCGAACCCAGGGCCTCATATGTGCAAGGCAAGCACTCTACCACTGAACTACAACCCCAGCCCTGAAGCAGTCTTCTTTATAATACATGTCAAGGTCCATGAAGCTTTATTTATCTCATGTTTAAAGAAAGTGTGGCTAATGTATCATGGAGGGAGAGTTTCGATTGAGAGTCATTAGACATGGGTTCTCATCTGGATCAGCTGTGTGATCTTAAGCAAGGTACATCCAGAATTTCCAGTTCTCAAATTAAATTGAAGGAAAAACTATGAATATTGAGAGATCTATCTCACCTGGGTCTCTATTCTATCAATTAGTATATATATAACACTAAAAATGTGGGCAACCGGGCTCTCAGGGTTATCTCCTGTGGAATTCCCTATTTGGAAAGTGTGCCCTGGGGGGTCAGATGGTGAAGAGAGGGGATGTACCCATGTACCCATATAGATACCAAAAATGTTGCTTTAAATCCAGGGAGGTGGGACTGGAATAAGACCTGGTTGCTCAGACTGAAAAGATTCAGGAATCTCAGCAATTGTTGAGATTTTTTTTAGTAGGGAACTCCCTTGTCTATTGATGGCTGGAACTGAAATGTGTTGACAACTAATCCTTGATTTTGCCCTCAGATAGGTGTTTAGCTATGTCTGTGATCCTTTGAGTCTTTGCAGATTTCTCGCCTCACAGCTACAGTGGTGTTGCAATGTCTTCCAACTCTGATGATTTGGATCATAATCCATTAAAATATGGAGCTCTTGCCTGACAAAATCTCCTGGTAGATTCTGGAGAGCATGACAATAGAGAAATCTTAGTGTCTACCTTCAGATTATATATTATATTTTATAATTCAGGGCACAGATATTTGTTGCAAATATTACTCAGTTTATTTTTCCACGGGTCTATTAAATACCTTAGAGTCTATTAAGTACCTATAATTTTGACATTCCACAAAATTTTCATAATATTTCCAATTCCCAATGAATGATTTGTAAAGTAACTGTCAGTTTGACAACAATCCAGGATAACTACAGAATAGATTCCTGGAGTCTGCAAAGAACTTGGCCCATAATACTGGGCTTCTTATATAATAAGACAGATCTACATGTTAGTTTTAGCATTACTGATTTTGATAAGTAGATGAAGATGTACAGACCTCTGGAGTTTGCTCAGTGTATTAGAATTTGCCCAGAAACATACCCTTCTCCCCTATTTACCAAGCATGTTTATCAGGAAGAGGGGTACTTTGAAAAATAATATCTAGATACCAGGAGTTGTATAAACTCTAATTTTTATTTTATAAGTTTAAATCATTAAAAGTGAGTTCCTCATTCCTATATTCTTTATGATCAATGCAATCCCTTACTTGTCTTTTAATCATCAAACTATACCCAGAAGTCAGGGCAGGCAAGAGTTACTTTAATTTATAGAAGTGACAAGCTTTAAGGCACTTCTCCCGGTGAGTCACATGGTGAGTAACTAGCACAGCTAGGGTGAGAATTCAGGTCACCCAACTGCCAAGCATGAACTTTCTCAAGCCACGATACTGGTTCAGATAGCAGATCCAGGTGTCAATGCTACCACTTTTAGTCACATGTACTTGAATTTTTCATTTCACATGGTAATTCCAGAGATCAACAGGGAAAAGGCATGATGTTAGGTATTCAACTAGAAATTGCTGTTGTTGAACAGTTATCATTGGTGTTCTTGGGGCCTGCATAGAGGTTTTGGGACGGAAATAGGGGATTCCTACCAGACAGAAAGGGTGAAGAGTGTGTGCAAGTGGAACAAAGCTACAGGGGTTAACTGGATCTACACTAAGTGGATATATGAAAAGCTTCTGTGGATGAGTCAGTGAGAAAAGGACCATGATTTTGGTGCTCTGTCAAAGATTGAAAGGTAAGGTGATTAGGAAGTAGGGAGAGAAGGTGAAGAGAATGCAGCCCTGTTCCCATTGACACAATAATGAGGGAATTCTGGGAGGGTTCTACAAACTGGCATTAACATATGATTATTGTGCCTAGAAAAGGGGAATCCCATTTGTTTCTACTTTGAGAAAAATAGAATATTAGATAATAATATCATAATACAACACACACACACACACACACACATATATATATTCACACACACATAATATACTAAAAACAACTTTAATAATAATCAGAACTGAAAATAATCAAGTGTTAACAAGGGACAAGCCCTGTGTTGAGTGTGTTACATGTACCATCGCATTTACACCCTACAACAACCCAAGGAGATACCAATTTCCCTTATTTCCTGAGGACCGGTGTGTTCTGAGAACCTGTACAGGTCACATGACTGGAAAGGATGGGGCTGAGATTCTAATTCCAGCCCAGGCTGTTTGGCTCTGGGGCTGAGATCCTCATCCCTTTATCATCCAGAACTTTCTTTTACTTTTTTTTCTAGACTATTCTTTTTTTTTTTAATTTCTTTTTATTTCTTACACACATGATGATAGTGGAATGTATTACAATCATATTTTTCTCTAGCACTTATGACCTTCCAATATGCTATGACACGAAGTATTTTGTTTATCATTTGCTGGCTAAAGTGTAAGCTCTGCTAGAGCATGGGCATTTGTTTTGTTCACTGCAGCATCCTCAACAACTAGAGTGGTGCCTGGAACATAGTATGTGCTTGATAATATCTGTTGGCCGGATAAATGAATAAATGCTAAGAGATCATTTTTTTCCTGTTGTCTCATCGTTAGAGAAAAAATTAGGTCAGGTGGAAATATTTAGGAGAGGGATGAGATGCACTATAAAAAGGTAGATAGAAAGGAAGGTAGGAGAATGGAAAAAGTTATCCAGATAAAGAAAGATGGAAAAGCAGGTGGTTGGGTAGCAGATGAGAAGAACAGGGGTTGTACGTGGGTCAGCGAAGGGGATGATGAGAGATTTACAGTCCACATTCCACTAGGCACTCAGCTCAGAAAGCTCTGAATTCAGTCATGTGATGCTCTATTACATAGTTGAGGAAAGGAATCTCCCTAACCACCACTTGGCTCCTGACATGGTCTCCTATTGCTGGATTGCAGGATTCCCACCCCACCCCCTCCTTGGTGAGCTGTGGGAATGTTGGCCAGCTTCAAATACTACTTCCTTTTGTACTGCAAATGTCTTGCCAATCTGAACATAAGTCATTAAGTCTTTTACCCAGTATAGTACTGAGTAGACTTCCTTCCTAGGTTTCTATTTTGCCATGCAGAATAACCATATGATGGAAGTCTTTTCTAAGTTGCTGTTATTTTGTCTGAACTATTTATATTAGCAGACATACAAATGTCTGGGGTCATAGGCTGTGCAATGGGAAACTGTCTTCCTAAAACGTGTCTGGGTAATGGTAATGTGAGTGCCACAACTCTTCTAGCCTTGCTTCAAAAGAATCGACAGTCTGAAACAAATGGTGCTAGGCAAATTGGATATCCACAGCCTATAGCTCACCCTGTACAAAAAAACAACTCAAAATGGATCAAAGACCTTCATAAACCACCTGAAATTTCCAAATTATTAGTGGAAAACACTACATGATAGAGGTATAGGCAATGATTTCCTGAACAGAACTCCAATAGCTCAGGAAAAAAAAATAGTAAGAATCAACAAATGGGATGGAATCAACTAAAAAAGCTTCTGCACAGCAAAGGAAACAATCGACAGTCCACAGAATGGGAGAAAATCTTTTCTAGCTCTTCATCTGACAGAGGATAAATATCCAGAATATATAAAGGACCAAAAAATGGGACATCAAAAGGAAGAAGAAATGCATTAAATAAATGGGCAAATGATCTGAACAGACACTTCCAAAAGAAGCACAAGTAGCCAATAAATATATAAAAAAAATGCTCAACATCTTTATTCATCAGGAAAAACTTCATTGAGATTCTGTCTCGCTCCAGTAGAAGACTATTATCAAAAAAATACAAAAATAACAACTGTTGGAGAGGATGAAGGGAGAGAGGGTCAGTGACACCAGGTGGGTGGGGGGTGTAAACCAGCATGTCCACTATGGAAAGCAGTATGGAGGTTCCTCAAGAAACTAAGTATAGACCCACCATCTGATTCAGCTCTACCACTGCTGGGTGAACAGCCAAAGGAAAAGACGTCAGCATACAAAAGATATACCTGCAAACTTGTCTTTATTATGGCATGATTCACTACAGTGAAATTATGAATCAGCCTAGGTGCCTGCCAACAGATGAATGTATAGAGAAAATGAGGTTAATATATATGTGTGTATATGTATGTGTATATGAAGGTACATATGTGCACATGTGTATACATATGTACATGTGTGTGCATAGACGTGTATATGTGTGTATACATATACACATATACATATTGGAATACTATTCAACCAATACTTATATAGTACTTATCAATACTATAAGAAAGAGTGAAACAATGTCATTTGCTGGAAAATAGAATTAGAGGTCATCAAGTTAAGCTAAATTAGCAAGACACAGAAAGGTAAGTATTATATGTTTTCTCTCTTATGTGGGAATAAAAGTAAGTAAATAAAAATAACCATAAAGCAGTAGAACTCCTAGGGAAGAAGAAGGGAACTGGGAGGAGGAGGGAGGGAGGATAAGAAAAAAGAGGGTAGTAGTGAAGGTGGGTATGATTAAAATATGATCCATGCACGCCTGGAAATGTCACAGTAGAATCCACTAATTTATACAGTTAACATGAGTTAATATTTATAATAAAAATCAAGTTGCAAAAATTTCATTTATAGTATCATTGGACTATTATACATTCATGAATAAGTATAACTGAAGCTATCTAAAAATGTTAAATGAACAAAATACAATATAAGTGGGGGGAAAAAAACAATTCTGGGCTGGATTCCAGATCTAGTGTATAAGTTTTTTCACTATAGAAAACAGTATGGAGGTTTCTCAAGAAACTAAGTATAGACCCACCATCTGATTCAGCTATACCACTATTTCTCACTCACTCCTATGATTCAGGAGAGTTGCATCTAAATTTTGGTTTACTCATTTGAAAATGAAGATGATATGGATGACCTAGTAGTCATGTCAATTTTAATATTCTATTTTGTTAATATTTAAATTCTTCGGGTCTCCTGAATAATCCATTTCCTTTCAACAGGCTCAGTCAAGGGAACTGCTTGCACCCGCTTTCGACATACAGTTTCTGCTATTTATTTATTCAAATACTCAGTAAGTATTCTTTGAACAGCTACATTGCCTGAGGAATTGCCCTAAATCTGATCTGGAAGAGACAATATGAGATATGACAAAACCCTACCATTATCATGCAATTTAGTATCTGGTATTAAAGAATTCAAAATAACAACAAAATAACAATATAAGTCAGAAAGCGATTGAGGCTGTGTGTGGTGGCATACACCTGCAATCCTAGCTGCCTGGGGGTCTGTGGAGGGAGAAGTGCAAATTTGAGGATACCTGGGGCAACTTAGCGAGACTCTTGTCTCAAAAAAATTTTTTTTTAAAGGGACTGGGATGTAACTCTGTAGAAGAACACATATCTGGGTTTGATCCTCATCAATGGAGGGAAAACTAAAGGGATTGAGGAAGACATAAGAAAGGGATGGCAATGAGAAAGGGAGTCCACAGGAGAAGACTCTTTCCTACAGGATTATTAGGGCAAAGCCTTTTCCCAGGAAGGGAGATTTGAAGTGGGTCTTAAAGAATAGGACACAGCTGGTGGTGGGTGGTAAAGAGGATGGAATTCTGGGAATTTCAGAGAAGATGAGTCAAGACAGAATGATGAAAGACTTATTGCTAAGGGAGTAGGGAGTGTGGGAAACAGAGTCTGTAGTCAGGCCACAGTGGGGCTAGAGTGTACTCTACCCTATCTAGATACTTCTTGATACATAAGACTATGTGTTTTGAACACTAAGTCACATTCCATTTTGTCTACAGTCTTCTGCCGAGTAAAATGTCTACCCCAAGACATACTGTCCATGCAGTACTAATCATAGGGTAGAACTTTCCAGATGAAACCTTGGATTAATTACTGCTGGAAGATAATGGAACAAGAATCCACACGAGGATGGCATGGTTACTTGTAAGTAAACTTGCAGAAACCAAAGCATATTTTGTTAGCTCCCCTATCCAAACCAAACCTAAATTGGATCCATTTGCAAAAAGGTAAAAACCTTCAGTGTATAAGAAAACATGAGCTGTTCTCTCTCCAGAGGTAACCTGTCTACTGGAGAGTCTGTAAGAGTGCTTGCAAGTGTACCGTTCTCACCAGGCAGTCCTCTGGCAGCTGCTCCTGATCCAAAATAAGTGAGAGGCTATAGAGTACAAGCTGTACTCTACACAGAGCTGCACATAAAGACCCAGGGGAGGGGAGGGTGAGAGGAGAGGCTGAGGGGGCGGAGAGAGGAAAGAAAGGCTAGGTATGATTATGTCACCAGGTATCCTTGGCAACCAGAAAACATCTTGTACATTCTGCTTGAGAGTTCAGCAGCACATGGAAGAAAAACGTGCCCTACTTCTTTCTATCAACCTCAACAGCATAAGAACAGGACATCTCTAAGCCTTAGGTCAAGGCAGGAGCCGAGATTTCCAAGGTCCCTAAATCTTAAGCATTTGGCAAAAATAAATAAATAAATAAGACACATATAAGTTGGAGAGAGAGAGAGAGTGAGTGTGAGTCTGTGTGTGGGTTTGGGTGTGTGTGTGTGTGTGTGTGTGTGTGTGTGTGTGTAGGCATGTGTGTTTGTGTTTATGAGGAGGGGTACCGCAGTGTGGTGGTAAAAGAAGCTTCCACAGTACAGAAGTTCAGAAGGAGGTATTGTGAGGCTTTGAGGTTAACTAGTTTTAAAGGCAGCACCCAATCAACTCAAGGGTTGGGTGGATATCTTGCAAGGAAAAGGCTCAACTCAAGTAACTCTTACTTTGTAGAGTGAGGACACATGTGTTTAAAGTGTGAATCTAATGAACACATCTTGCTACATACTCAGCTTGTCAGGCCACAGGATTCTGGGAGATAAAAAGCAATGAAGTTTATGTGTCCTTGCTCCAAAAGATGAAAGAGACATCTGGAAAACTTGCCTGTCCAGCCTGGGATCCAGAATAGCTTTAGTTGACAGACTCCCTTGCTGCCTTTGCCATAGATACCCAGAAAAATACAAGCAAGGCTTCCTTACACTGCTGAAAAATTTGGGAAGCCCAATTAACAACGATCATGTTTGAATGTCCACTACTAAGCATGCCAGTGGCCAAGCAGTTACAAATAATTTACAGCTAATACTTGAATGGAACTTATAATGAACCAGGAACCATTCTAAGTGAGATCTATGTATATACATATGTATATATTTGCAGATGTATATATATATGCATATGTGTTAATGAGTATACATGAATATGTATGTATTTGTATACAGACATACTAGAATTTTAATTTAATTCTTACACTGACTCTGTTATAGGAACTCTTAGTATCCTTGTTGTAGATAAGAATACTAAAACACACAAAAAAGGCAGCAGTTTGCCAAGACCTGCCATCTACACTGTGGCGGAACTGCAATTTTAAATAATCCTGTTTAGGCTCAAAACAAGGAGGCCAAATTGCCATGCATGAAGAAAAAATGTACTCTCACATACATGTGAACTCCAGTATGAGCATGCATATATGTGCATGAGTGCACACACATGCACACACTCAGAGAAAGGCTGGGCTACTGCATCTATACAGAGATGAGACTGAGAACACAAAGGTGGCATAAATGGCCACCACTTATGACTTCACCATAAGACAAACACCAAGATATTACTAATTACCACTGGCTTTGTTATGTGCTTGTGTAGTTCATAAAGAACTTCTAAAATCAGACATGCACATAGAATGTGCACAGAGAATTCTGTTTATGGGGTAGCAAACCAGAAGCAGAAGTGATTAATGTTTTCTGTTAAGGATGCAGCTGCTCCTGGTGACTTAGGATGAATTTCTGCCAATCCATAATAGCAATTCAATTCTCAGATGTCTCCTGTCCCCTCATTCCCAATACCTCTACTTTCCCCCACATTAGGCTTCTAAAGCCTAGTACGTCATCATCACCTTTGCCTTTGAAGGCTAAATTTATGGAGACTGGGAGGTTTCACTTTGGAACTCAGATGAAGCTAGATAAATGTGTTAAAGATAACACTGGACATAAGATCCTTAGAAATGATTCTGACAGAATTCAGAATAAGCATGTCCACTGATTCCACATCTGATACAGCTGACATGCTATTCAGCAGGAAATAGCCACTCTCTCCTCTATGCCAGGTTCATAGTCTTGCATGTGGCTCAAGGAAAGCCAGAGGTTTTTGAGGCCTGTACTAAGCCTAGCAGCTCAGAGCTTAATTCAAAGAGACATCTTCTAAACTCCAACTGCAATTCCCAGACCCCTGGAAGGGGCTATCATTCTAGGTCAGCACCATCCACTATGATTCTCTGCAATAATGGAATACTTCTTCACTGTCCGGTGTAGTAGTCACAAGCAACACATGAGTGAAATGTGGATTGAAATGAGTCTTGAGTGTGAAGGCTGAATTTCAAATTTTATTTACCTTTAATTAGTGGCTAGTGACTACCATATTGGGCAGATATTTCTAGATCATCTAGACCAGTATCCTCATTTTATTCCCACTAGGTACCACCTCCTTCAAACCTGTCAGCAAAGGAGTGAATGTACTTTCAGAGCAAATCACGGGGCTACTTACGGCTGAGAAGTCTTACATCCAGTCTCACGGTAGTCACAATTATAATATGACCCTTGTGATTGTTATTCTGGCCCTCCTTCCACTTAAAAACACATTTCTGAGATGAAAGTGTGACACAAATAGATTGCTGTGAGTCAAATCATGACCATTAACCTCCTATTTCCCTCTTAAAATTAATGACTTTGGTAGTAGAGTATGCTTAAGATCAAATGGGTTTGCAAGCCGGCAACAGTAGCAACAAGAAAAGTCAGCCACAGAGATCAGACAGATATACACAGGCAAGAATATAAAAGTTTAAGACTGACAAATAACAGGACTGGCAAGCTGAAGACATAATTTGAGGATCACATGTTAAAAATAACTATTAATAGCATAATCTTTTTGGACTAATAAAAATCATGTTAAAACATCCCACTAGAATCTTTAACAACAGACCACTAGAATTCCACATCTTCCTTCTGTTATTCTCTGAATTTATTTTAACTTCAGTTGTCCTTCGTCTTTCTGTTCTAAAGGAGTTATAGATTATCATAAAAATCCAAAAGTATTCTAGAGTCATGGGAATGTAAAAAAAACCTCAGCAAAACAAAACATTTTAATTTGTTTTACTTGTTCTTTTTTTATTAACATTTACAACATAGAAGTTGTGTTTGTTTTTTCCTATCTGCCCCCCCCCCCCCCAAATCTGTACCCAATAAAAAATGTTTCCAAACTGGGATGCCAAGTTTCCATCCAAATACCATTTTGTTTAATATCCCTGGGTGAACCCTCCCTAAAACAATGATTTGCACTTAAGCTTGGATGTACTTGCTTTTTCAAACAGCAAGATAAACCCACTGCAGCCCTCTGAGCCCCCAACCCTACACAGCATTAGGAAGGGATCCTTCAGAGGACAAAGGCCCGGTTCTGCATAGTCAGTGGCCTCTCTGTCTCTGGCACAAGGGATCAGAAGTTGCTTTCTGATCCTGGAAACATTTATTTTCATTTATTCCTTTGAGAAGGGCCGAGATGGGGGCTGAGGATAAGGCTCAGTGGTAAAGCACTTGACTAGCATGTGTGAGGCCCTGGGCTTGAACCCCCCCCAGCATCAGAAACAAAGAAAAAAGGAAAGATTAAAAAAAGAAAAGATTAAAAAAAAGAAAAAGAAAGGCTGGGAAGTTTCACACCTCTTTGCCCTATTACCTTGATTGCTATCTTGGCTTCTTCCTCTGTGGCTCACATATTGGCAGGAATTCTAAATAGGGTTCTTGGAAGGAAGTAATTGAATCAGGAAATGTGCAAGTCTATCTCCAAAGAAAAAGCAATGTCATGCATCCCATGACCAGCCTTTTGTAAGGGACTGTTCCCCTCCCCAGAAAGCTACCCTAGTATCAAGTTTACAGTTTTCTGTATATATATAAAAAAAGACAAACAAAAACAAAACAAAAAATCTATGAAGGGGGATTTACTTTGGAGGGATTTCATGCTGACATAAGAAAGAATTTCCTGTACATATGGTCCCCAATTTTAGACACAATGCATTCCTGGAAATTGTATCATAAAGCAGATCACCAGAAGGGAAAGCTGTGATTTTGCCTGCTTCTTTCATTCAACAAACATCTACTGAATGCCCACTGTATCCCAGGCACAATGACAAGTTCTGCCCAGTTCCTATAAAAGGGCCTAAAAAATGGGATCCATGCACCTGAACTGTTAAAGTCACAAGAACAGAAATCAGAGCTTACAAGTCTGCGTTGAATGAGCAGCCCAGCACAACAAACAAGAGTAGAATCCTACACCCCAAATGGTGACAGAGATGTCTTATTTCTGCCTTACTTTCTGCTAAGGTTGAATCTTGAAAGCCTCTAAAAGACCCCTGTGTTAAAGTCTTGGTGGTGCTATTTGGAAGTGGTGGAATTTTTCAGAGGTGGGGTCTAGTGGGAGGCTTACAGGTCATTGGAGGTGTGCCCCAAAGTAGAAGTGTGGGTCTCTGGCCTTTCCACTTCCTCTCTTGTTTCCTAGTTACAAGATGAGCTAGTTACACTCTCACTATGAAATGCTGCCTTGCCAAAGACCCCAAAGAAACAGAGCCAAGCCATCATGGACTGGAACCTCCAAAACTGTGAACCAGAATAAACCTTTTCTCTTTATAAGTGAACATTTCAAGCATTTTGTTATAGTGAGGGAAAGCTGACTAATATACTTCCCAAGCAGACTCCAAGCATCCTATCAACATGTGCAATGTACCACTTGGCAACCCGTTATCCCCACAGAATTTCAGTGCTCTCATCAATATACTGCTCCCACTCTCTCTCTTCATCCTTTTCTCTTGGAGTTTATCTCAGAACTTTGTGAGGCATCCAGTCTCCAAATCCAGGCTTCCTTCTCCTATCCCAAGTAGATGGCCTCAGTTTTTTGTACCTGAGAAGACAGAGTTCATATGCCACATTCCCCAGTATTTTTCTACTTCATCTCAAATGGCCTGTGTGTTCCTTCGGTTTCAGAAAAGGAAGTGAACTCAATAATTTCCAAGATAAATTGGTCAACTATTAATGATCCTTTCAATAACAAAGTCAATGCTTATAAAATCTATGAGAGTTCTTTATTACATTCTGAGACTTTAGGAAGAGTAGAAAATAGTCATTTCTCTACATATCAGAGATAAATGAGACATCAGGGAGCAGACAGCATTGTAGGGGGCTGATACTGTCAAAATTTTATCTTACAGATAAAATTAACCCTACATTAAAAAGATCCCATAGATCACAACTTATTCACAAGATAAAAAATGTATTAATGCCCTAAAGTTGCTTAAAGATGTCTTCTGCAACCTCAATGGTTAAAAATAGAGAAAAGGGTAAATAATGGAGTTACCATGAGTAGAAATGTTATATAAATATAAAAAGCCAGGTTCTGAGAGAATATTTCTAAGAGCACATGGGAAATTGTCTCTGGGAATAAAATAAATTTGGAATAAAAACAGACTCATAGAATAATCAAGTTGTGCATAAGTGTGTAAATACATGTCTAAGAAGTAGATTAGCAGATTAGTTATTTTATAATGAATGTTAGTTATTTTATTGTGAATGATGAATAAATTAAAATAAATTAAAAGTGATCTGAAATTTCTTTATCCTTTCAGGGGTATGTTTTCTGCAAAAATAATTTAAAAAAATATTTAAAACAATGAACTTCAGTGTTGGAATCACCTGGGGAATTTTCAAAATACTAATGACTGGTTCCACTCCAGATAGTCTGATTTCAGTGGTCAGGGGATGCTAGCAGAGTAACAAGAGTTTTAAAAGCCACCCAGATAATTCTATCTAGCTATAACTAAGAACTGCTGCTTTTAAAACATATTTCTTTTCAACTAAGTTCCTTCTTTAACTTAAATGTATACTTTCAAGAGAATGTGACTTGCATTGTAACTGAAAGTCACATTCATTAGAATTCTTGCAACTAAAATCTGAAAGAAAAAAATAAGTCTACAGAGAAGAATGGAAGAAAAAGATGGTTATTATAACTGAACATTAAATTTAGGCTTGTGGTTTCTGGTAGTCAGGACAAAGATGAAAATAATGTGAAATTAAAAAAAAAAAAGATAATGTCTGCTAAGAAAGCCTAGAACTAAATTCTAGTAGGAGATTATCTTGTATGTTTAAAAGATTACATTGACTTGGTGAAAAACATTTTCAGTTTCATAGAAACTTTTCTCTCTTCTCCCTCTTCCCCCTTTGTTTCTTTTCTTTTGGGGGCTAAGGATTGAACCCTAGGCATGCATTGAACCACTAAGCTACAGCCCCAACCCCTAGAGACACACTTTGTGCATAAGTTTCTTATGATGATAATATGTTTAATTACAACAAAAAGGATTATTCAGGAACACTGAAAACAAAAGCTTACACTTTTTTTTCCCATTGAACATCCATGTATCTGCAACACAGAATTTAAATTCTTAGTTTGTCACTTTCTGATATACAGATAGGACAGATTTAGGAAATTAAGTCAGGGATATGTTGGGGTGGGGAGGAGTGAGGAGCAGCAAACACAAACAGAAATGTGATAATTCACATCTGCAAATATGAAAGTAGGTTTTGGGGGAAGAATACTTGATGTGGACTTTTGGGAATGTGTTTTCCTCCTGTTATAACAAAGGATGCTCACAGACAAAAAAAAAATAAAAAGATACGCATGCTTAACTTTTCAGTGATGACTTTTGATAACTATTTATAAATATTTGTCGTGAAATTTTTAGGTTGTGTCTCCTCTGGTCTCTGCTCAATACAACACCCACATGCGTGTTAACAGACACAAACACACAACCAGCAAGTATAGTAAAACATTTACAAGGGGGATTTTTTTTTTTTTTTACTTTTAACACATAAAAGTAATGATTTATTGCCAACAGCACTTAATGTGATGAATTTAGAAATGTGATTACCACACTTCCTTGGAAGAATCTGGTCAAAACAAAACTAATCCTATTACACAACAGTGAAAATAGCTCCAGAGCTGTGTGGACCATTAATGTGTAGCTGAAATCACAAATGCTGTGTAAATTCTGAAACCCCTGACCTGTGTCAAGTGGGACACTAAGCTTCTCTTTCAGATGACAGACCCGAAACTGTTTTCCCCAGGATGATATCTCTAGGCTTGCAAATTGATGACTGTCAGGCATAGAAGCTGCTTCATGCACAGATGTGGTCATATCACACCAAGATCATGCTCACATACCTTTCCGTTGACTAGCAGACATAGGCCTGCCATTCAAGATCCTCCTGGAACCAATCCTGAATGACCTTTCTGCCTCAATTGCTTACTTCTGTCCTTTGCATGTCCACCCCACTGGTTGAATGACTACCACCCACGTATCAATCTTCCCTACCTCTTAACTCTTGATTGACTCTTCATTCTCCCTGTTCCTTCCCATCTAACACCTATTAAAGAACCTACTCGGTTTTAAAGAGCTGGCTCCCACTTCTTCCACAAAGTATTCCATGATTACTTAGTTGGAAGAAATTTCTTCTTCATCCAATTTATATTTCTATTGTAACTCCCTTTGAAGTCAACTTTTCTTTTATTTGTAATGTACTTAAATTTTTTCCTTCCTTTTGTGAACTTCCAGAGGGCAAGTTCATGTTGTGTGGTTGCTGTAGTTCCTACAGCAAGGCACAGAAGGTATTCAGGTTATTATTTAAAAGTCCTTGGAAATTTAAGGCCCAATTAATCAAATGGAGTCATACAGGAATAACAGATGGCAAAACTTCTTAAGTTATATATACACACTTACACAGGTGCAACACACACACAAACACATTCACATTACAACTGTTCAAAGATTAGGAGGAAGAAAAAAAAACCCTCAAACTGAATCTCAGGACAAGTATCAGACCCTTTATCTTTGAGACTAGTTATTTTTTCCACTTCTGACAACCCTAGCTGAACTGAAAACAGATTGAACCATAAAAGGCTGGGAGGAAAGCTGATGCAATATTATGTGTTTATAGAGAGTCAGGTGCTTCAGGTATAATCCAATAGGAACAATTCTGCAAGGGAAAGACCTACCCTACTTTTTTTTATTTGAAGAAACTGAGCCTCAAGGAGGTTAAACAATTTTATTTGTACAAGACCACATTGCTCAAAATAATAAAGTGGGATTTAAATCCTGAGCTATAGAACTATAAAACCAAGACTCTTCCACTCTCCTAATCTTTCTCTCATATATACATAGTTAAGAATTTAGCTGGAGATTAATGAAAGCTTGATTCTCATAGTACTGTATACTTTTACAGGGCTTTAGAGGAACCCCTGTTCAGTTGACCTGCAAACATGAAACCCTGGCAATTGCTAGGAGACTCCAGGGAGGAAATAACTTGAGAGAAAATACCAGTGGAAACTATTACAGCATACATAAGAGCTTGAAATTATTACAATGAGGAGACATTAGTCTGATAGACTAATCACACATACCGTATACGAGTTACAAACAAACATTAGTAGCTATATGAGAAGAATGAAAAAATCATTGATTAGAGGTTGCAATACAGTTTGGAAAACCATGAACTTGCTCTCGTGTCTTGAGCAAGTCATTTCTCTCCCTGGGTGGTTGTTTGAGCTTGTTTGCTTCAAATAGGGGTTGATTATATAGGATTTCCAATGCCCTCTTTAGTTCTAACGTTCTTTAAGTCCAAGGCTAATTGGTTGACCTACAATAAGCCCCTCACTAGTTATGAAGAAAGATTCTGCTCGTGCCTGCACTCTGGACATTATTTGATGTGCATCAAATGATAATTCATACCATCTTCCCAAAGATGTTTTTCCTAAAAAACAAAACAAAACAAAACAGCAGCAGTCCTTTGGAGATGCTCAGTTAAAACTCCAAAAGATCAAAACTAAAAGCTATTCCATAGGTGTTTAAGGTAATTCCCTCCCTGTTTTCCTTTGCGTTGAGTTCAGACATCACCTTATGCTGTAGTAAGTTTCTTCTCTTCAGAACAGATTTTGGAATTTTGGGCTCTGAGACAAACATAGGGTCTGGTTTTCCATTTCTGTTTTGTATACCAAGTGAAGTTGCAACCCTTTTAAATTCAAGCAGAACTGCTCCCCATACCACAGACCACAAGAATTCTGCCAGGGCTGGGTTTTATTTTGGGGTGGAGAGGAGCAGTAGCAGCAAAAATACTTGTAAAATGGAAGAAGGTGTGATATTCTTTAGAAAAGGGATGGACTGCCAGGAGCAAGAAGGATGAGAAGACTTGGCAGCTTATCGGAAACAGCTGCAGAAGAGGCATCCAGTGTGTTGTATTAATTTGTACATCTCTATACTACAGAGCTAAGTGCTTTCACAGCCCTTTTGAAATCTGAAAATGGATTTTCCATTCATCCAGAACTATGCATTGGCTCAAACTAGCTCTTGTTCAGAGAGGTCATCCAGCAGGTCATTGCCCATTGTACATGGGAGTCAGCAACTGCTGCTGAAGATCTGTAGAACTGCTTCACATCCTACTCCAACCCACTGCTCTGGCTGCCAGTGCCTAAAACACAGGGCATTCATATAAGCTATCTGGAAAAAAAAAAAAAAAAAAAAGATGGGAAATGGACCCATTTGCCCTGAAAATTTTGCATTGGCTTCTATATAAGTTCATTTTAAACCTATTTGAAAATAGTCCTCTCTTTTCAAGTTCCTCCTCTTCATTATTTACAATAATGGTTTCCATGCAACAATCAAAAAAGACAAAGGAACGACAGGGTACACTGCTTAGTCTTGAGAAGAAAAGGGAGAAAAGAATTTAAAAAAATAATAGTTTTCCTTTACCAATTCTTATCAGCGTTTTATAAGTAATTCAGGTTGCAATATTCTATTAGTTACTTAGTTCTGTGATAAATGTCGGGGATTATTCGAGATTTTTACAGCATTTAGGAAGACGAGGTTAGTTATTTCATGCAACTTGGTCTTGGCTTCCCAAATACTTTCAAGTTCTGTTTACTTCCTGGCAAGTAAATAAAAACATTATTTTTTACACTGAATCTAAATGACAGAGGATTTCAGAAGACAGGGACAGCAACTAAGAGATATCTCAAGATATATTTCATTAAGAGAATGGATTCGAATGTACTATATTTAGAGGGAGGTATTACCTCTGCCCTACTTAAGAAGTGGAAATGGGAAAAGGTCAGAAAAACTTCCCAGAAGATCTGAGGGCATACGGTATCTCAGGCTTAGATAATGAGAATAAAATAAATGATCACGAGACAGAAAAGTACCTATAGAGCATTTTATACTTTATTACAGTTTCTGACTTATTTCATTTGAAAAAAAGGTTCAAAATGGCAGGAAAATTTACTCAGTTGAAAAGAGCTAAACTAAACTTTAAAAAGAGTTTGGGATGTAGCTCTCCAGTAGTCTGCTTGCCTAGCACATGTACATTTAATCCAGAGCACTAGAAAAACAACCTACATGTGCATGCGTGTACACAAACACATGCACAAACCTAAACCAGAGGGAAAAAAAATGATAAACATGATGTACTTTCATTTTTCTCCCTATAAAATTTACCTTGGATTTTCTCTGAATAGAATGAAAATAAAACAAGAGATTTGTTGATGCAAACACCTTCAGTAATGAAATCTGCTTCCCTGTGTCCTACAGGATCCTGCCTGCAGCCCAACACTGCTTGAGGTAGAGAAAGCAGCTAGTCTACTCTGAATAGTTGCCAAGGGAACAGCCAGTGCTTTATGACATTATGGTCAGATGAGGGGGAAGCAGACTGACCCTGTAACAATGCCAGGAGAAGCCAGCTGCTTGGAAAATCACAATGATTATCCAAAGACTTCTTTCAAAACACACACACACAACAACAGAAAATCCAAATGAACATATATGACCATGAAAATAATTTTTTTTTTTGTAACATGTCTACTGTGCAGTTCTGGCCTAGGCATAAAAGTCAATTACTGCTGTTTTTTTTTTTAATAGTAAGATTCCCCTTTTATTTTGTCTCATTCGGATATATAATCTCAAGTCCAGACTTATTTTAACCAACATCAGCCAGAAAGGAAATGAGTCTAAGTTGAAGTGCTTTAAAAGCCAATGTCTACCTGGTTCTCCAGTCCTTAATCATCTTGCTGTCTTCACAGAACACTCTGGGGGATAGATACAAAATCTGGAACAACTAATTGAGCCTGTATTGTATCACTGTGTTCACTGCAGTGGCAGAAAATTATCCAGGTGGTCGAGGAGCTGGCTTTGATATAGGAGATAGGGCTGGCTTTGGAACTAAATCCAAACAGCATAATAAGGCTTTGTGATCCATATGGTAAATATCAGAGTGAAGTGTGAGGGGCACTAAATTCTCATCAATCCGTAAGTACTTATTTAGTGCTTGGATCCTAACAGATGTTCAATGCATGTTAGCTGAAGAGAATAATGAGGACTTATTAAGGTGTTATTCTGTGTGAGGAACTACGTTGACTGCTTGACATGTGTTTCCTCACTTATTCATCAATTAGCTCAGGAAGGGAGGACATGTTGTCAACATCCCCATTTTACAGACAGAATACTGAGTCTTGGAGAGGGGAACCTGCCCAATGTCCCCCAGCTCATGGGCAGAGACATCTTTTGGGCCCTGCTTTCAACTACTCTGAGATATTGTCTCTCAAGGCTGAGAAAGAAACAACGCAGGGTCTCACTTCCCACACTAAGTAACAGATGAAGCACATTGGTTTCTGTCTTCTTGGAGATGATGCAGTAGCCTGCATTTAAATCTCTCTCTCTCTCTCTCTCTCTCTCTCTCTCTCTCTCTCTGTGTGTGTGTGTGTGTGTGTGTGTGTGTGTGAATTGAAGAATAGACAGATAACTCACCCAAGCCAGAATGGATCTGCTACCACGCGAGAGGGAAGAATGCTGTGGGGAACAATGGAAAAATTCTAATCCTACTTGACCTGGAGGAAGTCATTTAGTTTATTTGGGAAGGAATATATGGAATCTAAGTGAGGTGGCAGTTGGATAGAACTTCAATTATTAGAAATAAACAGAAAGGCTTAATGCTCTAATCCAGATCAATTTCCAGAAGGGTGGGCTACAGCATCTTCAAGGATATAAAAAAGGAGAGGAGAGATTTATTTACTCCCAGGATTCTAATGATCTTCACCTCTACTTGTTTTTTATCTTTCAAATTGTTTTTTTTTTTTTTTGGATGTTGTAGATGGACACAATACCTCTATTTTATTTATTTATTTATTCATTTTATTTAATGTGGTGCTGAGGATCGAACCCAGTGCCTCACACATGCTAGGAAAGCACTCTACCACTGAGCTACAGCCCCAGCCCCTCACCTCTACTTCTGATTTGAGCTAGTGCTAGGAAATGATAATGGTGAAGTGAAGTAAAATTTTTCCCAACATATTGTAGCTGTTTTGACTCTGACACTATCTTAATGTAGATTTGAGTGCAACACTCTCACCTATTAAAATGAGAAAGGTGAACCAGATGATCCCTTAGCCAAAGGCCCTTGAGCATCTCCTAACAGGACACTGGGATGCACTGCCCAGGACAAATGAATGCTTTGTTAACCAAATCCCTATAGAGAAGAATTTCCTTCAAAAGAAGGTGTATTTGTTCAAGTAGGTCTTAATGCAACAGCATTAACCTTGTAAAGTCTGGCAATGCTGAAAGACCAGAGCGAAGCTTTGTGTGGTGTCTAGAGTTATCAAGGCAAGAATTTAATAATGCACATAGAAAAGGGCCTAGAACTCTGCCTGCCAAATAGCGGACATTCATTTGAAGAGCCACTTAGCATGAATGAACGAACACATGAGTATTGATTAAGAATTTAATTTACTCTGGAGACACAACCTAGAATGAAATTTTATAATCACTTACTAGCTTTTCGATTTATGGTAACCAACTTTTCAATTCTGATATTAATTAGACAAGAAGAATAATTGTCCTGGGTATTCCAATTGATTAAATTATGCTATGTGCATGTATTAATGTGCCTCAATGAAACCCACTACTTTGTATAAATATTATGCACCAATTAAAAAAAGAAAAGGAAGAAAAAAAGAACATGGGTGACCATTACTTATGCAATTGTGGCCAGCTTTAATTTGATTAATGCAAAGAGTACACTTGGAAGATTCAGATATAAAATACATTTGAGATAAAAAAATCATATTCTCTATTCATTATATTCAACTCCCCCAATGTGAGAAGCATGTCATTATTTCTTTGATTATTATGACATTCAATATCTTTTCATAAGAAAGAATGGCAAATGTACTGATTTATCATGATTAAATAAGATCATACATGCAAAATGCTTAGCACAATCATAGCAAAGAGTGAAATGATAGTATTGAGAAACCTAGATGGGCTTGTGAGATTGAATACATGGATGGATGTTCCTGGAATTAAAGAGCCAATCATTTGGTTTGGCTATTTAATTCCAGGAACATCTACCCATGTATGCCTCACACTGGAGGCTAGTATGTTCATTCATATAAGAATATGTGTAGGGCATAATTTTGATTATTCAAATATCTTTATTTTTTTATGCAGTGCTGGGGGTTGAACCCAGACCTTTAGTGCATGCTAGGCAAAAATTCAACCATTGAGCTATACACCTCAGCATAAAAAGATCATTTTCTAACTCAGTTTGTGAATTCTGTATGTGTCTTTAAGCTCTAAGTGCTACAGCTATTGCTAGGACTGGCTTACAAATTGGGGAAAAACAGTAGAAAACTTCACACTAAATAACTGAGTGCTTCAGAAGCTATGTTCTGTTCATAATTACTTATCTACATAATTACCCTTACTACTTTGGGTTTACTCTCCTCCTCTTTCCCTATTTTCATTAATTGACACTTTTTAAAGACAGAGGATAAAGGATACAAAAATGAGGACAGAAACTAGACACAGTGGTGCACACATTGAATCCCAGCTACTTGGGAGATTAAGGCAGGAGGACTGCAAGTTCAAGGCTAGCCACAAGAACTTAGTGGGATGCTGTCTCAAACTAAAAAACAAAACAAAACAAAACAAAAAGCTGGGGATGAAGCTCAGTGATAGACTGCTTGCCTAGTAAGTGCAAGGCCCTGGGTGGCGGGGGCAGCAGTGGCTGGAGTTAATCCCTAGTGTATCATATGTGCACACAGAAAATGTAAACATTTTTTTCTCTAATCAAACCTGTACCTAGAATGTTAAATATATGAGTAAAATATATTGGATGCAGTATACCAATACACCAAAACAGTAGAGAAAATATAATTAGTTTTTGTGTATGGGGGAGAAACTAAAAAATTACCCATGAAAAGGGTAAAAGTGTCACTCTAGGGTTAGTCCTTTGAATTATTTAATAATCACATCTACAAAAAGCACAGTAATCTACCTCATCAGTGAAGATTTTGGAAAGTATTTATTTGGTTTTTAAAATATAATCTTTAGAAAATCCTCAATATGCACAAGAGGAGGGGAAAAATAAACACAGATGCAAAAGAAACAAACTCAATTGTGCTTTTTTTGGGTCCTCCTAGTCATTTTTGCAAATGCCTTCAAAGTATGCATTTAGATCTTTTTATGTTCTGATTACATTCATCATTAAAACATTGGGTAAAATCCAACACAGCTACCATTGTGGAATTGGAGGTTTATGCTAGTTGCACAAAGTATGCTTTCAGAAGTCTCTGGTTGCATGAAGACTGCTATTTGCCCACTGGCACTGTAAGCACCACACAGAGGAAAAAACAGAGTAGCCAGGATTCTCTAGATTGTATTTTATTCTCTGCCTAGATCACATTAAAATATAAATTACATTTGATTTTGAAAAACAAAATCAAATCTCATATATTACCAGAGTTCAACATGTCCCTTCTCTGGGCTTCAGTTTTCTCATCCATGAGTGGGATTTTGGATCCAGGAACCCCTAGGGGGTTAGCATCATGAATGGCGCTAAGACTAATTCTTTTAGGGTGAAAGAACCAGATATCACCAGCAACTGATATAAATCAAGGTCATGGGTTTTTTCCTAATACAAAGAGTTCTCATTGAACAAGGCTTAAGACTACATTGATATTAGATAATAAAAACAGTGTGAATGATGATGGTAAGTAATATATACTGAGCACTTAAAAGGTATAGGATGCTGCATTATTTCACTTATGTTAGGGTTATTATTATACAGAAAGAGAAAGCATTTATCCAACTAGGAAGTATAGAGCCTTGACTGAAGCCCAAATCTCCAGATTCTGGTTCTTAGTTACTATTTACACCGTGGATACTTATTTAGTTATTTTTAATTATTTTTTTAGTTGTAGTTAGACACAATATATTTATTTTATTTATTTATTCTGTATGATGCTGAAGATTGAACCCAATGCCTCACACATGCTAGGTGGGCGCTCTACTGTTGACCCACAACCCAGCCCTACACTGTGATATTTAAAGGTCCATATCAAATGATATCTTCTTCAATATGCTTTTATTGATTTTTCCAATTATGATTTCTTTCTCTACTCTTTCTCTTTTTTTAGTACAGCACTTGGTCATAGTCTGTCTTTCAAGCTCCTTAATATAAGTGATTTCTCCTTTGCCTTTCAGTTCCTAAGTATCTATTATTATAACAGGTTCTCAGCTGATGTTTTGAGATATGAATATCCTTAGCTTTATCATGACACAACCTGAAAGATGTTGTATGGGTAAACCCACACAGGTACATTCATCTGATCCTTGACAAAGGCACTAAAAACATGTTGGAGAAAAACAGCTTTTGAACAAAAGGTCCTGGCAAAACTGAATATCTAACTGCAGAAGAATGAAACAAGACTCTTATCTCTCACCTTGCCCAAAAGTCAACTCAAAATGGATCAAAATTTCTGGCCTAGTTATTAGGCCAGAAACTTTGCAACTGTTAGAAGAAAATGGAAAGTCAATACTCCAACACAGATTCACAGACAACTTTTTCAATAGGATTCCTAAAGCTCAGAAAATAATAATGATTAATAAATAGGATGGCATCAAATTTAAAAGTTTCTCCATAGCAAAAAAAAAAAAAAGAGCATGAAGACAATCTTTGAAGGCTACTTTTCCAACAGAATATCAATATCCAGGATATAAATAACTGAAAAAACTTACTACCAAAAAGAAAAAAAAATCAAATAATCCAATCAATAAATGGTCAAATGAACTAAATAGATACTTGTCAACAGAATATGAGTAACCAACAAATATTTGAAAAAAATGCTCACAATCTTTATCAATCAAGGAAATACAAATCAAAGCTGAGATTTTATTTCACTCCATTAAGAATGACATCCATGAAAAATTGCAAACAATAATAAATTCTAGTGAGGATGTGAGGGAAAGGCAACACTTTTATACAATTGGTGGGATTGTAAATTAGCACAATCACTGTGAAAGTCAGTATGGTAGTTCCTCAGAAGACTAGACATGGAACTCAGTATTTATCCTAAAGAATTAAAGTCAGCATATTAGTGAAAACAACAGTCAAAACAACCAACAGAAACAGATTCCAAAAGACCGATGCTGGAAGTATTGAATAGGAAATTTAAAATACTGTGATTAATGTTAAAGATTCTAGTGGAAAAGGAAGAAAACGTGATCAGCAGAGACACAGAGACTGTCATGTGAGAGTACGTCTAATTCTCTGTGAGAAGATTAAAAGGGAAATGCTAGAGATGAAAAACATAGTAACAGAGAAGAAGATACCTCATGAACATTAGTAAACCTGAAGGTGGGTCCATAGATATCAAGTAAACTTGAACATAAGAGTGTGTGCATACACACACACACACACACACACACACACAAAAGGTAAAAACAGAAAAGAAAAAAATATGTGAAGAGGGAGTTAAAGACTAACAGAACACCCCAAAACAGTGGAACAATATCAAGCATCATGTATATTTACAAGACACTAATTAAAAGACAAATTAAAACTATAACTAAATAGATCAGTAAAGTAGAGGCAAGGGAACAGGGGGAGAGAGAAGGGGAGGGAAAGGGAAATTACTGGACACTGAATTAGAACAAATTACATTTCATGCTTTTATAATTTTGTAAAAATGAATCCTAATGTTAGGTATGACTAAAAAGAACCAATAAAAAAAAGTAAGCCTGACATCTTCCTGATTCCCTATTTTACCATTTCCCACCATGATGCCATTGGGCCCTCACCTGAACAGATATTAGAATTGAACAGATATTAGCTTCATGATCTTAATGTCCATAGCTGGTTAGAGAACACTCTATCCAACAATAGGAGAAAGACACAGAGTATTCACCAACATAAATGACATTTTGGGACATAAGATAAATCATAACAAGTTTAAACAAACTGACGTTATATAAAGTATGTTCACTGGCCACAAAGAAATATTCTAGAAGTCACTATCAGAAAGGTTATAGAAAAATATCCACATATTTGGAAACTAGGCAATATATTTCTAAATAACTCAGGGATCTAAAGGGCAATATTTTGAATAAAATGAAAATATAAAATGAAACAATGTAAATAATAAAATGAAAAAATGTCTAGGATGTAGCTTAATCAGAGCTTATTGATTGAGTGTTTATGTTAGAAAAACAAAAGATCTTAAATCAACAATTGAAACTTTAACCTGAGAAGGAGAAGGAGAAGGAGAAGGAGAAGGAGAAGGAGAAAAAACAACCTAAACCTGCTGCAAGCAAAAGGAATGAAATAATAAAACACAGAAATCTGTAGTTGAGAGCTGAAAACAGGAGAGAAAAATCAATGGAACTGAAAGCTGATTCTTGAGGCAAAACATCCACAAAATGGAAATACTCCATCCAGACTGACCCAGGGGGAAAGACAAATCAGACAGATGTGGCAAATATTATGAATGAGAGAAGAAACACTGTCATAGTACTTACAGACTTAAAATGATAATAAGGAAATACCACCACCATTCCTGTAAATTTCAGTCTTTGGGATGAAATGGATCAATTTCTTGAGGAATGTGAACTGTCAAAATGTTCTTAAGAATAAATCAAATTTGTACATAAAAGTCTTCTGATAAAGAAAACTCCAGGTCCAGATGACTTCACAGGCAAATTCTACAAACATTGAAAGAATAATGCTGATTCCACATCAATTCTTCCAGAACAATGAAAGAAGAGAGAATACACATCCCCCTTTTTTTTGAGATCAGCATTTCCCTGATATCAAATCCAGCCAAACAAATTGCCAAAAAAGAAACCTATGGACTAGCAGCCCTATCATAGATGCAAAACTCTGTAACAAACGACCAGCAAATTAAATCCAACAATATTGAAAACAATTAGTACAACAACACAATTAGGGTTTATTTTGGTAAAGATATAATGATATAATATTAAAGAGTAGTGAATGCCTTCTACCATATTATTAATCTGTTGAAGAAAATATCATTAGTGTACCAATTGATGCCAAAAAGCATTTGACAAAATTCAATCTCCTTTTAGGATTAAAACTCTCAGAAAAAAATGAAATATAAGGGAGCTTCCTCAACTCCATAAACAGCATTATTAAGGTCATAGGATACAGGATCAATGTATAAAGATCAAGCTTTTCTCTATATGGTAACAATGAACAGTTAGGAAATTGAAAAAATATATAAAAGTAGCATTTATAAAAAAGCACCCCAACTATGAAATAACTCATTAAGTATCTTGTAAATATACACAAGATTTCTTTGTGGACAACTGTGAAACAATGATTACAGAAATTAAAAATCTAAGTAAATGGAAACAAATAATATATTAATGAATTGGAAGACTCAATATTATTACTTTTTTGGAGGACTGGGAAATCATTTGAAGACTTGTTATTATTAATATGTCACTTCTCCTCAGAGTGATCCATAGATTTCAGCACAATTCCAATCAAAATCCCAGCAGGATTTTTTGCAAAAACTGATTAAAAAATTCATATGAAAAACAAAGTAACTAGAACAGTCAAAATAATCTTGAAAAAGGAACACATTATACAGCCTGTTTTTCAGATTTACTACAAAACTGTTATCATCCACACAGGGAGTGAACTGGAGAACAGACACACATATAGATTGAAGGAACAGGACAGGGAATCCCGAAATAGACCTTTGTATCATGATCTAGATCATTTATATGGTTGAGAGAATGAAAGAATGATAACCCACATAAATTTAATTAATTTACAATAAAATGGTGTTGAAGCAATTGGACATCCACATTAAAAAAGAAAGATAAAAGTGAAACACTGATCCATACATTGTTCACCTTATATAAAGATTAACTTGAAATGAGCAAAGAAACAGAAAACTTCTAGAAGAAAATTAGTGAACTATGGCTATATCTAAAATCTTACAAGAGCCTCAAAAACATAACAGGAAAAAAAAGCTGCCTAAAAAACATGTACAACAAAAGTAGATAAATGAATACGTTGTGTTAAAAGCAGGAATGGTGGCCTTGTTGGGGACAGAAGAGACAGGGTTGGGGTGAAGGAGGCTTCCTCCTGAGTTACTGCTAGTATTAACTTCTCTTCTCAGGGTGGTGGTCCAAAAGCACTCACTTTGTGATAATTTAGCCAAGTTTCATCAATATGTGAATGTGCCTATATTTAATATATTACACATAAGACCATTATTTTAACAGACACACAATGGGTGTCATCCCATTTTTGAGTCCTGGTTCTTCACATAAAAGGAGATTCAACTAGACCATCCTAGTTCCTTGCTTTGAGAAAAGTTGGGAGCCTATTGAATACTTCTTAGTATGTAATTTTGTTGGTCTACTGTTATGTGCCTGGAATTGATAGGATAGTTTGCATTTCTATCACTGATTTTGTAAGTTAGAATGAAGAATTAAAATTCTTCATAAAAGTAATATGCTCCCTAAATAGGCCCCTAAAAGGGACTACAAAGTTCTAATCGAGAAGCACTGTTCTCCCTAGGTTATCTCTGACCTCATCTCCTATTACTCTCTAGTTTGTTCCCTTCTCTTCAGCTACTACTACTACTACTACTCCTCTTTAAGATCCTCCAACATTGAAGGAACATTCCCTTATGGCTTTTAAGTCATTGCATAAAGATGGTCTTCTCAAAGAAAGTCTACCCTGATGGTTCTGTTGCAAAGTGCAACCTTCATCTCTGCTATGCTTATGTTGTTTCTATAGTGTTTCTATCACCATCTAATATGTTATACTGTTTGCTTTTGTATTATGTTGATTTTTGTTATTATTTTATGTCTTCTCCCCCCCCCTAGAAATGAGAGGATCTTAAAGGCAGGGGTTTCTGCTTGTACTGTTCTCTGTTATATCCAAAGACTCTAGAGTAGCTGCTGATTGAACTGAATGAATAATTGTGACATGACATTTTATTATAAACAATAAAAAATTTTAAAGAAAATAAAGATTTCTGAGTATACAAAGGAAGGTCATATATTATCATATAAATATCCACTGTTTTCCCATTTAAAAATCTGTTTTGAATAAGTCTTTGAAAAATCTATCATATTAAGTCTTATTTAATGATTAAACTGGTATAAAAGAATTCTGTAGATAAGTGCAGAAACTAGGTCCTTCTTAAAAGGTACACAGAAAGAAACATTGAAAAGAAAGCCCTCAGGCTACTACTTTGACCATTTAGAGTCATTATTTTGCTCTTATTTCAGAGAGAATGAAAGAATGAGTGCCACAGCTATATCTTTTCTTTTTCCCTTTTCAGATCCAAAATATAAAACTGGGGAAAAGCAAGCTCATTTCAGAAGAGCCTGGAAATAAAATATCAATATTCTTCTACATGATAAAGTAATATGCTAAAATAAAAACATATTTAATTACTGCAGCTACTGCTGAAACTAGCAATCTTTTAACATTATAACGAAGGGCACTAGATACTCAGATAATTCTTTACATTTTTGTACAACATGATTCTATTCTCAAAAGGTAAAAACAGTCATTTTCCATCCATTTCCATCCTAGTCAGGATGTCAATGTGTGCATTATTACTCTCATTGAAAAAGAGAAGAAAGAACTGAAGGTTAGAAGTTAAAAGGAGCCAACCAAGGTAGCCCAGCAGGGAATGGCAAAGTGGGGAAAAGTATTCACAGTAGGCATCAAGACACTAAGGATCCGGTATTAGCTGGCTGAATGTCTACATAGATGCTCTCTCCACTAACAGAACTGAAAGTTTGTATCAAATCAGCTCCTCACGACTGTGGACAGCATATTCTTGCTGGCCCTTGAGTTAGCAAAGTCTTCATATGAACACATCATCTATGTATTCAATAAAGTAGCAGATAATAAATAAGTAATTCTGCACCATAATAATAAACAAGCTCTGAGCATTGCTTATAGATGAGTACCACAAGTTTCCAAATATATGTTCAAGTTATTATTGGGAATACAATTCATATTGCTAGGAATATATGATGGAATTCATGGCAATACTGTTAGTATCTTATGCATATCAACGAATATGAACCATATAGTTTGTATTACATGGGTGTTTGCAATAAAATAAGAACTTACTTAATCTCTAAAGGCTCTTCCAATTTGAAAACTCTAAGCTGCAGAGCCTGGGACAGATCTCTTTATGACAAATCTGAGTTCTGTCTCCCCTAGGAGTTTTTGAATATGTTTTTTTAGCCTCAGGAGCCACTGCTTCATCTCAAGCTCAAAGCCACAGATAAAATGCAGGTAAAAACTGAGCTACTCTGCCTGATCAACATTTGTGATTGGCACAGAGGAAGGAGACTTAGGATACCGGGGAGACCTGCCCACCAGGCTGCTTCTCCCCACCCACGCTATTCTCCAAGGAACTCATAGGTCACTGTGGAGCAGTTTCAAAATGGGTTAAAACTCATATAACTTCCAATTCACTGATTAGAAAAACATGAATAACCCAATCCCCCAAATGGACAAATAATGGGAATAAGGAAGGTGGTTACTTAACATAGAAATGATGTTAAACTCACTAAAAATCCTTTAAAATGCAAATTAAAACATGAAATCCTGTTTTTAGACAACCTTTTTGGTAGAAATTTAAAAGATGGAACATGCTCAAGGTTAGTGAAAGTATAGAGACTCAGATGATCTTATACAAGAATGAATCAAGGCCCTCTTTTGAGAGGGCTGTTTTGGTATGTATCAAATGGAAATACATGCATTTTTGATGCTGCGAGTGTATCCCAGATATCTATCTTGTAGAAAGTGTCAAAACTTCATGAAGATAATTGCACAAAGATATTTGCCTTTAATGGCAAAAAATAGAAAAAAATGAACACATATAAATTATTATCAACAGGGAAATGACTGAAGGAGTTATGGATTGTATATCCTACAGAATTCTATGACACCATTAAAAAGACTAAGACCCATATGCACTATCATTCTGAGAAAGATACCAGACCTATACATTGTTGGGGAAAAATGTAAAAAGAAGATGCAGAATGATATGTGTCTCACTGTGTGCACATAATCTGCATATATTTATTTTCATGGTGTATAAAAAGTTCCAGAAGTAGACACACAGACCTTTAACAGTGCCTTCGTCTAGGAAGAGGTCTTGAGAATATTTCACTCTTTATTTTAGAAACTTCTATAAAATTTGGTTTGAGTTGGAAGATGAATTACTTTTGTGATAAGAAAATTAAGAGAGAAGAACACTGTAGTGTATCATCTGTCTTTCGACACATAAGTTGTTCAAATAAGGAAATTTAAGCCTCTGTTACACATTAAGCTCAAGACCCTGGGTCTATTCCCCACTGATACATATACACCTCTTTGCTAGTAAAGCCTATAAAATTAAGAGAGCCAGGCACACTTTATGGGAAGTTAAGCACTTATACATTCTGAAGACAGAAAACATGAAATAGTTCTAATAATGGACAGAAGGATTACAACTATAAAAAAAGGATTTAGTGGCATTAATAAAGAACTTCCCTTAAAACAGCAAGTCACTGTTAAAATAATTAATTGAGCAAAGAGTACATGGAAAGGGAAATCAGTCAAGGGAGAAGACTGGAGGTTTGCAGTGGCCCGCATGTCTTGCCTCAACGACTCAAGCAAAAAATATCTCTGGGAAAAAGTGGATCAGCATACAAGTCCATAAAAAGAGAGCTTTAAATTTTAAGTGGTTTTATATCTACTGTGAATATAAAGGTTAAATGGGTATTATAAGAGCAATAATTCTTTCTGATTAAATTTTTATCCAAAGATAGAGTAAAATGTTCAAAGGGAAGTACAGACTCTGTCAACAGTTACTGGAGATGCTGTGAGAGTTAAAATCGAACTGACTGAGCAGGGGCATTTATTTATTTATTTATCTATCTATCTATCTATTTATTTATTTATTTAAAGCAAAAAGTGATGTTGTAAAATTGGAACCTTATTGCTGAGGCAGACTGAGTGAAAACCTGTTAAAAGGCAGTTGACTAATTCTGGATTATTTTTATTATTGCAAAGACTTGGCTTACACTGAAGAGGAAAGAAGCAAAACAACCCCACACACATGTAACTGAACTGGCAATTAAATAATTATTCATCACAAATAGTTAATCACCCTGTTAAGTGAAGAGGGTGGAACCCAAACTGCAGCTGTATTTTAAGATACTGAGCATGAAAATTCACTCGCAAGTGACAGAGTTCATAAAATCTAAACATAAAATCTAGACAGAAGCTTCATAGAATTCAAAACCTCCCTTCTCTTAGGCATTCATTCCCTTAATTCTAGTCAACATCTTCGCAGCTCAGGCTCCCCAATTTGTCATGAGTGCCTGACCATGTCAACATGTGGTCACATTAAGGTCTCACTGAAGTGTTGCCTGACACGAGGTATTACATATTATCAATTTCTCCCACCTCCCTGAGTAGTATTGCAAAGCAATCACATTTTGAGTAGTATCTCAAAGCAACCAAACAGCCAAGTGTTTTATGTACACTTTAGATGTACATAAAAGAACTGGATCCTGTCCAGGGCAAAGCAATGAAGATGAACACAGGGAGAGAGCTGCAAAGCTGACCTGTGAGGGAAGAGAAAATGAACTTGGATGTTTAGCCTGGAGAGAAAGCTGTTGATGAGAGAACTGAGATTTATCTTCAAATGTCCAGGACAGAGAGCAGACATTATTTTGTTCCTGGAGGGAGCAAGATTTATGAGTTCCACTGGCTACTGTATGAGAAAGCATGTTATGCAGCATCAAGAGAGCTGGTCCTAGAGACTGATTAAACTCAAGTTGGAGTTCTCTCTAATACCCATTCTAAATGGACAGGCTGCCCAAGCTCTCTAGGTCTGTTTTCCCCTTTACTGAATAGGATGCATCAGAGTACCTATCCCAAGGGATGAAATGCACCTCATAAGTATCCAATGACTACTTAAAATGATCACCGTTACTTGTAATTTATGTGTAATGCAAACATTAAATGCTAACCACAGAAACACAATGTATGAACGATATAAAATGCTCTTTCTGAGTACCTGTGTCAGGCCCTATCCTGGAGTTCTCTTGAAAGTTTATTCCTCAAGAATGAGATATTCTCATTCTCCTCATGAAGAAGGTAGATGATTTGAGGAAGTTAATAAACTTGTCCAAGTTCACAGATGTTTTCACCATAGAGTTCAGCTTGAGCTTAATGCTTCTTGACCTCAAAGCATTTTTTCCCACTAGAAGGAGCTCTAGGAAATAGAAATCAAGATATGTTACAGGTCTTTCTCTCAAAAGTTGCTGTTATAGAGAATATAAGATACACACACATAAATGCATAAGCATAAAATTAAGATAACCTGTGTCATAAAATACGAAGAGAAAGAGATGACTTCCAACTTAGGAGATAAAGGGGAACTTTAGGGATAAGATGGCAATGGAACTGGTTGTATAAAATTCAGACAAAAAGATGTGGATGGGCATTTTAATGCCTGGCACAGAATAAGGAAAAGCAGAGGTCAGGAAGAGATGGGACTTCTCAGGGAACACAAAGCAGGTCAGGATGGTTGGAGTATAGGATGTGTGAAATGAGGTGAGACTGAATGATTTGGGTCAGAGGCATATCTCTCCAATATGTCTAAATCTAGAAGATTTCATAATGTTAATCTGTGGGCAACAGTTAATCTATAGGAACACTCACTGTTTAAGCCTCAGAGACAGACTGGACTGGAATAACTTCAAAATGCTTTACCACCACCTTCAATTATCAATTACACTCTTTTCTACAGGATGCACTGTTATCTTGACCTGTGAATTACACTGAGGAAGAACATTCTGATGGCTCGACCTTGGCTTTCTGGCAAACCCAGGACCAAGACAGACTTCATATCCTGTGGGTTTTGCACCCCTGCCTTGTCAAGTCACCAAAGTTCGGGGTTGTTTGTGTTTCCATGACAACTAGTTAAAGACAATCCGTCCAACAGTTATTCTGTTCCTTGGGGAAAAATAAATTACCCAATTAATTGTTAGAGGTGGGAGTTTTGAGCTCCAATTTTAAAATTAGTTCATTTTAGAAGATGAAAAAGGCCATTTCAGTGAGGAGAAAAGAAGAGGAAGTCTAAGAGATCTGGTTCGATCGGAAGGGATATTTTCAACATTATAAAGAAGGGAGAACTATAATGAGATTCGTGTAGAAAAGTGGAAAGTACCTGGGAACATGAAGGATCTAATCTAGACCTTTTTTTTTTTTTTGAAAACTTTGTCACAAATCTGTTAAGATGGAGTCAGTTAGTAGAAGAAAGGACTGAAAATGGAGCTCCAAATCCAAAGTGTCTTTCACTAAATCGTGTGGGGGGACATACACAGCTGGGCTCACATCTGGGACAGGAAAAACCTTTCCCTTCTCAGGTTGTGTTTTTAGCTCAGCTGTGTTTAGCTCAGGCTCATCTTACAATTTAGCTCTAGGAAACAATGAGGAGAGCTGGAGAGATGTGGAACACATGGTGTGTGGCTAAAAACCACAACGCTTAGGGAAAAGGTTCTGCCATCCACTTACTCACGAAGCTGCTTCCCTATCCCCCCTACTGCCAAAGATCTTTCAGGAAAAGCCTGTGATGGATGAGTGGTGTAAGGAGTAATAAAATGGCTGAACTTTCTTTTACTTTTGGGAGAAAGGCCAACAAGCTCAGCAAGGCCGGTGTTCTTCATGGCCCACCTCTCATACACATCTGGCATCACGCTTCTCCCTCAATCTCAGCTCTAACCGCACGAGCCTTCTTTCAGTTCCTAGGTCAGCAGGCCACCCTGTCTGAGATGTCTAAACTCCTACAGGCTCCCCACAACCCAGTAGAGTCCTACTTCCTCAGCAGAGTCTGCCCTGACCCCTCCAGTCTAGGTCAAGTTCCTTTGTTCTACTTCTCCTGGGACAATGCCCTTTTCTTTTAAAAGATTCTGTCAATTTCCTTATTAGAAGAGACACTTCCAGGGATCAGGCACTAGTCTGCTTTTGCTGACCGCTGAACTCCCAGCTTTCATCTGAGCTTTGTTGAATAACTGAACAAATATTTTTTTTTCCTCCCTCTATAATAAAAGGTAATACCCAATAGTCAATGTGGAAGAATTAGATGTTAAATTATCCAGCTGGGGGAAACTAGATCTATTTATTGGTCATGAATTCAAATCAGATTATTATAGAAAATATATAAAAAGAGACAAAAAGAATTATATAGAGAAAGATAAATACGCCATGAAATCTGATTTGGAAAATTCCAGGAAGGTATACCCATTCAAATTGAGCTCTGATGATGGTGATGGTGAAGGAGAAGGAGAAGGAGAGAGGGAGAGTAAGAAGAAAAGGAGAAGAGGAGGAGAAAGAAGAGGAGGAAGGGGAACATCAGTTACATGTGCATCTAACCACTTCCTCTTCTTTTTGGGCACATAGTGTGGACATATTTCTAAGTCTTCCTTGGAACTACAGCCAAGTGACTAGTCCCAGCCAATGAAGTATCACTAAAGGAACACTGTGTTATGCTTCCAAGTCTGGCCAGCAGTCATTACCACCACCACCTCACTAGCTCTTGGATGCTCTCTCTTCCCTCATCTGCCAGATGCAGAGAATGTAGCCCAGGACACCTGGGCTCTGGAGAATGGTGGAGTCAGTGGTGAAGCAAGCCCATGTCCCTGCATTCCCAAGTAGAAAGCAGCTGCTCGACTCAATGGCATATTATCAGAACGAATCAACTTCTATTGTGTTAAAGCACTGAGCTTTGGAGGTTTGTTTGCTATAGCAATTAACATTATTTGCCCAAATAATATGTAAGACATTAAGGAAATCTCTCTCATACACACACACACACACACACACACACACACACACGCATACTTATGTAGATTCATAATTGAGCTACCTTTCCTCTTAACACTTTCAGTAAGCAAAAGGATATGTAAGTATAAGGGTAGGTCTGATGAATTAAATCTACTTCCAGCACAGCTGTTTACCCAGTTCTGCTACTCCATTGCTGCTGTGGTCTTAGAACTCCAGGTTGGGACTGGATCTCATTTCTGATTTGTCTAGCTCTTTTCCAATGTGGAAGGCAATTCTTGTCATGGCCAGGTTGTCAACAGCCTTGACCTAAGACCTTCTTTAGTGAAAATAAAGGAGGATCCCTTTAGGTATGCTTCTGAGCATACACTAATGGTTATCAAGCACTTTCTTGAGTAGAATCCCAAAGCCATGGCTTTTTCAATGAATCATTTTTCTAACACAAAAAAGTTGTTTTGAAAAAGGTCACTTTCTTTTATCGCCCCTCCTTGTCCTCTAATATGAGTTCAGCTAAAAATAAATTGGGAGCAAGAGAGTGGTAGGACATGATGACAAAGTTACTTAATCTGCAGCTGTGGAAAATGCCAGAAAATTTGAGAGAATTCACCTTTTATGCTAGTAGTAATTGGGGACTGGGGAGTTATTTTCTTCCTAAATGAGCCATTGAAAGTTAGCCTTTTATGTCATATTTGATTACTAAATTATTTGAAGTAATAATAAATGTCAATGTCTGTGCCTCACTTTTAGAGATTCTGATTTTATCGTTATGGACTGGGATCTGGCCATCAGAATTAAAAAAAAAAACCTGGTGTAGATGCATTCAGAATAGAAACAGTGAGACACACCTCTATGTAACTATCAATATTAATATAAATTGTCCATGTATAAATAATATACCTCAGAGAATAAACTGTAATATGCTTTAAAAGATAGCTCCTAAAATCAAGCTGAATTCATTGCCTGAAGAAAATTATCTTTTCTTGCCGTGATTTCTGCCCGTTCAAGTCTATAAAGTTGGAGGCTCATGAAGAGTCTCAGTGAGAAAGGGCTGGCTGGAGGTCATACATAAACAAGTCACTTTATTACACAAGACCCAAGCCCCTTGCAGGTACAGAGATGTGAGTTACATGAGGGCTGAGGTGACCATACCATTTCCAGCTCTGTCCCAACACTGACAATACTGGCCCCAGGACCTTAGGCTATAACTTCCTAAAGATTCTCTCACTGACAGTGTTATGGTTTAGATATGAGGTGTCCCCCAAAAGCTCATGTGTGAGACAATGCAAGAAAGTTTGGAGGTGAAATGATTGGGTTAGGAGTACCTTAACCTAATCAGTGTGTTGATCCATTGATAAGGATTAACTTAGTTGTTAACTGCAAGCAGGTAGGGTGTGGCTGAAAAAGGTGGATCATTAGAGGTGTGCCTTTGGAATATATATTTTGTCCCTGGTCTGCAATGTCTCTCTCTCTCTCTCTGCTTCCTGATTGCCATGTCCTGAGCTGCTTTCCTCCTCCACACTCTTGTGCCATGATGTTCTGCCTCACCTTTGGCCCAGAGCAATGGAGTTAGCCATCTATGGACTGAGACCTCTGAAACCATGAGAACCAAAATAAACTTTTCCTCCTCTAAAATTGTTAGTCAGGTCTTTTGATTGCAGTAGTGAAAAAGCTGACTACAAGAGACAGTAAACACAACCGAATGAGAGGCTAAAAAAACTGCTCACATACCTATATGTGAAGGGGACACCCCTCAAGAAGACTTGAATACCCCTTTGCTTAATTAATAAGGTGCATATGCCCCATACATGTAGGCTTCACATCAAGGGTAGACTGGCAGCTACTCTTGCTTCAGAACATTAGTGAAACGATTGGTTAGATCCATGATTGGGCTGCCATTTCTCCACTAGCACAATGAGAAAGGAAGGTTCAACTTGGGTACCTTTAAAATCTCTTTGTTCTATCAAAAGAAACTTCTCTCTGCCTCTAATGCTGTCTGCCAGCTGCTCAGAGTTGCTTAATGCTAACAGACACCACAGCTGGGCTTCCTGTGATGTGGACCAGTGCCCACCAGAGGGACTAGAGGCACACTCACTTGCAGTCCCCAGTCCTGACTTCTTCTCTGTGGAAGTTTCAAGACTCTGCCACTTCTGTTTTTCTTTGTAAGAATCTTCCATCACACCAAATGGAGAGGATGTTTAAGACTACACTTAACATCATCTTTGCCCTACACTATCCATACAGATGATACTCGGATGCAGTGCCTCAGGAAATCCCAAAGGTCTAATTATCAGGGTGGGTGGCTGAGCACAGAAACCCACTTCAATATGTATTATGAGTGGGGACGAAAAGGAACCAGTAGACCTCAGCTATTCTTCCTTGCTTTTTGCCGTTTTTGCTTTGCCTCACAGTCAGCCAGGTTTATTTACTCCTCAAAGAAATCACGGGGCTTTTAGATGTATAGCGTGGATAAGGTAGTTCTGCCAGCTAAAAGCAGCTCTTGGAAAGCAGAGGGAAGGAATGATTCTAAAATGCAGCCAGTGCATGCTTGACTTCTTGCCCCCTAACTTTAACAAGTGGTTCATGGGAACTTTGAATAGAAAGGTAGGATTCAGGTCTGCACTTCTCACCAGCAGCCAAATTGGTAATGCTTAGTGCAATGTGAAGTGAAGAAAGTGAGTTTCATCAGGTGGGAGGAAGAGGAGACATTACAGCGCTGCCTGCTCCTGCTGAATCCATCTGATTTTGTCTGAAACCAGGGAAGATGGAAAACAATTCTCAAAGGGGGAATCACTGCAAGCGTTCTACCTTTTCCTGAATAAGGAAAGGGCATAAGATTGTTATTTTTGAAGGGCATAAGATTTTTATCCCTTATGCTGTCCAAAAACTTTGATAATAGGATATGCGTGATTAGGCTGCATACAGAACTGGGGTGAGGAAACAGAGTGGGGAAGAAGGCAGTGGAAAGAGAGCCTGGAATAGGAGCAAAAATAGGGTACTTGATTGGTTTAGAAGACCATTGGGTTTTGTCTTGTCTTCGTGCCAACATCACTAGAGCTGATCCATTCAGTATACACTAAAAAGCATCTCAGTGTCAGATTATGGCAGGGGATTAGTAGCCTTTTCAGTACTACAGGAGGTTATAAATTTCCCCTGTTCTCAAGGAGTGGGATGCAGTCAAGCAAAACCAAAATCCATACTTAAAAATGGCAGGTGCTATGAAGGTGTTGTCCCCTGCTTAAGGCCAGTCTCCTAGGCAACAGCTCAGCCAGGTGGGCCCAGCTTTCATGATTCCTAGTGGGAGATACTTTCATACATAACATATCAGACATGTTATAGTAACTGTTACAAAACAAAAAACACTACTCACTATGGATGAAGTAACATATTAGGTGAATAAAGCAACTGGGGTTAGAGTAGCCAGGGATGTGGAGGATCATCAAAGTCTGCTGGAGTGGAGACAGCAAGGAGGACAGCAGCCACAGAAACTGAGAAGGGGCTCAGAGGGCTGATGACACAACACTTAAAAGTCAGCAGACCCTGATTCATTCCAGTCTACATGACACAGGAGAGATGGAGAGAACCTACAAGAAAATAGAAGATTGCTGGCAAGATTCAGAGGAAATGACTAAAAGTTTTAGAAGTGAGGGGCTGTGCAGAAATAAGGGTTGTAGAAACTGGAACCATTTAGCCAGTTTAAGACCCTTTGCCCCACAGACACCGCTTTAGCTTAAGTGTAGGGTTTTAGAGTTAATGATGTCATCTTTGTTCACTTCAACCCCTCTTTCAAGAAACGCATTGAGTGATTACTATGTAGAATACAAGGGGGAATAAGATCCCATCCCTGACCTTAGAGAGAACCAGTGTTTAATGGGCTGCAGGAGAAATAGATAACTTAAATACAAACTTCTAAATGCTGTGATGGGGTCAAGCTGGAGATTCTATCACAGAATGCTGGGTATGGTAAAGAATCACTTTCATTCTTGAGGAAAAACTGATATCTGAGCTGAAAGGAGCATAATTCTTGACTAGTGATGGGGATGAAAGTAAGGAAGCTACATATTCCATGAAGGGAATGTATTTACTTGCCCAGTGCCAGAGGGAAGAGACAGTGTTCCCCACTTCAGAAGTGTGTGAGTACACACGTGTGTGTGTGTGTGTGTGTGTGTGTGTGTGTGTGGTTATAGCCTTTTTACGTGCTAGTTGGAGGAGTATGAAATTTTTCTTCAAGGTGATGAAGTCATCAAAGAACTCTGAAGGAATGTGCCACATAAATGAAGGAAGCAGAAGTATAACATCTGAAGTTGATTAACGAGTGGATGAGAGGAGAGATGGAAAAAGGGCATGAGTCCAGGACAGCTCCCATGCCTCTAATTAGAGCACCTAGGAAGTGCCATTTACCGAACAGGAACACAGAGCAGAAAGGTTTAAAAGGGGAAAATCCTGGCTTCCAAGTGCAGCATCACACTGTGAACCTACAAGCTTATTTAGGAAGACTGTCTGGGAAGCTGATATTCATAGTCTGGAGCCCAGAGAGAGATCTGGGCTGCAGATCTTGGCCACAGAGTTTTCAGCACACAGATGATATTTGTAGTCATGGGAGCAGATGAAATCACTCAGCAGTGCAGAATGAGACCAGATGAGGGATTAGGGCAAAACAGTAAAACACCAAGTTCAAGGAATGAAGAAAGAAAGGGAAATCTATTAAAAAGAGTGGGAAGTTGTGAATGTGGTGGTAGGAAGAAGAGCCAGAGTATATGGTATTACAGAAGCCAAATGAAGAAAATGTGTCACGATAGTGTCAACATCTTTAAAGGCTTTAGAGGGATGAAGAATAGAAAGGAATGAAAAGGCTTCAGTGTGTTCAGAACCCAAAGAGGTCACTGGAAATGAGGAGCGGGGTGTAAGTGCAGTCATGGGACAGAAACCAGATCACATGGAGCTGAACTGTGGGTTGGAGATGAGAGAGCAGAGAGAACAAAGCTGTGTGTGTGTGTGTGTGTGTGTGTGTGTGTGTGTGTGTGTGAAAGTGACAGAGGGGGAGAGACAGTTATGGAGTTGTGCAAGGGCCTTTCATTTTCATTTCTCTATATATTAATGATTAATTGACTTTTAGCAACTAAAACAAGAATTTTTATTTTAAATACAAAAATGTCATTCTTTAATGAATTAAACATTAAATTTTCTGATAACTGTAGATTCACCTGAAGTTGCAAGAAATCATGCAGAGATCCATGAACTTTTTATCCATTTTCCTCCAATGATGAAACTATATATGTATAGTACGAAATTATGACAAAAAATATTATATCAATATAATCTTACTCAGATCTTCCAGTTATACTTCTACTCATTAGTCCATGTGTCTATGTGTATGCACATGTACATGTGTGTATTTAATTTTATGGCAATTTTATCACCTATATTGATGGATGTGTCTGCTACCACAACTAAGATACAGAGCAGGTGTAGCACACAATGATCCCTTGATTTCTATTTTGTTATTGCATCTACTTCTCACTCTAAATGCCTGTAACATAGAGTTCCCTGCTTCCCATCCCTATCGCTGGAGACTCACTAATCTATTCACCATTTCTATAATGTCATTTCAAGAACAATATAGAGAGAGTCACATAGTATGTAACCTTTCCCCTCACTATAGTACTCTTTGGAGAAGTTGTTGCATATATCAATAACCCCTCCTTTTTATTGCTGAACAGTATTCCAGGGTAAGAATGTACCACAGTTTAATCATTCACTTGCTGAAGGATATCTGAGTTGTTTCCAGGTTGGGGCTATTATAAATACAGCCACTATGAACAGATATCTGAGTGAACACAAGCCTCCATCTCTCTGGGATAAAAACCTAGGAGTGCAATAGATGAATTATATGCTACTTGTAAGTCTAGCTGTAAAGGAGACTCCCATATTCCTATCTAGAGTGGTTGTATTATTTTGTATTCCTCCAGCAAAGTATGAGTGATCTAGTATCTCCACATCCTCTCCAGCACTGATGTTTAGTATGATTATCTATTAGGGAAATGAAAATTAAAACTGTGATGAGATACCACTACATACCAACCAAATGGCTAAGATAAAAAATAATAACAATGCCATCAAGGTTCCTATTTGAGATATATCAGCATACTCAAAAAGGATGGGAGGAAATGAGAGTGACTAAAAAAAAATGAAGGAATTTATAAGGAACCCAGAAAAACTGGACCCTTTAGGGGTCATGAAAAGAGAACAAGATAGCAAAGGAAACTGAAAATTAGATAAAATATAAAATCAGGAGTCTGGAGGTGGTAAGAAAGTTGGGATGAAAGCTTTTAAGGATGAAATGACCATCCCTCACTGAGATATCACATTGAATGAACACTGATCTAGTACCATGGTTCCTGTAATATGGAAGTCACTGATACCAATGTGGTCAATATAGGAGTGGAGGAGACAGGGGCCAGGCAAAAGGAAAGGCAGAATTCAGATGAGAAAATGAGGCAGCATTTCTAATAACTGATTTTTTTAGACTTTTTATGTAAAGAAATCAATAGCTACAGGCAGCTGTGGAACCAATAGAGGAAAATAAAGGACCACTGCTAAAATATAACCAGATGCTGTTGAGAAGAATCCAATTCAGAGGGAAAGGCAGAAGGTATAAGATAAAGGATGGATAATCCATGAAGAAATGGTCCTGAGATGATGATGAGAGAATGAGATCACAGCATGTATTTTGACCAAATGGCATTTGATAATCTAACAGATCTTATTTGATAGCAGAATCTGAGGGAGTTTCTTCTGGTAGCTTCCATTCTACTATGAAGAATGAGGCAAGAATATCTCTCGAGAAGGAGGCAGTGGGGACGGGGGTAATTAGAAATCAGGGTAGATCACATATGTATAAAACACTTGAGAGCAGAATATAGGGGTGCAAAGTGGAATCAAGGCCTAGATCTGGTTTAGTCACAACTTTTAATGATATCCTTGTGCTTGGCTATGTGTTTTCTCTAGCAACATTCAACTGCTTTGGCAACCAAAACAAGTGGTTGGGTTCACTGAGACTGAAATATTGCCAGAGAAGTGTAACAGGACAGAGGGGACAAAGATTGAGGAAAGACATTATAATAAAAATTCTGATGGAATAGTTATATCTATTTGTCAGAGAAGGTATGATCTCAGAGACCCATTAGGAGGCAAGAACTGTGTTAGGCACTTAAACACAAATGAACTCAGTCTTTCTGATAATCCAACATGATAAGTACCTCCTTTTATCAGCCTCCTTTAATGGACAAGAAATCCTTGCTTTAAAGATCCAAAGAATCTTGATCCTTGCCATTTCATTTTATAAAGTAGAAAGTGGCAGGGTCTAGATTCAAACAGATGTCTCTTCAATTTAAATGTTGAGCTTTATATAACATTTTGTGGCTTTCTGTATGTGGAGCCTGAGCCAAATGGCAAGGATGGTCCTGAATGTCAAGAGATATTGAGTTTGGATTTTTGGATTTTGATGTTTCTGATACATATTTGTGACTGCCAATAATGTCAAGTTCCCTTTAACTGCAAAAGGGATCGACTGGCATCACTAGATAATTTCTATCCAGCACAAATGAATGACTATGATTCTTTTCCAAGAAGGTAAGATATTGTGCGGGGTTGGTGCGCAGTATGTTATGGATGCATGTACAAAGAGGTCCTTTCCCTGTGTTTTACTTTCATGCTGTCTTTCCAAGTCACTTTCTCCACCCCACAGTCAATGACAAAAGGGCTCTGCATAGTGTCTCTGAGGAGTACCTGTCCAGTTTCTGCTCCCTTCCTTTCAGTGACAGGATGCTGGGTATCCTTCACATGCCCACCTTCCTGTTTTATATAAGGTAAAAACTGAAAACCCGTTCTATTCTCCCCCGGGGTTCTGTCCAACAGATACACACAAGACCCCTCTAACCTCCCTCTTGCCTACAAACTGTCTAGTGCTTGCAGTCTGGGTCCAGAGGGCCATTCAGAATCTAAATCTATGATCTAAATGCAATTGGACAAGGAGATTGCTCAATCCCCTCGGAGAGTGTGATCCATTGCCTAACAGAAGAATGCATCTCCTCCATTACTGGAATCAGCTGCCCAGTACTGGGGTTACTGGAAAGAGCTGTTGTGATGGGACTCTTGATTAAATATGTGAGTTTCCTGGAGTCCTCTGAAAGGGACTTAGGCTCCATCTGATAAAGTCATGAATCAGAAACAATGTGTGATAGGGAAGGTAGAAGGTGGTTTTGAGGTGGGATGGCTGGGGAGTCAGCTTTTTTGTTGCTGTGACCAAAAGATCTGACAAGAACAATTAGAAGAGGAAAAGTTTATCGTGGCTCATGGTATCAGAAGTCTCAGTCACAATCTCAGTACAGAGTCCCATTGCTCTTGGCCTGAGGTGAGGCAGAACAACATAGAAGAAGGGCCTGGTGGAGGAAAAAGCTCAGGACATGGTACCAAGAAGCAGAGAGAGTTCTGCTCACCAGGAACAATATCTAAACTCCAGAGGCATGCCCCTAGTGACCCACCTCCTCTAGTTACATCCTACCTTCCTTTAGTTACCACCCATTTAATCTCTACCAGTAGATTAACTCACTGACTGGATTATAGATGTGATTATCTAATCATTTCACCTCAGGATCTTCTTGCATCGTCTCACACATTAGCTTTCCGGGGATGCGTCATATCTAAATCATAACAGGAGTGATATTGGTGAGATTAGGAAGGTGGGGAGGAAGTTTTTTTTTTTCCAGTTAGAAGGGAGGAATAAGGAGGATGAGTAGATTTTTATTAAAGTCCAGACTGAGTGTGAGCTTTGACTTCTGCAGGACCATGCCACTGGCTGTACGGCCTGGTGGAGCCTAGTAGCCTGAGATTGAGTTTGTTCCCTCACTACAATGCCATTCACTTGGGAATGTCACCCTCTTCTGAAGTCTCATTGCTCTCAGTCCTGAGGATGGATTTGGACACAAAGTGAGCCTCCTGTTGAAAGTGCTTCCAGGGGTTCCATTTGCTGCTTCAGTTCTGACCCTCCCCAGGCTGCTTGTCCTCACATGATTGCAGATTCACTCTGCTTAACAGAGAGACTTCAATGATCTAAAGAAACACTGCTCAGAGCTTCTAGAAACTTACAGGTTTTATCTCAAATCTACCAAAAAAGTCCTTGTCTATGGTCAACACCTCTGATATGGGTACATAAATCAGAACTTTCTGTCCTCCCAAACCATTTACAAATATATCCTATCCAGGCAAACTAAGAAGTGACAGAAGTTGACTTACAGATGCTCTGGTCTAAGTGACAAGGTTTTTAGCCACAATACCTTGCATTTAGATCCTCTGACTCCTCTGAATTTTATATATGTTTATGTTCACACACACACAAACACACTCAAATTTAGGTTGGAAATGTTTAATAAACTGAAAAGCACCAAATAGCTATTATCATTCTTTAACTCAACAATTGATGAACTCCACTTACACCAAGAATGCTAAAGATGTAATGAGCGAGTAAGTTACTTCTGGAATGAGATAAAACACATAGTTTAAAAACAATAGAAAATGATGAACATCATACATTTTCTTTCACTTCTACTTAAAATTGACTGGAGAGAATAAGGCCTAGTACAACACCACCTCATCTTACTCCACTTCAATTAGATGTGTTATACAATTATCCTTCAACTTTAAAGCACATCAGATATCTCAAGACTCTTCTTGGTTTTTTTTTTTTTGCTACACCTGTTTGTTTTAAAAATGAAGTTCCATATGTCCCATTAACTCCATTTCTTCATTTAAGGGAATGGAAATTCTACTGTCCACACTAGAATTATATAGACATGCTAGATCAATCCAGAAGTAGTCAGGATAAGGACATACAAAAAAGATGAATTATCTAGAACTTAGTCTGAACATGAGAAGATTCAGATGGACTTGAGAACTTAATGTTAGCAGTCTTCTCAGGATCATGAGTAGATATTGTAAGGAAATAAACTTCTGCCGAAACAAGAAATAACTCTATAACTTTTAGAGAATCCAACAAAGGAAAATTTGCTTTGAGAGCTAACAAATTTCCCGTCACTGGAACTACATGATTTTTTTAAAAACAACTATAATGATAAATCCATTGCAAAATCACTTTGCAAAATCTGTTGCAAAAAGACCCTTGAAAAATGAGTAAGCACCCCTCTGTTTCTATTGTACATTGTTCACTTGGTTACATGGCACAAAATGAAAGAGAACTGCATATTCCAAGATCCACCCATAGAAAGTCAACTAAATGGCAAAAGTAATGAGCTTAAAGGAACTTTTCACATTCTAGTCTGCATTGTCTAATCCATGCCAACCGTCCCACACTGATCCGTGATCATCCTGTTTCTCTCATCTCTTCCTGATTATCTTTTTCTTTTTTCTTTCTATTTTTTTTTTTGCACTGGGAAATGAACCCATGGGCACTATATGACTGAGCTACATCCCAGACCTTTTCATTTTTTACTTTGAAACAGGGCATCTCACTAAGTTGCTGAGTCTGGCCTTGAACTTGCTATCTTCTTGCCTGGGCCTCCCAAATCACTGTATTTATAGGCATGTGCCACTGTGCCTGGTCTCTTCCTGGTTTTCTGTTGTCAACTATGCTTAATGAAATAACTCATTGCCCTTAAAGTCTGCTTTGCAGTTTATTTCTACTTATCAAAAGAATTTGCAACATGCAGTTTTTCCAATATCCCTATCTCTTGATCACATTATCATCATGAACTTTTTAAGAAGGGGAGGTGGTAAACTACTTCAAACTGGATGAATTTCTATAAGTGCAGTAACATCCCTCAGTTTTTAAAGGGCATCCTTTTTTAAAAAAAAAAATTGTCATTTGAATTCAAACTCTTTGAAAAACATGCATAATAATCTTAATGATCCCATTGAGTAGTTTAAATTCAAATTGTGTAGCATTTGAAATACCATACTGGCAGTACTTTCCATAAATTACTCTCAAATTCAATACATCCCTAGACACACACACACACACATACACACACACATACACACACTCTGTTGCAAGTACCATATTCAAAAATCTTTAAATTATAGTTTCTTGTCCCACTTAAATTTTCACTTGGTTGGTATATTAGGCTATAGTGTCTGTTTATAAATTTCTATTTTTTTCTAAAAAAATAACTTTTTTGGCAGACATACAGTTTTATATCCTCTCAGAGTAAATGGAACTCTCCTTTGTGGTAGGGTTTATGGCTTGGGCATGAATGTGTACTTAAAAATGTGTGTCTTGATGTTCAAACCTGATTTACTCACTTACCTTTCAATTCACTGTATATACTAGCTCTTTTAGGAAATAATAGGAGCTGAATCAAAAGTTGACTCCTACTGGCGAGACTACTCCCTAGAGTCTTTATGATGAGCTCTAATCCACAGCAGAATTGGATTGATTACAACTCAGGAATTTAATGATTAAAGGAATGAAAATCCTCTTGGACATAAAAGATCCCATTTTCACTTTATATCTTGTATCTTTCAGAAACAGTATTTGTTCACCAAGCTTACCAGGAAGATTTTAGAAGTGGGGAAATGTACATAAATGAGCTATGAAGTATTCCAATTATAATATGTGACCCCCAAAAAGGTAATATAAAATGAAGGCTTCCTGCAGTAGAATTCCAAGCCTATGCAACTCACAAGCCTAATCACAACTTCATCAAGAAAAAATTCCTCCATGAACTTGACAATAGGGACATTCTTTGCCTTTGAATTGTACTGACACCTATCCCTCTCTGCTAGAAAACTGCTGCATGTTTGATTCCACTTAGAACATCAATGAAACAGTAAAGATAAGATACTTGGAAATAATTAGAATCTTTGAGACTGATTAAAGACTTTTTTGATGTATTAACAGCTCCTACTGAATGTAACAATTCACTGACTTATGAGTTCCTCCAAAGATAATCTTCTAAACTGCAAAACCTGGTTGGACACAGTTGGTTAAAAGAGACTGTCATTGTGTTGAGTAACTTAGTATTTAACAATTGTTGCAGCATGAAGTTATTTACTTTCCTTGAAAATAATTTTAAAGAGCTAATTCAAATCTATACTTAAAGTCTGTTATGCCTATGGACCAACATAAAACCTCTCCAGTGCTCTAAAAGCCAGAGGGGAAAATGACCAGCATCATCAACAAATATTAACTTAATACTAGTGGAGTTTGAAGCCTATGCAAAGAGCCCCAGAGAATGCATGGGGGCACAGGACATGGTAAGACATAATCTGTTTGGGAAGATGGGACCCTGGCAGGCTTAGATAAGCTGCAAAAAAATTAGTCCCCATCTTTCATACCCTAATCCAAACTTTCCCCAAATAGAAAATTCTCTTTATGTCATTTATTCTAGATTTCCATCTATCCGTTTGGCTGTTGATCTCATTCCATCTTTGAGTGATTGATGATTCTTTAAAAAAAAAATTGCTCCCCCCCAATGCCCATTAATATGAAGCAACATGCTTAGTAAATACTCATTAGATGTTGTTCATTGGACTGTACCATTTAGGCAGGCAATTGAAGTGCAGAGTTCAGAAAACTAGACTCATAGTCAGAAAAATGCATGTCAGCACCCTGTTTCAGTGTCTTACTGAGACTTCTTTCACATCTAACCTAGAAATAACACCTGCCTTGTAGAATTGCGAACATCAAATGAAAAAAAAGTACTTTGGGCACATGCATGTAAGATATTATTATGTTAAGCGATTGGTACAGGTGTTAACTGCTAAAGGATGTATAATTAATATAGCTAAGAAACAGGTAGATTATTAAATAAAGTTGCCAACACCGGGGTTCAGAAAATGATAGCCCGCAATCAGGTGCTTTGGCACTCTGAACTCAAGACTGGAAGGCTCAAAACCAACATCTGTCTGACCTTCTCCTGCCTTCCTGTTTCTTCTCCCCACAGGGAAGGGCTTTCTCTGCTTTCCCTATCTGACTAAACACAGAAGGAAAACAATTGTCAGGAGTCCCTTCCCAGAGAATCTCATCAACAAGGGAAGATTAATAGTATTGCAGGAGAGAAGACTGAAAGTCAACAATGGTCCCCATAGACTTTACCACAGATTCTACTCCCTTTTCTTCTAAAGGTCCATTCACTTTCCCTCAAATCACTTACTCTCCCATAAATGGCCTACATCCCTCTCCATTCTCCCTTAAAAAAGGTATGTATGCTTCTAGATCGGAGCTTTTGGATACTCACTTTTCTTTCTTGTGATGCCCCATGTGCTTAATAAATTTGTATACCTTTTCTCCTGTTAATCTGTCTACTGTCAGTTTATTTCATAGACTCAATTAGCAATCCTTCAGAGGGTAGAGAGCCATTGTTTTTCTCCTCTACACTTAATATTATTCAACAGCAATTGGGAGCTAAGTTATTCTTTCCTGAAAATATCAAATAATTTAACTGGTTGTTATAGGATTTAGGAAATTTACAAGGTTCTTTTACTTGGAAAAACTGCACCCTCACTGGGTCTGGATTACTAATCTGTAAAAGAGGACCTTGAATTAGAGGATCTTCAAGGTTTCTTTCTAGCTTCGATGGCATGAAGTTTGGCTTCTGCTCAATTCTACCAACAAATGATCTTGAACCGTCCAGTGATGCTGTGTGTGTGTGAGTGTGTGAGTGTGTGTGTGTGTGTGTGTGCATGCGCACATTTTTAAGCCCCTATAAGGTTTAAAGTATCCACCTTATCAGCAAAGGAATGACAAGATCGATGTGGCTCTTGTTTTCTTGAGGTTTTAAGACAAAGAAATTTGGTCTCTATATTAAATTCCATTATCATCTAAGGAAGACTCCCATTGAAGCAAAAATTGTATAAACCAGAACATATCTTTTACCTCTTCTACCCTCCTCTTTCCTGCAGAATAATACACATATAATGAATGCTTGATAAATCCCTAATGGCCAGGCTGATTTATTTTCCTTTCGTCCTGGGAGTTTTAATGCAATTTAACCTGGAAAACAATCATTTAGAAATTGAAATCATTCTCATTCTTTCTTTTCACCCTATCGAATCCAACTCCACCTTGGGAGTCTTGTTCAAATACTACCTCCTCTGGGAGGTCTTTCTTGAGGCTGGTTTGCAGTCCTATTCTCTGAGCCCTGACCACTGCCTGAGTCTCCTGACAAAAAAGTCAGGTGATTTTGGCTTGTACTGTATTTGTCTGCATGTTGGCCCCTTCCCAGCCATGCAAGGGCTCTGTGAGAGCATGGACCAAGTTCCATGCTGTTCTGTAACCCCACAGTACTGAGCACAGTCCTGTGCAACTGGAATGTGCGCATTCAATGTCTCTTACAATTGGAAGATAGTTCATTCTTCAGTTAAAAATATGTAAAAGGCATATGCCTAGCTGCTCACTTTCCCCAAGGTGCCACAGATAGCAATCCCCACCTTTTCCCGGATCCTCCTCCATAAGAACTGAGTTGCCCTGGAGGGAAATCTGACAGCACAATTTCACAAAAACAACCTTCTTTATCTTATTTTACTTTGAACTCAATTAATAGTAATGCTTAACCTGCCACGTCTTAATTACATTGGCAAGTTGGTGAGGCTTATTGATCCATGCATGAGGAGTTAATTCCAAAAGAGACTTGACAGAAAGCACTTTCTGGGAGAACACATCGTTATTCCAGCAGCTTTGCTGGAATGACCCCCAGATGCTGCCCAGCCAGACTTAGGCCAGTTTGGCTCCCTGCCACTTGTGCCAATTTCCTAATGATTTAATAGGAATGTGCAATAACTTTCTGTAAAAACAAAGTCTCTCTCTTTTTCTTAAAAAACAAGATGAGACCTAGCAGGTAAAATGTATCCTTAAAGGAGAATATACAATGTCTTAAACACTGATAGGGCCTTACTGAGTGTTCAGCAAAATTCCTTAAAGGCAATAGGATATTCAATATATACTTGTTAAGTAACTAAGTGTTTGGCTTCTATACCTAGAAAAAGGGGATATTCTAACCAATACTCCATCAACTAATCATAATGCACTCACAGACCTATGGTTAAAAGATTTAATTAATCGTTAGGTATGTTTCCTAAATCCATACGTAGAAACCCTAACCCTCCATCTGATAGTATTTGGAAATGCAGTCTTTGGGAGATAATTAGGTTTAGATGAGGTTGGTAGTTATTGGTGTCCTTATAAGAAGAGATCTAAAGAGTATGCTACACATCATCCATCTCACCAACCCTACCATGAGAGGACACAGTGATAAAAGGTGGCCTTCTACAAAACAGAACCAGCACTCACACCAGAACTCTATCATGCTGGCTCCCTGCTCTTAGATTTCCAGCCTCTGGCACTATTAGAGAATAAATATGTTGTTGAAGTCATCCAGTCTATGGTATTTTGTTTAACTGACAAATATATTTATTAAACAACAACAACAACAACAAATGTCATAACTACTCCCTATGCTGAGCAGTATTACTTTGGGTATTATTTGGGGAAATGCAGATTAACGTTTGGGGATAGACAGGGAAAAGAGAAATGAAGAACAACAGAAAAAAAAAAAAAATGAGCTGCTTTCCCTAAGGAGCTCATAGTCCATACAAGGGTGAGATTATCTATCAATATGAGTTAGTATGAGATTGAAGAAGAGAGGAAATATGAAAACAAAATGGATAGACAGAAGTCCTAGAAACACAAAGAAGGAAGTACATGCAGTCAGCTAGAAGGAACTACAGAAGGACTCTCAAAACCAAGGTAACCAAGCTGAACCTTGAAGCTGTGAAGAGGCGCTTTGCTGATTAAAATACAACAAAAAGCCCTACCCAAGCACAGGCCCTCTTTTTTCTTTTTGTTGTAAATGGACACAATACATTTTTATGTATTTATTTTTATGTGGTGCTGAGGATCGAACCCAGTACCTCACACATGTGAGGCAAGCGCTCTACCACTGAGCTACAACTTCAGCCTAGCACAGCCCCTCTTTTAGCAAGAATTCATTTAAAAGCAGGGTAAAAGCTAAGGATTGGAGTCCAGAAGTCCAAAGTTCTGCTTTAATCTTTATTGTCCAAAGTCTGCAACTTTCTAAACCTTGATTTTGTTAATTTATAAAGAATGATGATAATGTTCCCATTTGTCTCTGGGGGTGGTTTAAAAATAAATATGTGGCATTAGGAGAAAGTAAGATGGGTCATGGCATTGGCCTCTCCCTGCATGAGGACTTCCTGGCTGAAGATCCTGAATTCCCTTCCCATAGTATTTTTCTTTGAGGCCCAACACATGTAGTACTTTAAACTTTATGGAAAAAACTATTTGTATATGTGTTATGCTTTATAATAGAATTTATTTAGAATGTTTTCCTTAACTGGAGTAAAAATAATAAAAGCTCACTTTTTTAAGGAATACATTTTAGAAGGTTTATGTCTCATGAGCCGTATTAATTTAAATTGCCTCAAATGTCTTTTAGCATTATCCAAAAGCTCATAAAGTAAAAATAACTTCTCTGGAAGAGGTTTCTTATCTTTCAAAAGTAGCTGATACAGTTTAAAATCTCATCACATTTGCGTGTTTGTGATTTTTAGGTTGCTTAAAAAGTCCTCAATGTATCCATCTAATTGTGACATTCTAAGCAAGAGTCCCCCTTCTTTGGCATCTCACTTTCTCTCCTGTAAAAGTAGGAGGCTGATTACATCATCTAATTTAACAAAAAAAATCTTTGAAGATATTCAAAATAACAGGCCCTTGTCCCTGTGAGGTGTTCTAAAAGGGAACCTGTCTTACTGTAATGGTGACGTCAGCCTATGCTGGCATACCCTATTCTGCAGCGGAGTGGACTGAAGAACAGATCTGGGAAGCAGACTTCATTTATTTATTTACTTATTTGTTTATTTAAGCAGTGGTGGGAGGGAATCATCCCATCATGTTCAAAGTCATCAGGAAATCAGAAAACTTTCAGTCAAACTCCTTGGGAACTTTCGTGTGTAAGGAGAGTGTGGTTTTGACCTTGAGTACAGCAGCTCTTATGATAATTCTATGGCTGGAAGCTAGACAGCTGGCTTCATTCTCACATCTTTCCCCTCAATCTTTATATTTACATTTCAGCAATGACTTTGCTCATAGATTCCTGGAGCCAAGTTTTTCTCTTCCCTTCTAACTCTCACATAGAATTTCAAGTCCAAGGTACACCAAAGGGCAAGTAAAGGGCACAGTGAGGGGAGACACTGGCATGGACAGTAGAACCAGGTCACCTTCACACTCTCCTAACTGTGAAAGCAGTGACAGGCTCGCCTACCATGATAAGCACTACAGAAAAGACAAAGAAGAATCAAATGTGAACCCCCCCCCCACACACACACTCTTTGAGGGGTTCAGTAAAGGTAAAGGAATGTGTTGAGGACTCCAACGACTCTCTAATACCAGTTATAGTGAGGTTAAAAATAGAAAAGAAGTGGAAATGAAAGCCTTGCAGATTCAAGGAAGCCTCCTTCTAGTTGGGTAAGTTCCAGAAAGCTTTTGAAAGCTGGAATTGTTCAAGATTTTTAAAGGTTGGAGATAGGAGAAGACATGAGGCAGATAACAGTCTAGACGTGGACAGAGAAGCCCTAGACACATCCATGTTCAGGAGAAGAGAATCCATGGTGGGCAAGCAGTATAAAAGGAACATAGAGGAAAGAGATGGGAGATAAGGGGGGAAAAGTGTTTGGGGGTCACTTCTTGAATGAGCTGAGCTGGAAGTATAGATATATAGGTATTTAAATCTGAATGTGAATAAGACTCCCACTCCAACCCTATCCCAAAACTGTGAAAGGCACAGCGTTTCTATCCTCTTGCGCAGCCATTCTAGGAAAAGTTCAGAATTTTATTATTTTAACGAGGACTTCAGGGTGATTCCAAAGCAGGTGACCTCTGACACGTTTTAAGAAAACCAAGCTTCCAGAGTCTCATCATTTGTCATCCCCCAGACTCCATGAGCTCTGAAACCAGCAGCATGTTCTTTGGTGATTCATGTCAGGGAAAAATTCTCCTTTGCAGATTTTTGCACATGTGTCCTTTCAGGATAGGTCCCAGTGCACTTACTTACTGCTCAAAGCCCTTACCATGACTGTTGCTCATCCCTGTTCTCTCTGAATCTTCATGTAACTATATAATCATGAGAAACAGTACTTCTAATTTATGCATGGGGAAACTGAAGCTAAGAGAAATGGGTGGAAACAGAATAGTAACTGATCAAGCTGGGTGTGGTTTTAATTTCCATAGTCTATTTTTAAAATTATCTGTTGCCTTATACCAAACCCCTGAATATCTTACCTAGAATCCTTGAGCTTACTTTCAAGTTATTTGTAAGATTGATTTTATAGCATAAACACACACACACACACACACACACACACACACACACACACACACACACACACACCCTCTGCCATTGAAAGGACATATAAAGCTATAGACATTTCTGAGGGTATGGGGGAGTCAGAAGATCCCCCTAACACAGCTTCTAAGCTATAGTTGGCTAATTATAATTCCTTTATCCATTAAGAGACATAAGATAAATATGAAAGAAAATAAGGAATAGACTCCTTCCCTATTTTCTTTCCATCCTTTTATCTCTAAAGTAGGAAGTTTACTGAACCACTGCCAACAATTCACTCAGCCTAATGAAGTGTATAAGTAATGGGATTAAATAATCTTAAACCATTATTACAGTGGCTTGATGCTGACATTCATCCAAACTCTGCAAACATCGAGTGGTGAGTTCATGCTTGATTTAAAAATAAACAAACTGGGGCAGTGGGAAGGTTCTAGCATAAAGTTTCAGAGGCATTTAACCTGGAAATCTGAGACCCTTCATTCTGGCTAGGACTGAGGCAAACACTGTCCTACTTCTACACTCTCCAACCCAAATCCACTAAATCCAACATTTTCTAGGGATGTCTCTCAGGACCTGGAGCCACATATGGTTAAAATTCTTTGTGTTGGTCCCAAAGAAAGCAGCTCTTTGAAGACATCATCAAGGCTCATGGTTTCTATTCCTGCCTCTGCCATTAATAAACCATATAACCTCAGGCAAATCAGTCAGCTCTCTTGGGCTTTAGCTTTCTCAGCTATAAAATGACGTTATTGAATTTCTAAGGTTCCTTCTGGTCTTTAGAAAGCATTCTAATTCTATGGCAACAAAAGTGAATATAGTTTGGGATAGGAATGAGGAGGAAAATGCTATATTCAGCTAGGTCTCTTAGTTGTTCTGGGCAATCTACTTTCAGGTCTGTGCTTCCTTTCCTTGCCAGTCTTACTGCCTTGGAGCCTGCAGGGATGTAGTTAGCAGTCACCAAGATTAGTCAAGGACTGGGGGTTATTCAGGGAAAGGGGCTAAATTATACCCATAGCAAAGGACAGTGCAGTAAATATTCATCTCCCCACTAAAATTATTGGTGCTCTTGTAGAATAACAGGGTGATATATAAATGACTAAAAATGAGACAGTTTCCAAAGGATGTTCAATCCCTAGATCATTCTGTACATGAGTTAATTACTTTTGCAAAGTTCTATAACATTCTTTACTTAGATTATTTAAATCTTTAAAGTTTTAGCTAAGTATTTTGTAATTTTTATTGCTTATGTGTAAGGATATTTTACCTATTATATTTTCTTTTTTTAAAAAAAATATATATTTGTTTAGTTTTAGATGGACCCAATACCTTTAATTTATTTTTATGTGGTGCTGAGGATCAAACCTAGTGCCTCACGCATGCCAGGCAAGCGCACTACCATTTGAGCCCCATCCTGAGCCCCATTCTGTTATATTTTCCAAACTGATCTTGTAATTTTTATTTTATCAGATTGTTAAACTTTACTTACTTATTCTTTAGATTTTTCAGGTTTTCTAGAAAAATAATCATATCACATATACATATTTATTCATCCTACTGTTAAAATGTTGAATGAAAAGTATCAGAAAAATATGAATGAGATACAGTGCCATTTGTTTAAAATTAAGGAACACTATATGTGAACAATACTATATAAAGTTTAGAGTTCTGTATCAAAAATATAAAGAAATGCATAGATAATAACTTTTTAAATAAAAAACAAATTTAGAATAGTGGTTATATCTTTATAGGAGTTTTGGAAATGTGATCATAAAATAGAACCCAGAGGACTTCAACTGAATTCCTTATGTTTTATTTCTTAAATTGGATGACAGGTACAATATGATCTTTATCATATTATTCTCTATAGTTTTGTATGTTAGAAATATAACTAATAAGCAGAAATACACACACACATATATTTAACTTTTTCCTTGTTTCCCAATTTACATTAAAGGTTAGAACATGAAGAACATTAATAAACAGGAGATCCTGTGCATACCTAGACCTAGGGAGAAGGAAGGCTGGCTATTTTTTATTTTATTTTTTATTTTTTGTCTTCTCCTGCCAAATATTTATCTCCCTTTCCCTTCTATTTTACATACAGCTTGTTTTGTGTCATTACACTTGTTTTCTGTTTAAAAATAAAAATGTGTAATAAATTTTATAAAATGTACTTTCAATGAAAAACATCTATGGAAATGAACAGTTTCTGTGTTCCAATTTGATATAAATATGTTATATGTTTGATATAACTATGTTAAAGTTTCCCACTATTGTCCTAACATTGTAATTATGGAAGACCTTGGAATGCTTTATTATGTGTTATCCAGTCAACTAATGTTTCATCTGGGATCTCTGCATTTGTGAAAGCGAGATTCACATAGTGTTTTTTTAGGGGGTGACCTAAGTTAGGTATTACCACCAGGATCAGGCTGGTTTTATAAAATGATTTGGGAACCTTCTCTCTTGCTAGGCTCTGAAAGCTGAAATAGCACAGGAATCATTTGTTCTTTGAAGATATGAAAAATCCTGTTAGTGAAATTTCCTGGGTCTTTCTCAGGTAGCAGTTCTGACTTTCATCCATGTTTATGAGGTTAGATGAGTTTTTATCCCTGCATATTTCAGATTTGCAGAGAAAAGAGTCTCTTCTATAAGAATTTAAATGTAATAATTTAAAAATATTCTCTAGACTTTTACTAAGAGATTCTTTTTAATTTGTAATTTTCTGTAACTTTTGCTCTTCCCTCTTTTATTTTTACGTTTATTTTATTACTCTTTTCAAAAAATCATCTTTTAGTCCTAAAAATTCTAGTGATTTTTTCATTTATGAATACTTTTTCACTTAGCAAATTCCTTCTTTCTTTAGGTTGCTTTTTGTGTAATTTTCTTAGGTTAATTTATATGTACTCCTTCTTGTTCCAGCTAGTGATTATGGCATTGCCTGGAATTCAACTTGGCTACATCTCCCTTTTGCCAGGCAGGGTTATCCTCATCCCTACTTCTCGACAACTGCTTAACCTGAAAGGGGGTTTATATATTTGTCCCTTTATATATCTTGTTGTTTTACTGCACTGATCTGTAACTCTGTTAGCCAGTGTAGGAGCTATCTACAATTTTCTCTTAGGCTTTTATATGATAAATGTTTTTCTAATTCTTCTGTGGTCCTTTTGTAAAGAAGATATAATTTCTTTAGCTGCAGAGATAAACTGACCTTGATTACATCAATCTTATTAATTTTATTCAGCCCCTAGAATTGATTGGTCAAAGCCTGAAAGAAGTATATCAAAGTTTTATAAGATATGCCTTTACCATTTTCATCTCATATTTTATCAATGTTTTCTAGTATAAATTTCAAGGTACTAATTTTTAATGTTGGGCTTGTCCTCATTGAGAACAATATAGTCATTAATAAAATACAGTTCTTTGGTCTAGCTGGTAATTTTGATAATTTTGTCCTAAATGGTATGGTGTCTGTTTTTCATATTATAGATATTTGATATTTTGTTTTGAAAACTATTCTTTTAAGGATAATATTAATAATATTGAATTCTAATATATCTTTTTTATTTTCTATGTTTTTTATGAGTAGTTTTATTGGCTCAATGCTTGTCAAATAAGGGTTCTTATTTGATCTGGATCTCCTGCACAGCATATTTTGATTGACTTGTTCATTTGGTGGACTATTTCTTTGAGTGACTCTTCAGAAAGGATATGTAGGTAATACATGTTCTTTTTGGAAGTCCATGGAATATTTAAGAGACTATTTTTGAGCAATGATTGATGAAATATCCTGTAACAAAACAAATTACTAACTAGTATATGTGGTATGATTCATAGGATGTGAAAATAAACATGTAGAGATATATCTGTATCTGCATCTGTATCTATATCTACCTGTATCTATATCTAGCTCCATATATACAGGTATATAAAAATGGAAAAGGAATATGCAGTGAACTATTCTATTCAGATGAAAAGATAACATACCTTTTTTCTTATATTTTCTAATGAGCATATAATACTAAAACATTTCTTTTAAATAATTACTACCACAAAAATTCATTGTGATTTTAAAACTTTCTCTAAAATTAAGGTGAAGGTACATCACTAAAATTCAAATTTTGGATTAACCTTTTAAAGAAATTATGAGGAAATAATCAGTAAAAAGGAAATTTAGCAACAACAAATGATATTCCAGTGATTTTTATTAGGCAAATAGAAAGGGCTGGACTTGGAAATCAAGGCAAGCCAGGGTCAAGTCCTCGATCTGATACACATGCTCTCTGGAATTGCACAAACTGAGATTTTTTTGAGACTTCGTTTCTTGACATGGGAAATGAAAGCAAAAATAATTGTAACTACTTTTTAGGATCACTTGGGAATAACTGTTATGGTTTAGATATGTGGTATCCCCAAAAGCTCCTGTGTGAGGAGGAGACTACTTAGAGGTGAAATGATTGGGTTATGATAGACCTGATCATAGGACTAATTCCCTGATAAACATAACTGAGTGGTAACTGAAGGCAGGTAGGGTGTGGCTGGAGGAGGTGGATCATTGGGGGCATGCCTCAGGGGGATATATTTTGAGTGGAGTCTCTCTGTTTCCTGGTGTGATATCTTGAGCTGCTTTCCTCTACCATACTCTTTTGCAATGATATGTGGCCTCACCCTGAGCCCTGAGGAATGGAGCCTGCTGTCTGTGGACTGAGACCACTGAAACCCTGAGCATCCAAATAAACTCTTCCTCCTCTATAATTGTTCTTGTCAGGTCTTTTAATCACAGAAGCAAAAGAACTGACTAAAACAATTAACGTATTTTTTTTAAAAAAAGTGCTTTGTAAAAGTTAAAGCGTTAAACGAATGTTCATTGTTATTATTTTTATCTCTAAAGGCAGTTTTTGCTTCATAATTTGAGGTGTTTCAGGAAGAGTAATCTGTAAACACTAACAAAGACCGTTTTTCACCTGCCATTCTGCAATACTGGAAGGCATGATGCAAATGATTATCAGTTAAAATCCTGGAAACGGTAGGTGCTGATGAGAGCTGACTGTAGATGTGTGTGTGTGTTGGGAGGGGGGATGGCAGGATCTTCATGTATTCAGGAAGTTGAACATTAGCTGCAGGCTGGGAGCATGACCAGGCAATAAAGAGTAAGCCGGAAGCACTCTTCCTAGTCTTCATTTTGTCTTTTACTATAAAACCATCAAAGGTGCATTTGTAAAATGAGACTAACAATCTCACCTCATCTATTTCACATGGCTCTAATATCTAGGATAACATGTAATAAAAGATGCTCAGGAGCAAGCACTGTAAAATGCTAGATTCTAATGAATGAGAGAGATGATGTTTCAAAAGTTAGTGTGGTTACACCCTGCAAAGGAGGGTTTTGACTTTTTTTTTTTCTTTCCTGAGCCATTTTCCTTCTTCCTGGGACAGTAATGGTAAGATGAGGATAAAATATCAAGAAGAAAGTATGTGTGATATGTGGTGTGTATGCATATGTGTGTGCTGTGTATGATGCATGCATGTTATATGTTCTATGCATGTTTGTGGTGTGTGGCATGCATGTGGTGTGTATATAGTGTGTGTGTGAGGTATGTGTAATGTGTGTGCTGTGTGAGAGGCATGTGTGTGTGGTATGTGTAAAGCGAGTGGTGTGTGTGATATATGTGGTGCACATGTAGTGTGTGTATAGTGTGTAGTGTGTGATTGTGTGATATGTGGTATGCATGTGGTGTCTGTGTGTGTGTGTGTGATGTGTGGTGTGTGTGTGTGCAGTGTGTGGTTTGTGTATTGATGTGTGTGTAGTGTGAGAGAGATGACAAGACAGAGAAAAACACATCTCATCTTAGAGATGAGAGACCAAAGGCAAGCAGTTAAGAAAAGAGAAGGGAAGTTCATGTGGATTTAAAAGATTTAGTCCAAACTCCCATTTCCTGTTCCAACACCCATATAAGGCACTGGCTACAAGTGCTTTTAAAACATTTTATTAGGAGAACTTGAATTTATAAAGGACAGCTTTCCTGCAGAGACACAAAACCCAACCTTTTACTGGAGGTTGAAAAGTTAGACTGTTTTAACTGCAGCCATTTAGTGACACAAGAGAGTAAAAGTCTGCTGGTGGGCTGGCCACTAATGTGCCAAATTCATGTACCTCAGAACTTAGTCTCCTTTGGAGCTGGCCTCCTGTTTCCAGAGGCCCGTTAGTCACTAGGATTTCAGCTCTAATAAAAATGTCTTAACAACTTCTACCTTCAGTGTCAGGAGTTGGACTCCGACCACTCTGTGTAGGAGCCCTGGTTTAGGGGAGACTCCTCGGCTGCCATTTGGTAAACACTTTGGTGAAAACTTTTTATGTGCTTTGTTCTGGGCCAAGGCTCCCTGTCAGTGCTAAGAGGAAAACGACACTGATTGTGCTAAATCTCTGCTCATGAGTAAGCTGGTCTCAGGGAGGGCAGAGGACATACAAGGGGGGAGACATGGCTACCGCCTCACTGATGGTAGCACAGAAATGGACGTAAGCAAAGCGTGAAGCTCTTCTTCTCTTACTTGTTCTCATGTTCCTCCTACTACATCAATTTATTTTGGGATTTCTATCGTAATTACAGCCAGGATACTTCTCCAAACTTAAAAAGGGTTTCTAAATTGGATCACATAATACTAAAGGCAAAAGGTGATGATAGTCATATTATTAATCAGATTAGGCCCTCATATTTGTAAATGGTTTAATGACATACAAAATATCATACTTGTTCTCTCCCTCTCTTTGACGATAGAAAAGAAATTAATACCTTCCTTTAATAAATGTGAGCACTAGTACTCAGAAGATGAATGATTTACCCAAGGTCATACCAAGAGAGTCACCATTACTTAAGTAGATGCTATTTATAACACTTTACTTCCCAAGGAAGTTTGAGTGCTTGATTTTAAATTGTTAATTTTTTCAAAACTTTATGAATGCTTAAAACTAAGCTTTTAAAAAGATGTCAAAGTAGAAAGGCATGTCAGTGACACCGAACTCGAAAAACATCTCATCAATTTTGATAATAATTATAAGAATGTAAATTAAATAACTGTGACATAATGCACTTTTTAAGTTGGTTCAAAATAAATATAACTAAACCTCTCCAATAGGGAATAGGATACATTTAATAAGTATCCTATTCCCTATTGGAGAGGGTCTCATTACTGCTGATGGTCCTGTAAACTGGAAAAATCTTTCTAAAGAAATGTAGCAAAGTTTTCTGAATTGCTCTGCTCTTGATTGGTAAGATAAATTTAAAATTAATCTATGGAAGTAATTTAAAAAATATAAAAATTTTACTCTGTTTCCTGTAAGCCTGTTATTTACAATGCTAAAAGATTGGAAAATATCTAATATCTTTTGAGTGAGAAATGGTTTTAAAATATAGCATGTAAACATAATATAAACCTAAAGAGATAAAAAGCTAAAAATGAAGATGATTACCAATAAAAAGCTATGTACATATTTATATTAGGTTAACAAATAGGGAATAGAAAATCAAATGTGTGTAGGGAATTACAATGCCATATTGAGTAAAATTTATTTAAGTACAGCTATTTGTGCACAAGGATGAAGAATTCAAGAGATCTTAGAAACATATCTGCAATTAATAAACCAAATCTGAAGACATTACTTGTGAATTTTACCTTAAAATAATTTAAATGTTTCATTTAACTATGATCTTAGATTTAATCCAGTTTTTTTCCAGTTTACAGGATCCTCTGCAGTAATGAGACCACTTATTAAATGTATCCTATTCCCTATTGGAGAGGTTGAGTTATATATATATATATAATCTTAGTTATATTGATCTTTATCAATAACCAATTTTGGCAGAAATAAATTTAGTTTATATTAGATGGGTCTCATTCCTGGATTCAGTGTCACACATGGGGGGTGGTCATTACCCAGAAATAATTCACTAAGCTACTCAATATGGCATTGTAATTCCCTACACATATTTGATTTTCTATTTCCTATTTGTTAACCTAATATAAATAATATACTTATTCCGTCAATGAAAAAATAAACAAAAGAAAGGAATCCTGACTGAAATCCAGGGACTGGGTTTTCTCTGCTTCATAAAGAATGTCTTTTAACTACTGGTTTCCTGCAGTTGTAAAAGAGGCAATTTTGCTGGATCACACAGAAAGTTCTTCCTGTTCTAAGGCCTTTGGTTCTTTAAAACACACGTCTAGGATTGTCCTTAAAAAAAAAAATTGTTCTGTTTAATTCTTTCTGTTTCCCCAACATCTTTTTAGTTCTAGTGTGCAGCTTATTGGACTTATGTAAATTTAGAAGAAATTAAAGTGCTAGTATACCCATCTGAGGGTGTGAGAGCTGTGTTGAACTCCGCAATCAATGCTGAACAAAGGTCCCTGGGTAAAGCTTAACTGAATTCTGGTAAAAATTTAATTACATTTTAGAGTCACTATGTATAGATTTCATTAAAAAAAACTTGATTAAATGTTCTTATGAAGGAGGATATTAAAAAGATGGTAAGGATTTCCATTATTTGAATTCACCCAGTTCTTCCATGTCTGTGATTAAATATCTCCCAGACAGTTTTCCTTGCTATAAGCACAGTACATTAACATACAACCAAAGCAGAGGGGGTAGTATGCTGAAGACCCTATGCCTCGAAGAGAGGTTAAAACCTGAGCCCACTGTAGAAATTCTCCTCATTTTGTCATATTGGCCTTTCTTCGGTCTTATTACACACTCAGGAAAGCAAGCAAAGCATTAAAAAGTGGGAAGAAGTTTTACGTCTGAGAGCTAAAACAACTTCCTGGTGAATCTCACTGCATAGGTAAGGTTCTCAGGTTCAGAAACAGTGATGAGGATCAAACATCTTGGTAAAATTAATCTTGGAATACCATGTATTACACTACTGTTTCTGGAGAAAGCAAAGGGTGCTTTACTAAGATTGCTTCATTTCATCTTCTGTAGTCTTTGGGGGAAATATGGAGCAAATTGAAGCCTTAGGAAGATGAAGTAATTTACACCGGAAGACAAAGTATTAAGTGATGGAACTGAATTCAAACTCACGAGCTCCTCGTACTGTTACGTTGTTTCCTGATAATGTATTTAAGAGTTTTGGTTTATGAAGGATGAAAAGAATGGGTGAAGAGGGCTGTCACAAGAAAGTCATTAAAGTGGCCAAGAGTCAACAATGTAGTCAAAAAAGGATGAAGCAGAAAAGTTATAAAAACAAAACAAAACAAACAAAAAACCACACACAACCATTTGCAATTTCTTAGATTAGGAACAAATGGGACTGGGGTGCCTCTGCAGGCTCTGCTGACATCACTGTCAAAGCTCTCATAGCAACCAATAATTTCATAGTGGTGGTTCTAAGTTATTGTCAATGATAGTTCATGTAGTCCACATGAAAAGGCTGGGAACTATGCAATGCTTTTTTTCTTTTCAATGAAGATCCCAAAAGGTGACATCTGAAATATTTGAATGTCCATTAGTGGTAAGCTTTCATTGGCCAGATTTTCTTTTAGATGTCATCGCTCTTTCCAGATCAACAGGACATTACTGTGTCCATCTTTATGTTTTGGACAAACTAAAACCATGTGGTATTTGCACAAGATATGAGGCTGTGGATAACTGAACATAGCCCTGGCTCTGACACTGTGACAGAACATAAGAAGTTACTCTCCCTATCTCTGTTTCTGTGTTCTCACTTCTAAAGAGATAAATTAGGCAAATGGTCTGAAGATTTTTTTTTTCACCTCTAAAAATGTATGGCTTTTTAATGATGCTACATGTATTTAAATTGCCTCTGGGAGAAAAATGAAATCTGTTAGAGATGCAAAATGATATGTAATCCTTCATAGTCTTAATCTTGAACTTTTGGAACTGTGCTACAAACACCAGCACTACAATGAGTTAAAGTTACCAGGTTATGGCAAAATACCATCCAGGCCACAAACTCCAATAAACCTTGAATTTTGGAAATTTTGCAAAGCTGTGACTCCCAACACCTTGCACCAAGGCTTTTTTGATGCTGCAATACCTCGGCATGAAAGGCCAAATCATTACTCTTTTGTGAGTTGCAAAAAAAGTAATACTTTTATCCACAAACACATGTTAGACAGGCAGATCAAAATCATGCAGAATGATAGCAAAATAAGGTACTTAAATTTTTTTAAAAGTTTGTATTTAGTCATCCAATTGTTCTATTAGAGAATAACATAATAGATTAAGTGGCCTTGCAAAAAATCTAAGATAATATGACTATTTTTCAGTCTCTCAGCTATGTTATTAAAATACAGGTGTTTTTTATTTTAAAAAAGAAAACAATTATTAGCTCAGTCAGTATTATTATTCATTTCTCTTTAAGGTGCTCTATAATTCAGGGTTTCTCTGCATCATTGAAAATCTACTGGATAAGGCTGGTAAGAAACATTCTGGGTAGAAAAGTAGTCCAGAAGTTTAGAAGAGCCTGACAAGTCCAGAAGTCTGCAAAGATTCCCTAAAAATACTGGCTTTGAAACGCAGGGTGAGATTTACTAGCAAGAGGTAGACTCTGCTACTGGGAAGCCTTCTGATGCTTTGAGGAGGATACCTGCTAGTTTGGACATACATGCCTAAAATCCATAAGTTGGATTTGAACTTCTCAATCACTAAATGAAAACAGACCCACCCCAATGCACATTTCTGACCTCATATGAATGGGGAATACAGGGGGGAAATCTACAATTTGCCTATTTACACATATATATACACACATACAAACACACACACACACACAGTATAACACTGGGTGAGAAATAAAGCTTAGATGGCTACATTCTGTCTGGAGTGATTGGCATCAGGCCAAAGCACCTGAAGAGCAAAAATAAAGCACTTACAATGTAGCAGGGCTCACAGTAGGCTTTCTTTTCAACGGCATAGAAGGGCTGCCCTCGGAGCTTGTTGTTGCAGATGATGCAGGTGAAACAATCCACATGGAAGACCTGATCCATGGCAGTGCATCCTGTACCTTCCCCAACTACATTTTCCCCACAGCGAGCACAGCGGCCTGAAAGAAAAAGGGGAAGAATTGTTAAGGACAAAGAAGTGCTTTGATCCTTCTGAAGAAGTCATTGTCCAGGAGACAGCAGATTTGTATTGTCAGCAGCAGCAAAAGAACCACCACCATCACCAGTAAAGTCACTTCCATCCTTTGAATGGATGTGGATTTTACACGAGTTAATTGAACAAAATTGACCGAAGGTCCCAGAGAAAGTGATGGACTAGAACTCAGGTCTCTGATTTTGAGGCCATCATCTGACTCCATTCACACTTGCAGATATAAGAGGGATATGAGTCAGGATGTTTGGACTGAAAGGCACAATCCACAAAACAGTCCAGGAAAGCTTCTCCTTGGAGAGTCTGTATATACAGGTGGAATGGGAGAGATCTGGATCCACACTTGAACTTCAATTCTTTTCACAAAATCACTGATTGCCAAGCCTCTGCAGTCAGCCCCCAGTGATGGGCACACTACTCTAACTTCAAGAAAGTTCTCTTTCACACTGAATCAGATACTTACCCAGTTGTTCTAGCTCTATGTCTTCTCGTCTCATCTATTGGACCTGACCATGTAAACACGTACAATTCACCGAGCATGGCCTCAGTGTCTGCTCTTAGTTTGCATATCCCTAACTCTGCAGTGGTTCCACATACTGTGGGGTTTTGAGTCCCTTGTGGCCATGGTTGTCATTGTCCATCCAGTGGTCTGCAAAGCTACTACATTCTTAAATTGATTAAAGGGGCATCTGGTCCATATATGGACACAGAGTTAGGTTTAAGTTTTAAATAATAACAACAAAATATAATTTTGAAACATAATTTTGCCAGCAAGAGGCACTGTGTGGTTGTATGTTCATGTCTATCTGGCTTTGTCATGGGAATTTGGAACAAGAGGTTGGGTCTGCATCTAGTATGCATCTTTATTCTTTGTCTTTACTGAATTAAAAACAATCCTAACAGGTACTGAGAACACTGGGAATGTCAGCAAGAATTTTCAGTCTTAAGGCATGGAGAATGTTTAACATCAAGTCCAAGCAGTCTAGTAGCTTTAGTGCCTATGCTCTTCACCACTCTGGTAAATTGCCCCCTCCCAGTTCTGTGCACCAAGTTTAACACAGATCCAACGCTATGGAGCATTATGGGGAGATTTGTCAGAGAAAACTGCTCTCAACACTACATCATTTGGATTGACAATCATTTCACACTCAAAAGTGGGAGAGCTAAATGTTTCAACTTGGGAGAAAAGAAGTAAATATATTTCTAGTTCTCTATGGTTGTATTTGGCCCTAGAAAGCATTTCTTTATATTCTGTTGTAGGATCAGAATGTCTCTGACATAAAGCTCAAACTATCTAAGCAATAAGAACTATCAAATGCTGGCAAGAGTTAAGCTCTTAGAATCTGAGCTATCTCTACTACAGTTAATATTTTTATGAAGTCTCAATATTATATTCCTGACATTTGATAAAAATTTTGTAATAATCAGTGTATGGTTTTATAAACCTCTTTCTAAAAATTAACTTGTACCTGTTTTTATTATAAGGTGTAACTTAGAAAGATATCTTTAAATTTTTCTACATTCCCTGTTAACAGTAAGAAAATCACATTATTTTATGTGTCACTATGTTCATGGTTATTGTGAAAACAGAAAAACCAAAAACTTAATTGGTTTACTAAAAGTTAAGCATGCTATGTTTGCAAATGAGACTGAAATTCTAAGAGCTTCATGCCACCAACGGACAACATTTCTTTCCAGAAAACATACTTGGTACTTTCAAGGGCCAGTGGGATGACCAATCCATATGACTATTAAAAACATTGGATGCCTATGAAAACTCAAATGTTGTATTACACATTTGTTAAATGCTGGTTGGTAAAATTATTTTTCTACCTTATTATTTCCCTTTATAAAAGTAAAAGGATCATGTAATAAGATATCAAGGGACCACCAGGGATCTTGTGGACCACACTTTGTAATAATAGTTTGGGTGGATTAGTAATGACTTTTGGTCATAGCGGTCTGCTAAGCTGTTAAAGCTGGCAGTTTTGGTCTAGACTATAAATTTCTAAAGTATAATACCTGGAATCCAAGAGCTTCCACCTGCATGATTTGTAGAGAGTTTGATAGCTATCCATGAGGACTGGGTGGTCAGTGTCAATCTCTGATTTAGAAGAAAAGGTCCAGCTGAACAGGTAAGCTTTGAAATTTTCCATGAATTCAACAGACATCAAATGTCTACTCTTTGTCCAGGACCACAGTAAGATTCTGTGTGACATGCAGAAATGGAATTGGTGCTGTCAGCACCTTTTACAGTCACTTTGAGACTTACCTACATCCAACATGCACATGACAAAATATGCCTGTTGGATGTATGTTGTAGAAGAAAGTATTATGAAAATATGGAAGGAAAATCACATTGAGAGGGCTCAGTAACAACAAGCATTTGAATTCAATCTTAAAGGATGGAATTTTGACAGGTGGAAATGAAAGAGAAAAAAATATTCTAGATTTTCCAAAGAGATCCTGAGTGTTGGTTTACAAGAGGCAAAATTGCTGCAGTGATAGCAAAAGAGGCTTTAGTCTTCTCAGCTCTGTGAGCAGATGGACTATTTCATTAAAAAAAAGAAAGAAAAAAGAAAAGAATAGAAAAGAAAAAGAACAACAACAAAAAAATTTTCCTTTAGGGTATGTTGAATATTTTTCCAGAGTGGGTCAGGGTAATATGCTGAACCCAGACATGACTCTGGATTTTTCTGCCTCTCATATTTTTCCTATTTTGGGGATAAATTGAGGACACTAGCCTAGAGGGCAGTCAGTCTGGCACCTCAAAATTCACAAGCACAGAAAAAAGAGTGAAGAACAAAAATTAAAAATAGCTCTACACATCAGCAACACAGAGAAGGTGCCCAAAACGTTCCCTTTTCACATTAACAAGAATTTACAAACTATGCCTTTCAGAGAAGCATTCAGAATGAAAAGACACTCAAGCAAAATGTATTCTTGCCTCTAGAGGGACTTACACTACACATTATTAAAAGCACACCATGACTTAAATGCCCACCTTAGACAAATACCTTTGCACTTTTAAACAAGGAAAAGTAGAGAAATGGTACCAAACTTCAAGGCATCAGAACATGACAGAAACACAGTTGATTAGGAGACAGTAAGAGGCTACAACTCAGACTCCAGCCTTCTGTGGGGAGCTTCCTGTGAACATGTAGTACAACAAATCAAAAGAACCAATGGTAGAGGACAGATAGCCTGAAAATTCTGTTCATGAATAAAGTCCCACAAGCCATGCACACTGAAAGTGTGTGTGTGTGTGCAGGTGTGTGTATGGCTTTTATGGTCTGGTCTGGGGTGCCAGCCAGGGATTCTTCCTACCCCTCTTTTCCTCTCTACCATTCTGTAACAACACATCACTGTCTCTTTAGCACCTACTTTCTATCACTGTGCCTACTATATAATCAGGTTTTTTTTTTTTTTTCCAATGGACCATTGCAGTGACTTCCTCCTTGTTCTGATGTCTGTGGTTTACTTTCTGTTATAAATGGAAAAGATTTATGAAAGTTTTAATAAATGAGCTGAATATGGGGGGTAAGATTGAATTCAAACAAGTCATTTTTAGGCAAGTGGAGAATAACATTCTAGGAAAATCATCAGATTGAGCAAGGGAGCTAGAGTAGGGGAATATGAGTTTTCATGATTATTTTCATTTTTTTTTTGTAGTTTGCATTCACTTTCTTCACTTGTGCAAATAAATGTTTTTATTTAAAAATGTTTTCCCAACGATCACCATGTGCTTCTTTTGAGATGGGATCAAAGTATCCATTTTTAGAATTGGTGCCATGATATGGGGATGAGATACTTCCAAATGTGCCCATAATTCAACATTAAAATAAAGTAGTAAATTTATGCCAATATCAAGCCTGGTCACTTTTGTTTTCATATTCTCCTTGCTATTAGACTTATAGAAAATTTGGTTATAAGGAAAACTAATACTCTACCTCTAAATATTATAATGAATTGAAGCTCTATATGCCAATGTATATGATATATCTATTTTCTCAATAACCATCTTCTTTAATTCATTCTGAAAAACAGTCCTTTATAAAAATTTTAATCAACTAAGACTATATAAAGGTAGTTTGAAAAGATGGGAAAGTATTCCTAGAAATAAGATGGGCTCCAATTAACTGTACTTATGGCCGAGGAGTTATCTTCTTGGAGCGCAGCCTCAATTAAGCTGATTCAGAAATTATCTTCCACTGATGATATGAGAAGACATTAGAACAAATTTGCATTCTTTATGTGACAGTCCCATATGATATTCTCTGAGGGTTTTAATACGATGGCATTTTCTAATCACCTAAGTTTTTATTTCATGGGTCCCTGTAACATTAATGAATGCAATAATTAAACTGCCTATTTTCTAGGACATGGATCCTAAACCTTGTTTGTATATTGCAATCATCTGGGAAACCTTAAAAAAATTACTAAATCCAGTGTCCTGGGTCCAGGGATTCTGATTTCCCAGGTCTAAGATGGTTCAGGAGTGAAAATGGTATAAGCATTTAAAATGATTCTAATGTTTGGCCAAATTGAGCCACTGGTCTAAGGGGTATTCTATCTCTATTTCTATACTACTTGTCAGAATAAATATTGACAAGATTGCTCAAACAGGTTTCTTCTGCATGCAAAACAGACTGTTCAACCATAAGTTGAAAAAATGGAAGTTTCTATGGCATTATAATATATACAGGTTTTTTTTTTCAACAAGAATAAACTCCTTAAGACTGTTGTTATGTGTTAGTTTAAACTTTTCAATGGGACTCCATCCATCAAAAATACATGAACAGAATGAGCTAAATTTTCTTTTAAGATATTTTGCTAGCATTTAGTCAGAGAAAGTAGCTCCTTTGTATTAATTAGAACATTCCTACAGAACATGCTTCTTATGTGTTTTCAATATATTTATCAATATGATCAATCAGTACTACATGACAACACAGACTCCACAAAGAATGTCCACTGATAGTCATTTAACGTAGGATATCACATATTGTATCAGATTAGAGTAAACTGAGTTTTTACCATTTTCTTGGACTCTGTCTTTAAATAATGTAGCAATATCCAGACTCCCATGGTAAGTGCCATTTGGATCTGTGGATGCTGAAGTCCTGATCATTTCTTAAAAGTTAGACTTTAGGACACATCCACTTCATTAAGTTACTGCTTAGATGGTCCTCACAGAGATACCTAGAGATTCAACTCATACATGGAGAGGAGGAAAGAGGAGGCTGTGAATGGCTGTTCCCCTCTCTCCTTTCTCTCTCTCTCTCTCTCTCTCACACACACACACACACACACACACACACACACACACACAGAGGAGAGAGAGAGAGAAGGAGCAAAGACTATAAGACTGCTATAGTCCTAGGACTAGTGGTAGATAAGAGACTTTTAGAGACAGGTTATAAAACACTTTAATTCAGAAAAAGATACTAAGCTAAGGTCAAACAAACAAACAAACCCCACACGTGCACATTAAAACCAAACCCAAGAAGCTGTCAGGAAGAGAAGTTCTGGAATGGGTGAGAAACTAGAAGAAATGAAGTGAAGGCCGAGTGATCTCCTGAATAAGGGAAGTGATTATGAAATCTGACCACAACATGATTCATTTATAGACTTATATTTGCTTAGGTTAGATTTTCAGGTGAGGACATACACTGAAAATGTGAATCCCACATAGGGTGGCCAAAGCAAGCACATTTTATTTGATTTAAATATCTACATTGTGAAGAAGCAAACAAGAAAACAAAACAACAACAACAAAACAAAACAAAACAAAACAACCCAGAAAGTGGCTATATTTTTCTCTGGGCCAGACTCTACCCTAAGCTAATACTCTCTCAGTCCTATTAATGCTTATTTACCATTATTCTTATCTGGTAGATAAGAAACCAAGTCTAAGTTACCTGGTCAAGGTCTAGGGAAGAATGCAGTGTGGCTATGATAGGATACAGGTCTGACCTCTAAAGCCCATTTTCTTAAGCAGCGCATATTTTACTATAAACACATTTTATTATTCAGTCATAACTCTGTTATCAGCATTGCTTAGGAACAGGGCCCATTTCCACCCCCTGGGAAAGAAGAAGGATCAGTTCAGCATCCCCACGCCCCCAATCCCAGAGATTTTAGTGAACATCACTATCTGTGAAGGGCCTTCACAATGGTATTAAGTGTGAAGATTATTTAAATACTGGCTTTCCATCAGGAAAGCTTTGGAAAAAAAATACTGATGCTCACACACTGCCTCCAGAAACTGATTTAATTGTTCCTAGCTGAAACCCTGAGATAATGATTTTTGGAGGTTCTTGGGTCAATCTCATGCAGTGAATTAGAGAACCACTATTGTACTGGGGGACTCTGTGCTTGTATGTTCCACAAGGAGTAGTCTTTCCTGCAGGGTCAGAAGGCAGTGGTGGCTAGTGCCAAAAGCCCTAACAGAGAACTAACTTAATATCAGGTTGACAGAGGCAGAGATTTAGGCACCATTGACCCTGGTCCTGACCTTCACTAAACTAATCACACACTCACAGTAGTCATGACCATAACTTTTGGAGGACCTTCCATTCTCGGGAAAAGAATAAGAAACAAAACAAAATAAAAACACCACAGGCACCACCAATAAACAAAGCACAAAGAAATACTGCTTTTCAGTTTGAGATATTATGTTGTGCTCTTTTTAAACAAAGTCAGATATGTCACAGTGGAGAGAAATCATAACTGTAAGACTTGCTGTTACTGCCTACTGACCATGAGCAGCCTAAACAAGTTTCCTGAATTTAAAAGACTGGAGTTCCTTGTCTCCAAATCAAGCAGCTGAGTAGGTTCTTTCTTTAGACTGGAGGCTGTATGCTATGTTGAGTCATCCATCCAACTACCTGTCAACCCCTCTATGAATGCACTGACCGAGTCTCCATTCTGTGCCAAATACAGTGGTCACCTTTTAAAGTCTCTGTAGAAAGGAGATGAAAACAGATACTTTAACTCCAGCTGTGAAGCTCACATGTACAAAGTGCTTGGTAGAAGCTCAGTATTGCCTTCCAGCTATAGGAGGAAGAGGACAATCTTCAAAACTAAGAGCCCATAATACACAGGACCAGAAAGATACTTGTCCTAGATTACTCCCTTTCACAACAGTCAATGTGCCAGTTATATAGGGAGCCACGTCTCTTGAGACCATTAGGTAAGACTTATATTTATCAATTCATTATTAGTTAAATTCAGTGGTAGGAATCCAGTTCCAATTCAACCAAAATTTGTGGACCCTACAGTGACAATGATAGTCAACGTCTACTCAGCTATTGTTGTGTGTTGGTTTAAGTATTTAAATGTATTCCCTCACATAATCCTTCAAAGACCCTATGACTAGGTCCTATTATTAGTTCATTATAGTTGAAGAAAAGGTGGTATAGAGGGATTAGAATCTTGCCCAAGGCCTCAGAGGTCACTACTGAAGCTGTAATTAGGGCCTAGGTAGTGTTGATTTTGGAACCTACTTCCTGAAAGGTCTGCTTATTAACTTTAGAAATCCAAAATTCCAAAAACATCTGGCCTGGCAGGAAGCTTGAAAAAAGCTTAGAACATCCCTGATAGGAACATTAATATCTCTTTTTGACAAAGCAAGATTTTTTTTTAAGTTGATTTACACACACACACACACACACACACACACACACACACACACATTCTCATATTCCCACTCTTTTGGTGGGGGTGCATACTGGAGATTGAACCCAGAGACACTGTACCACTAAGTTACATCTTCAGCACTTCTTATTTTTTTTTTTTTTTTTTGAGACAGGGCCTCACTAAGTTGCTGATGCCAGCCTAGAATTTGCTATCCTCCTGCCTTAGCCTCCCAACTCACTGGAATCATAGGTGTGCACTCCTGATCCTGGCTTCTCATAGTCCCACTCTTAATACTTAATCTCTTCTATGTTTAATGTCTATTCCATGAATGACCCATAAGAAAAAAGCAGTACTTACTAGTAGAGTTATAACAGCTGTGGAACAATTATTTTTGAGTTATGATTTGAATTTGCTCCATGGTATGTCTCATGGAAATTTGTATTACCCTCAGTTCCACTTGAAGGTTAAATGTGCCCACTTACTTTTAGCTCTTACGTTAGAAAATCTCCACATTTATTCTGGTTATTTTAAAGTAAACCAAACAATGAGGTGACCAGGGCGGTTTTTCTAAAGTAACTATTTTTAGCACCCAGTGGCAGCATGATCTTCGCCATGATGTTAACAAGAGTTCCTTATACCATTTAAACATACATTCTTACTCATCCATTGATGTGACACTTCAATGATCCTTGGAGACAGAAAAGAAAGCATTATGTTCTTCTTCATTTTAGCAATGAAAAAACTGCTAAGATAAAAAGATTTAATGGCCAATAGAACCAGTGAGGAGTTCAATATATGATAAAAGATTTTTATCCAAACAACTCAGAAAAAAGAATATGCTCAAAATGAGGTGGAATTCATGTACATAATGTGTAATAAGCATGGCAACACAAAGACATAACTTCTCAGTCTCAAGGACTGTACAAAAATGGTTTACAGATGAAAGAATATGACTCATTTTATAAAAGGGTTTTAGGTTTTCTCAAGGGTCCCTCATATCTTCTTGTGTCATAAAAGAAGAATGCAGAAACTAAACTGATCCTTTGGAAAACAGCAATATTGCGCATGCACACACACACATGCACATGCACACATACCCTTTTATGTAAAGGAGTCAGTATTTCACTGGCAGTGTCCTTTAATAATCATATTATCTTTCTGTCTTAGACAAGAAATGTGCTATGGATGGAATGTGTCCTCTCTAAGGTTCAGGTATCCAATGTAATGGTATTAGGAGGTAGGGCCTTGAAGAAGTGAGTGGCTTTTCCCTCCTGAATGGATCAATCCCTTACACAGAGGCTCCATGTTACAACATGCTAGCCTGCCTTTCTGCTATCTGCCATGTGAGGATCCAGTGACAAGGCGGCATTCCTGGAAGCAGACAGCACCTTCACTAGACATCAGAACCCTGCTGATATGTCCTGTTCTCAAAATCCCTACGCTTAAGGAATGCAAGAAAATAAATTTCTCTTCTTTATAAACTACACAGACTTGGGTATTTATTCTTTAACAGTGTCATGGAAAAAATAAGGCAATGTATGACTACTTAAAGAAGTCTATCTTATAGTACTTGCCTCCATGGGGGACACAAATTTACAACATAGACTAAAAAGGAGAACATACAATTTATAAGTAACATTATTTTCAGCTATATAAAGATTGAGAGTAATCCATAACATTCAAATAGAACTTCATAATTCTTATATTTTCATTTGAATCTTACAATAACTAATAAATAAATAAGACAATAACCTTATGTAAGACTTGAGAAGTAGGTAGCAGCAGATCTTATAATTCAAGCCTGATCTGGTGAGTGATCTTTGAACTAGACCATATTACTTGCACACGTGGTCCTGGACCCAGAGATAGGAAATAGCCTCAATTGATACCACTTCCTTGGGAAGCCAATTAGTCTCTCTTGGGCTTTTCCTTCTGCATTTAGTGCCAAAATGCTCATAATGCGCTGTGAAGAGAATTTAAATCATCTTAGAATGTGTAGAAAATTTAGCAAGGATCTAGTCCCACCTCCTTATTCACAGATGCAAAAACCAAGGCTAAGAGAGAGATTATGCCTTGATTAAGACCCAATAGGAAGCCAACAGTAGAGACAACATCTGAATGCAGGATTTTGGGGGCTTAGTAGAGAGACCTTTCAAGCTGCATAAAACTATCTTCCAGGTGTGTTACCTTAAATATTGGTTTCTTTCCACTAGTAGGTGCTGTTGCCTGAGGATATGGATTTTCTTCCTCCAAATAATGGTAAAATTTTATTGTAAATGGAGGTGTTGTGTGGGACATTGTCAAGTCTGAGAAGATGACTCCTACATGATTTCAGAACAAGGTTAAATCCATTACCGTCTGAACTAGGACAATCATCTTATTTCTCTCTGAAATCCTTTGTTGTGTTCTGGATTTGTACATCTGTTGTATTCTGAAAATCTCAGGAATGACAGAAAGAGATGAGATAATAGGTTCTGCAGAGGAATACCTTGGACAAAAAAGACCTGACTCTAATCCCTGTGTGACCATATCTGGTAAAACAAAACAAAAGAAAACAAAACAAAAAAACAATTGTTTTACACTTTGGTGTTGTTAGTATACTCATTTGATGGGAAGGTTCCACTTTCACTTGATTATTTATTTGTTTAAATAAGTACAAATCACTTAAGTGGGATAAATGATAAATATGTGGACAAAAGAATTTGGTTTTGGTCCTATCTGCACAATATAAATGATCTGTGACTTTGGATAAGCTATTTCATCTGTTGGAGCCATATGTGGAATGGGCATTGTAATCTCAGTCCTAGGTACTTCAAAGTATTCTTGGGAAGAATATAATTATATAAATAATATACATACATATACATGTTACTACAAAATATAAGTCATTCCTCTAAGATGCATGTTTTGTTATAAATATCAATATAAGTCACATGCAATATATAGCAAAATGTACTTATATATCTGGAACTACCATACAGTGACCACATTCTAAGGAATTTCTATTCCACATCTACAAAGTGGAATGCAGGGCTGATATGAGTAGACAGACTTTGAGGAGATGAGTGTCTTAGAATACTGGCAGTGTCATTATTCAGTTGGTAGATGAATGCCATGTCACACAAAGTGGGACAACTGAGCTCAGAGGGCTACCCACGGGTGTGGAGTCTTAGGATGTCAGGCCATTCCACTGTGCAGCTCAGTGGAGTCCTCCTCGCTAAACTGCTGTCTGCATCTCATTCCATTTCCAGCGCTTGCATAGCAACACTGAGCTTTCTGAGTGCCGAAGTGACGTCTAGGGAACAGTTATTAATATACGTATGTGTGCACACAGTATGTGAAAATATGCAAGATTGAAAGCGATTAGTGTATTACTTTTAGGTAATACTTCCCACCGGGACTATGCTCCTGGAAAAATTCCTCTCCCTCTACAGAAGCTTGCAGAGTCATCTGCTATCACTTACCAGAATGTTTGGGATAAAAATGGTGTCAATTTTAAGGAAACACACGTCTCAATTTTCTTTGTTAACATTTGAATAAAACATGAGGTTTCTACTTTTCCCCCTCTCCTCTTTCATTCAGAGAATAAGTCCCTTCACAATCTTGCTTTGTGTGAGAGAGAAAATAGTTACCCTTCTTTGCCACCTCCAGATTAGCAGAATCACTGAGTTTTTAAGGAGAAAAGTATGAATTCCGTTCTAATGAACTCCATAATTTTGAGATACAGAGCGATGCTTTGCCATAGAATATAGTAAGAAATCTCCTTTCTATGCAGAGTCCTGAAAGATCATCAGAGACAGTGGCAGAGGAAAGGCACAGGGAGTGCCAAAGGAATAATTTGACTGGGACTACAGGAACAATTTCTGGACCATATGAGACTCTGAAAAAAATCAGAACATTGCCTAGGGAGCCATGCACCTGGGCTGGCCATGCATTCCCTCTGTAGCTCCCTTCCATAAAGTGAATGCCTGGAATCAGGAGTATTTCCAAAGACCAGAATTCAGTTCTTCATTATAAGATAGATTTTTATAAGACAAACACATGTACTACATAGAGAGTCAGGCTAAGAGTCAAGGGAACCTATTCAAGGGGAATTTCTGGGCAGCTCTTCAAGACCCCAAATTCGTTGAAAGGTTATAAAACTTATGGAAATGGTCATATTTTATTTATGTCACTGGAAAATTTCTAGGCAATTCCTCTTATACTAAAGTCGTTTTCATATTTAGATAATCATGTTCAGTAAACATACGTAATTTTTACAAGATGATGGGTTTATCAGGCACTTGGGGCCTGATAACTAGTGAGATAAGTCATGGGCCCTCCCTTATTATGGCTTATAGGGAGCTCCCAGAAACCAAGTAAACCTACAGAAAGTGCACAAAAACAGAGAAGCTAGTAATGGGCTTTTGCATCAGCTCCTGCTATGTGATTTTATTTGATTTTCTTAGGCAAAAGATATCACACAGGGGGAGTGCAAAGTTGAAGGTCTTTAGCAGCGATTTGGACTGTAAACACAGCTTGGTATTATCAGCATTCTGTTAAGTTCAAAGAAGAGATAGTTACAACAAATACAGCTTGCTTTATTCTGAAACAAAACTGTGCACATATTTGTGGCCATACTACTAATTAACCTGTAGATTGTTCCTTTCATCTATTCAGTATGTTTTTCTCCCTCTGGTTACAACATGTTGGGGTTATTTTTTTGCCATCTGGAATATACTCAAACTGTTCTCTTATAGGCACGAGAGAGAGAATGGTACAAATGATTAAGGGATTGGAGAAACTGACTTGTACAGAAAGATGAAAGGAGCTATCTATGTGCATATAACAAGGCTGAAGGATGACTAAGGAGTGTCATGATGACGGCCTATAAATATTTGAAAGGTGTAAACACTGAGGAATAATTTAGCTCAGTGCAGGTGGTACAACTGGGAGTGATGGTGTATCTTAAAGAAAAGGGAAGATCTTTACTAAAGAAAAATGGAAATGCTTAAGATCCTATGTATAGCTTAGAGCAAATGGAACATGAAGGGAAATATCAAGAGCAATAGAACAGAGCTAGAAGATTTTCTAGGTAACATTTTTTTCTAGGTAACCTTGGAAAGGTCACTTTACTTCCATAGGCCTTAGTTCCTTCTTTCATAAATTAATGTGTGGACCAAAGGAGATATGTAGATTTTTTTCAGTGTGCTACGATGCACCTAAGAACTTTGAAAATCCTGCTAAATTGTGAGGGAATAGGAAGAAGAGTAGAGAAGAGCAGAAAACCCCTTCACCAGTCTCATCTCTATATTATTAGTTCCCTCAGAATAACTTCTGAGGAATTTACCAACTCAAAGAAATTTACTGATTTAAAAATTTGAAAACATACATTAGAGATTGGTTTTAAATCCTTTCTATTAAAAAAAATCCTGACAAGACAGAACAATCACTAAAGATATGTGTTCATAAAATATTTACTGAGTAGCTACTATGTGCCAAAGAAGACATGGCAGTGAGAGGGAATTGCCTGTTGCGCTCCCAGAAATCACATCCTAAATGCAACTCTACTGCAGGATTGCCCCAAATACACAAATGACGAGAGAAATAACTCATGTCACTCCTAGTAAGATTGAGCATAATTACTTCAATTTAACATTTATTGAGTACCTATCAGTCTTAAAAGACTCATGATAATAAGAGGGCCAATATTCATACTAAACAAAAATCAAATGCCTACTATGCATCAGGCACTGTGAGTTCAACTAGGATATGAAGATGAGTGAGACCTGGCATCTGCCTCCTCTGAACACATGGACATATATAATTATATATAACATAAAGAAGGCTATGGACAGAGTCATACAAAAGATGTCATTGGAGTCATATAAAAAAATGAATTCTTTCTAGAAATGGGTTTGGGTTGGGGAAGGCTGCTCATCAGATCAAACTTTAGAAAAGAGATGGTGGAATCAAACCATGAAAACCAAAAACATTTTACCCAAGTAGAGAAGCAGGAAGGGAAAAGCTCTCTAAGTTAAGGCAAGAGTGAAAACAAGGAGAAGTGGAATTGCATGCCTCCTGAAAACCTAGGGGCAGGTTGGCTGACTGGTCATAGTGATGCAGTTGAGAGTTAATATGCTCTGCATTTAGCAATGGGGTCCCTGGATCACCTCTCCAGCTCATCTGTAATACACACCGACTGGAGCTTGACTGTTTGATGGCCTGACTGCTTTTCCTGACTCTTCTGCTCCTCTCAAGTATGTCTGTCCACCTCCTCAACCCAACCCTGACACAATGTACCATGAAACACGGCCTCCATTTCATCCCAAATGCCTCTTGGGTGTGTTGACACAACCAGTCAACACCCAGATCCCATCTTCTGTCTCACCTGCTAACAGAGTCAGCTGTAGTTGATTCCAAACCTGCTCATGCCATTTGAACTTGCTACTTCACCATTAATTACACAGATTAATTAAAAACAGAGAACCTAACATGTTAAGGCCCCCAACACCTCAAAACAAAAAAGAGTGAAGATGTTATTTTCTTAAAATAAATTCTAAACAGAATGCTTTGAAAGAGTTCCATAAAGATTTTTCACCTATGGAAAAAAATGTAAATTGTTTAATGAGGTACATATAAGCAATCTATAAAATATCAGCAGACACAAAAAAGCATAAACTTCCAAAGTGTTCTGTTCTCACTTTGTTTCAGAAATGTCTTTAAGCTTATTCTCCTTTAAAGAAACCCAACTGAGGGGCTGGGGCTGTGGCTCAGTGGTAGAGTGCTCGCCTGGCACATGTGAGGTGCTGGGTTCGATCCTCAGCACTACATAAAAACTAACTAAATAAATAAAGATATTATGTCCAACTACAACTCAAAAAAAAAAAAAAAGAATTAAAGAAACCCAACTGAAATGTGTAGAGGATCCAGAATTTGCACACCAAACATGAGGTTAAAAGCCCCCACCCAAGTATGTAGTGGTGATACCTCAAAACAATTGGAAAAATACACTTTTTGTTATTTAGTAAAACTAACTTTATTGAGGTATAATCTACATGCAATAAATAAGAACAATTTTAATAAATGTGTAGGTTGTTCTTGTAACTACCACTATGATCAAATTCTAGAATATTTCTGGTACCCTAAAATATTTCCCTGCGTTCCAGTATAGTCATTCCTCCCCAAACCTTAGCCCAAGAAAACCACTGCCTGTTTTCTATCAGTATATATTAGTTTTTTTTTTCCCTAGGATTTTATAAAAATGGAATTTCCTACTATACTATTTTGGGGGGAGAGGATGCCTCTGGTTCTTTTGGCTGAGCCTTATGTCCTAAATGTCTTTCCATGTTGTTGTCATTATTATTGGTCCATTTCCTTATCACCGATGACTCACATTTTTTATTGTATAAATAGGGATCAATTCATCAATATTGATGGATATTGGGTTAGTTGCCAGCTTTTGACCATTACAAATAAAGCTGTTGTGAATTTCTGTGTATAAATCTGTATGAGAAAAAATTTCACTTGATTTGGGTCAACTTAGGAAGGGAATCTCTGGCTTTTATGTTGCAGGTGTGATTAATTTTTGATGATGCTACCCAACTGTTTCCTAGAGTGGCTGTACCATTTTACATCCTTACCAGCAGTGTAGGAGAATTCCAGGTGCTCCACCTTCTAGTTAATAGTTGGCATTATCAGGGTCTTATTCTCAGACATTGTAATGGATGTGGAGGTACCTCATGGGGTTCTCTGAAGAACTAAAGATATTGAGTGCTTTTTATTTGCTTATTGGTTATTTGTATATATTCTTTAGAGAAGGGTCTGTTTGAATCTTTTGCCTATATTTAATTTGTCTTCTTTCTACTCTTATTAAGTCATAAGAATTATTTCTGTATTCTGGATATAAGATTTTTGTCAGATACATACTGTTATCCAAACTTTCTCCCCATATGTGGCTTGATATTTCATTTATAATTGTGTCTTTTGAAAAACAAGTTTTAGAATATTAATGAAATCTATCACTTTTTCCTTTATGGATTTTCTTGTATATTCTTTAAGAAGCCTTTGCCTAATCTGAAGTCATAAGCATTTTCCATTTTCTCGTGTACGTTTTTCAGCTTTAGATTTTACATTTAGCTTTTTTGATCCAAAATATAAACAAGGCCTTTACAATGAAAACTACAAAACTTTGCTGAGAGAAGTTAAAGAAAATATAATCAAAAAGAGATGTACCATGTTCATATGTTGGAAGACAATATGGTTAAAGTGTCAATTCTCCTCAAGTTGATTTATTTGAGCAACATCATCTTGGTGGGTTTTATGGGCAAAAATTGATGAGCTTATTCTAAAATCTATATGGACATGCAAAAAGATGTAGCATACTCCAATAATTTTGAAAAAATAACAACAAATTTTGAGGAGTTAATCTAAGGGATGTCAAGATTTGCTCTAAAACAACAGTAATCAAAAAAGTAGGGGACTGGGATTGTGGCTCAGCTGTAGAACACTCTGCCTGGCTCTGGGTTCGATCCTCAGCACCACATAAAAAAAAAAAAACAAATAAAATAAAGGTATTGTGTCTAACAAAAAAAATAAATATTTTTTAAAAATGGGGTATTGGTTGCTACAAGCATGTGATAAAAAGATAGTTTTAAAATTAAATTATGTAATAGATCTCTCTCAAAAGATTCCCAAATTCAAAATACCTCGATTAGTTCAGTGGACTCAAGTACATTGAATAAGATTCTATATTTCATAAACTACATGGTTTTAAATTAAATAACATGTTTGAGAAAACATCATGCTTCCTTTAATTATTTTCTCTCTGAAGATATTAAAAACCAGTGCTTTGATTTTCTTTTTAGGGTGAAATATCCTTATGCCTTTTAATTTATTTTCCCCAGAAGAGCATTTGTGTATATTTTAGGAAATGACTGTTTTGCCTCAAGTTTGTTTCTTTGCTAAGGGTAATAATTGTGCATGGTCATGAAAACTGGGAAATAGGCAGAGGATCAACAGACAGTTTTTATCAAGAAATCAGTGTTAAGCAGACACACACCAAAAAAACTCCACATTATTTTTCTTGGTGGAGTAAACATGACAATAATTTTTACATCTTACAAAAATTAAATTGAAAAGTACTTCATTATGATGAAGTCACCTCTCCTGGATCACTCCAGAAAGACATGGATTTTACAACCTGCTGAGCACATCCAATAAGTTTAACTGTGCCATCATAACTTGAAGACAAAAGACTTCTAAATGGTCCTTTACTTATGATTTCAGGCTTATTTTTCATTTCTTACCATTTACTGTGCTTAAAATATTTAAAGTAAGTTATGAGGCCCTAAATTATATGTACTTCTTATAAAACAGTGTTCTTCACTAACAAGTGAATGTAATTTTTCTAGCACTGCTGAATAAAATATTCATAATGGGTTAATGTGAAAGGATAGAGACACAATTAAATGTAATTTCTCTTTATTAAAATTGATGTAGGATATTGGGCTTGGCTAGGTATGCTCTAATAGAAAATATGAATGTAGCAGAATATAAAACATATTGCTTTCTTGCAGGCCTAAAATGTAGGAAAGAGTTCAATCTGAAGTCCACAGGTGGATGCATTTACTCATTGGTGTTATTATGAGCAAAGTAAAGCTCAGACCCATTAGGCAGCATAGTCTCTACTGCAAAAGTAACATTTAGCAAACTAGAACCCCAGAATAATTGACTTGATGATGTCTGCCTTACTACCTATATTAGCTCTCATATTGAGAACCTGTTCTCTTGATGACATAATGAGTCTGTTAGTACATGTAGGATACATTTTGCCTTGGATAAACATGGATAACAGTACTGTAGGTGTCTATAGATAGTCAGATTGAGAAGAAAAAGGCATTTTTTAAAAATAAATAACTCTTTAGTATCAACGAACTCAAGACAATGATGACCAATGAAAAATAATCAAGAGGACATTTCCCCTCAAGAAATGTAGTACTCATAATACCTAAGAAATAACATTCAGAGATTATTGTAAAATGGTGCTGCTGACAGTCAAATTGTGTTATTTTCATGCAAGCATAAGGGCTAGTTCCAAATCTGGGCTTTAAGTGTAGGCTGACTATAACCAAAAGAGCCATTGGATTCTGGTGTTTAACAGGTTCACAGGTAACAACGGCTACATCCACATAGAGCTGGCTTATCAAGGATCTTTTTAAGGTAACAAATCCCATTTTCAGTTTTACAGTTTCTCTCTGAATAAACCAACTTTTAAGAACTTCTGACCACCTCTCTTTGGTTTTCCCAGAATTTTATCACCCAAGAAATCAAAAGTCTCCTGTTTAAGAACTATAGAATGGGATCCTCTACAACTTCTAAGAACCAGTAGAGACTATGGATTGGTTTCCCACCTGCCTCATAGTTTCTACCCTCTCTTAGTTATCCTCCTTTTTTTAAGAGAGAGAGAGAGAGAGAGAGAGAGAGAGAGAGAGAGAGAGAGAGAGAGAGAGAGAGAGAGAGAGAATATTTTAATATTTATTTTTTAGTTTTCGGCGGACACAACATCTTTGTATGTGGTGTTGAGGATGGAACCTGGGCCGCATGCATGCCAGGTGAGCACACTACTGCTTGAGCCACATCCCCAGCCTAGTTATCCTACATTTTTAATGCTCTGCAATTCATTTTTGCCAGTCACATCTTATTATCCAAAACATGTGAAGCCTTTCTTTATATCCCCAAAGCATATGTAATTTCTCATCTCTTCAAGTTATTGTAGAGATTTTCACTCTACTCAGGCATTTATATTAATTCAGTTTATGTTAAAGACATTTATAAAATTCTCTAATCCCACCTGTAATATTTTGAGGAACATTTATAATAGAAAATGTTCATTTACGTATTTTATGGGGATCCCAATCAATGCCTAATATCCCAAATCAGTATATATGGTAGCAGGCCATCGATTTTGAAAGGAATTTAAAAAAAAAATCAAGACAGAAGATTTTTCAAGAAAGGAGCTCGATAATTATTCCACCAAATGTGCTCATAGCACTAGTTGAAAGGTACATTGTTAATTGGTTTATGAGAATTATGCCTTGTGGATGTCAACTGAAGGAATGAAATAAATGTAACTTTCACAACAAAAGTCAAATATATATAGCACCAGGGACCCAATTAAATGTTCAAAATTTAGAATTAGGGTATACCAAAAGTTTGGCAGTAGCAAGTAAGAGACTATTTACACTCGTGATGAAAAGCAGCCTATGTTTTATCAAGTGACTATATCTGAAAATAGGGATCCATTGCAAATATATAAGTATCACAGTAAATTAAGGAGTTTTCACTTTGCCACTGGGGTAGAATACAATTCTCCATATAGTCTTCTAAATCATATTACTCTGTTTAAAAAACTGGGAGTAAGGTTTCCAAAATCATCTTGTATGCTTTTATAGCTTGGCTCTTTGTCACTTACCAGTGTTTGACCTTGTGCAAGTCACCTAACCTATCTGCCCATAAGTTGCTTCACCAGTATAGTAAGGGTATAATAGTATCTGCTTAATTAGAGTCACTGTGGGAATTATCCAAATTAATATGTGTAAAATATTACCATGTACTGTGGGAATTATATAAGTTCATACATAAATTTGCATACAAAGCATATAGATCAACACATACAATGCACATATTTGTGGATGGGCTAAGAACTAGCACATCCATAAGTGCTGTCTTTACTGTTATTGTTATTGCTAAGGAACCTACGGATTCGATACATGGCCAGTTCTCATCATCTGCAAATAACACTTCTGGGAACTCATTTGCTGTAACATTTTATTTCCTAATGATGACAGTCAGCCTTCTGGATTAAGACACTGAACCAAACACAAATGCATTCTAGAACTATGCTGGGGGGAGGTAAACTAAACATATACCAAATACATCAAAGAATGATAAAAAGCATATAACATAAAAAATATAGAACATATGGGGGAGAAGGAGGTTATAAAAACCAAGATATTTCAATATATGTCTGTAATACAGGAAGTAGAGGAGAGCAAGGTGGTTAGGTGGAATATGTCATATCCTTGAATAAGGTAGAACAAAGCTGAGAAGAAGGTAAAAAGAAAGGCTATAGTGTAGCTCATTTAAGCAACATAGATTTTTGTCAATGAAGGGCATTCACATATGATGATTAGAATTACAGTCTGGGTAATTAGAAAAGGTGATCTAAGGCCTCCATGGTTCCCTACCTGGGGACACTGCCCCATTTCCTAAGTCTACTAAACATATCAGAAGTCTACCCCTGATACATTCATCAATCAACCCTAGCCTAAGTCATCCCAAACTGCATCTGATGAAGAAATGATGTCCGAGATTAAAATTGCTTATGACCTGAATAGCCACCTCCTCCACATCACAGCTGAGGCCAAGTGAGGAAGGGACACAGCCTCAGCAATTCCTAGGATCTCTTTCAGAAGAGGGCAAAAGAGTGATCAGAAAGGAGGAATTCTGAAATGAACCCACAAGAAATACAATCTGGTCTGTTAAACTGGGCACCATATGTTGGCAGGCCCACGGGTATACCCAGAAGGGCTCTTGGGTAAAATACAGGCTTGTAGAATCCTTGGGCCAGAAGAGGCAACATCAACAAGACTTGTTTCTTAGTGATGAGCCAGGACTGGAATCCATCTCCCGGCTCTCATGGGGGGCAGGAACCTCTTCACTCTCCCACTTGCAACTCCCCTCCCTGTTCCCTCATGCATTTCTTCTTATTATTTCTATCATTCGTTTAAAAACAATCTTTCACAATGAAGAAACTAAGAAAACATAAATCACATACCATCTGATCATTGATCTCTTTACATTTTCTTAGAATTTCTGGAAATATTTTTACATACTTTTTAAATTGATTAATTGATTGTAGATGGGCAGATGGACAGAATGCATTTATTTTATTCATTTTTATGAGATGCTAAGGATCAAACCCAGTGCCTCACATATGCTAGACAAATGGTCTGCCACTGAGCTATAGCCCTCGCCCTTACAGAAGTTTGATCACATTAAAAACACAAATTTATTTCCCCCCATAATAGAATATTTCCCCCCCAAACTTAAATTCATCAAATATTGTCTTTTAATGCAATCTCATTATTTGGGGTCAATAATATTTTATACAACACATCTTCTAATTTTAGTCATTTAGACTTTTTTTGTTTGTGAGTGTGGGGAGCCACCTGTGAAAAACACATGAGGATCTTTTCTTGGCATATAGCCAGGGAGATTTTAGGTTGAAACTTGGGAACTATCTGTAGCTCTCCTGTGAAATAGATTGCCCAGTGCACATGACCTTTATCTTTGCAAGATCTCTCATGGTCGCTCTGGAGATGGGCATGACCCATTGGGAACTGGACAGTCCACCTGTAACCTTTTTTGAAGAAGAATATTCTATGGAAGTTCTTTGATGTCCCCCCGATATAAATAAAGTAGGTGCGGACTCCATTTTGCCATAGTATAGAAGCTCCATCTCTGTGATTGGCTAACCTGTCCCACCCCCACTTTTTGAAAATATTTTCTGTGTCCTGTGGTTTTGTCGTTGTGCTATTTTTCTTAACTTTTATTTCTCAGCCAGCCCATTCCACTGAGGGGAACTCCATTTCCACTGCCTGTGTGGAATGTGGGTGAGGCTTGAGTGAACATTTTCATAAACAGAATTTTTTCAAATTTATATTTATTTAGAATTCATACACAGTACTTTCAAATGACACATAAAACTTGTATATCTTTATGGGGCACCATGTGATATTTGGATAGATGTACACAACGTACAATGTTGAAAACAGGGTAAATTTTATCTCATAAACGATAAGTCTTTCCTTTAGATGAAATCAATCAAAACAATTTCATCTGACATTTCTGAAATACATAGTACATCATCATTACTTGTAGTCACTTTGTGATAGAATACCAGAATGTCTTTTTCCTATCTAGCTATGACTTAGTACCCATAACCAATCTTTCTGCAAACTTTCCTCCCCTTTACTTTCCCTAGATTTTGGCAATCACCATTCTACTCTCAATTTGTATGAGATCAACTTTTATAGGTTTCACCTGTATGAGATCAGGTGGCACTCATATTTCTGGGAAATACTTTACTTAAAATAACAACATCTAGGTCCATCCATGTTGTACCAATATGTCCGAATAGTATTCCACTTACATACATATAAGTACCAACTCCATCTATCTATCCACCATATATATATATATGTGGTATCCTGTATGTATATATATATATATTTTTTTCCATATATATACATATAGTGGAGTACCTAACACATTATCATTCTTTATTCACTAGTTGACAGACACTTAGCTTGTTTCCATTTCTTGGCTATTGTGAATAGTGCTCAATTAACCTGGGACCATAGCTGTCTCTTATACATATTGATTGCATTTGGGGGGGGGGTATCTACCCAGTAGTGGGAGTGCTGGAACATTTAGTAGTTATGTTTTTTGGAGAGAAAACTTCAAAATATTTTCCATAATAGCTATATTAGTTTACATTCTCAACAAAGTGTTCAATCCTTTCCTTCACATCCTCATCATCATTTTTACCTTTTGTCTTTTTTTACAATAGACATTCTCACTGTAGCGATGTGATATCTCATTGCGGTTTTGATATATTTTCCCCTAATGATGAGTAATATTGAGCATTTTTTTCATGTACTGTTGGCCATTTGTGTATACTCCTTTGAGGGGAACAAAGCATTACACATTATAATGTCTGACTACAAAATATACTACAAAACTGTAACAATAAAACAACCTATTATTGGCATAAAAATGAACACATGGATCCATCAAAAAGAATAGAGATACTAGAAGTATAACTACACATCTTCAGCTAACTGATCTTTGATGAAAATGCTAAGAACATACATTGGAAAAAAATGACTATCTTTTCAATAAGTGCTCCTGGTAAAATTGGATATTCACATGCAGAGGCAACTAAATCCCAAACTCTCATCAGTTACAAAATAAACTAAAAATTGATTAAAGACTTAAATGTAAAATCAGAAAATATGAAGCTTCTAGAAGAAAACATTAGGGAAACACTTCAGCATATTGAAATGGACAAGGATTTTTTTTTAGATATGACTCCAAAGTACAGGAAGAAAAAGCAAAACCAGTCAGCTTTACATCAAATAAAAAAGTGTCATCACAGCAAAGGAAATAACCAATGGAGTAAAAACAAGATCTAGAGAAAATATTTTCAAACAATACATCTGACAAGGGGTTAATATTCAGAATGTGTTAGGAACTCAGATCAATAGTAAAGTACAAACAACCAAATTTGTAAATATGAGCAATAGATCTAAAAAGACATTTCTCAAAGAAGTATATATAATACAATTCTTCCAATTCATGAACATGGGATGTTTTTCCATTTTTTAGCAACTCTTTGATTTCTTTTTCATCAATGTTTCATAGTTTTTAGTTGTAGATATCTTTTACTTCTTTATTTAAATTTATTTAGAGCTAATTAATTGATTAATTGATGATTTATTAGAAAAGCATTGCTTTCTTGATTTCCTTTTTCTGGATACTTCATTATAGGCATATAGAAATGATACTGGTTTTTATATGCTGATTTGGTATTCTGCAACTTTGCTGAATTTGTTTATTATTTTAATAGGTTTTTGATCTCATTGGGTTCTATGGAAGATCACATCATCTTCAAAGAGTGACAATTTGGCTTCCTCCTCTTCAATTTGGATAATGTTTGCTTCCTTCTCTTGCCTAATTGATCTGGCTAGGACTTTCAGTACTATGTTGAATAAACGTGTCAAAAGTGGACAGCTTTATCTTGTTCCAGACCAGAGAGAAAAAGCCTTCAGTGTTTCCTCCTTCAGCATGATGTTAGCTATTGTTTAGTTATATGAGGATTTTATTATGCTCTGATATATTCCTTCTATACCAAATTTGTTCAGATTTTTTTTTATCATTAAGAGATGTTGAATTTTAACAAAATTTTTTTCTGTACTTGTTGACATGATATGAATTTTTTCCTTCATTCTGCAGACGTAGTGAATCAAATTTGGTGGTATTTGTATGATAAAATGTCCTTGCACACCTATAAGGAATCATACGTGATCAGGGTGAATAATCTTTTCAATATGCTGTTGGATTTAGTTGCTAGAATTTTGCTAAGGATTTACCAAGGATACTGGACTGTAGTTGTGTCCTTATCTGCTTTTGTGATTTCAGTAATGCTTGCCTTGTACAACCAGTTTGGAAGAATTTTCTGTTCTTGAATATTTTGGAACAATTTAAGAAGAATTGGTATTAGTTCTTCTTTAAGTGTTTGGCAGAATTTTACAGCAATCTCATCTGCTTCTGGAATTTTTTTGAATGGAAATTTTTGTAATTATTCATTTTCATTATTAGTTATGAGTCTGTTAAGGTTTTTCTATTACATCATGATTTAAACTTGATAGGATGTGGGTGTCCAGGAGTTTGTCCATTTCTTTTAGGTTAGTATTATAATCTTTAATGATCATTTGTCTGTCTGTGGTGTCAGTTTTACCATCTTATTTTCATTTCTGAGTTTATTCATTTGGGTAGTCTCTCTTATTTTCAACTGTTTGTCTATTTCATTTGTTTTTCATGAACCAGTCTTCAATTCATTGATCTTTGTAATGCTTGTTTATAGTGTCTAGTTTATTTACTTCCTTTCTAAATCTATATTAATTCTTCCCTTGTACTAATTTTGGTTTGGCTTGTTCTTGTTTTTCTAGTTCTTCAAGGAATGGTGATGCATTGTTTATCTGAGAACTTTCTGTTTTCTTGACGAGGTACTGATTGCTGCAAATGTCCCTCTTAGTGCTACTTTTTCTGTATTCCATAGGTTTGGCTATACTGTATACATTTCCATTGTCTTCATGGAAGGGTTAAATTTCCTTCTTAACTTCTTCCTTGATCCATTGATTGTTCAGAAGTAAGTTGTTTAATTTACATGTGTTTATATAGTTTCCAAAGTTTTTCTTGTTATTGACTTCTAGTTGTATTGCATTGTGGTCAAAAAGGAAAATTGGATCATTTCAATATTTTAGAAATATTTGAAGACAAGTTTTGTGGCCTACCCATATGATCCATCCTGGAGAATGTTCCATGTGCTGTTAAGAAGAATGCATATTCTGCAGCTGTTGGATGGAATGTTCTGCAGACGTTTGTTAGGTCCATTTGGTGTACAGTACAGTTTAACTCTGCTGTTTCTTTGTTGATTTTATTATTTGGATGATCTGTCCATAGCTGAAAGTGAGTGTTAAAGTCCTCTACAATTACTGTAGTGGAATCTGTCTTTCCTATTAGGTCTATCAATACCCACGTTTTATACTTAAATACTCTAATACTGAGTGTAGATTTATATACTATACACTCAAACTCAGGGCCTTATGCACGTTAATCAAGTGCTGTACCACTGAGCCATACCTCCAATACTTATATATGTATTTAGATTTTCTTTTTGCTGAATTGACCCCTTTATTAGTATGACCTGTGTAATAAAATGACCTTCTTTGTTTCTTTTTACTGCTTTTGATTTAAAGTCTATTATATCTGATATAAGTATATCTACTCCTGCTTTCTTTTGGACTCAATTTTCATGAAGTCTCTTACTATATCCCTTCACTTTAAGTCTATATATGTTCTTGGAGGTGAAGTGAGTTTCTTAAAAGCAGCATATAGTTGGGCCCAATTATCCATTCAGTTACTTTGAAGTAAAGAATTTAACTGATTTATAATTAAGATAATTATTGATGGGGAGAGTCTTACTATTCTTGAAAATTTATATTTAAATACTTCTATATCTATCTATCTATCCATCCATCCATCCATCCATCCATCTATTCATTTATCCATTTCTCTGGTTTGAAAAGTATCACTTAATGTTAAGAAATATTCCCATATAGTTTTCTACAAATGCTGGGCTAAATTGCACTTTGAGCAGCTGCAAATGAGAGTAGTTTCTTTCATTAAATCTGTGCTAATTTATAAGTAAAAAGTAGATCTCAGTTGTTTAAATTTTCATTTCATACTAGTATAAAATTTACTTTAATTATGTATTTGTATTTCTCTCTTTAGAAATAGCTTATATTTCTTATCTTTTTTGCATTTTTGTCTGAAAAGGTTCATATGAATATTAATCCTTTGTATATCATGTTTATTGCAAATATAATTCCCATTTATTGGTTTCTTAATTTTGTCTCAGATAATCACATATGGTTAATTTTTGTTGTCAAATTTATTGACAATATCTTTGTGATTTTTTCCTTATTGCTTTATAAATGTAAATCATAAAGAGAATCTTTTCTCAATATTACATTATTATTTATATTTCACCTTGTTTTGTAAGGTTGTTAAGTTTTTAAATACTGCATTCTTTAATCTGCTTGGGTTTTGCATATTGCTTATGTTTAATGTATTCCTTTTTTGACGATCCACAGGCATCATTATTAAAATAGTTTAAACGTTCAGGAGAAGTTTGTGGCTGGTCTTCTTTACCCCTCCTAATTGATCCACTGGGGGAACCACCCGTGAATTAATTGAGGGTCTTCACTTTGTATGGAGCCAGGGAGATTTAGATTTGGCATTGGGAACTATTTTGTAGCTCCTCCCATTCAATGGATTGTCCAGTGCACGTTACCTCTATCTCTGCTCTTTTAGGAAGACTGTTCTTGTATCTCTGGAATTAGGCATACCCATTGGAAACCGGACAGCCCACCTCCTACTTTATTTGGCACAAAGAACATTCCATGGAAAATCTTTGATCTTTTCCCTTATAAATAAAGCAAGTGTGAGCTCCATTGCTCTCTCTTTTCAGCATGGAAGCTCAATCCTTAAGATAGGGTAGTCCATCCTGCCCTGGGTTTTAAAAATTACTTTCTGTGTCCTGTGTTTTTTTTTTTTTTTTTCATTTTCTCTTTCTTAGCTTTTATTCTGCTGCCAGCCCATTCCACCCAGAAGGACCTCCATTCCATCTCCTGTGCAGGCTGCAGGTGAGAATCCACTCCTCCATTCTGCCTATATGAGCTACCTCTTCCAAGTGGACTTTCTCGCCCTCATAATACTTTTACCTTTGTTGGGATTGTTTGATGAGTCATCTGGCCACTCCCATATCTACTTTTGCTGCCTGGAGACTTTAACACTTGTTTAAACACACAACCACTTCATGCCATTGGTTTGTAATTCTATGGCATATTGTTGTGGAAAATTTGGCAGTGCCTTTTCTTCATATCTTTAAATGTATTATTGCATTTCACATTCTGAAAACTGGATCATAATAAAGGTGACTTGATCTGGCTAATTCATTTAAGTATTTTGTCATTTATACTTATAAATGAGCTAATGTTGATATAATTAGGACTGCTCTTCTGAAAGATTAATCAAGCTAATTAATTGCCTGAAATAAACACAGAGCAACCTTTGAGGAACAAGGACAGGAAAACTCAAGGCTATTGGGTCAGTGCAGGATGCAATGATATAGGCAGATAAGGCATAACTAGAAGAATCAGACTTAATAGTATGTTTTAACATGTGGAGATGAATCAGGTAAACTATCTGTTTAAAAATAATTCTATTCATGATCCATAAAGATTTGAACTATTCCGAACTGAACCACACATGTATAATTTTCAAGGGTGAAATAACTGACTGCTAGGTTCACATGTAGAGAATGGCTCTGGAATTCAGGGCATGGGGTGACACTGAGTGGCTCCAATTTCAAGAAGGGCTCAATACCCTCAGGCTCTTGACCATATGCTCCCCAAACTTATCAGTGTTCCTCCTGGACTCTTTATAAACTTAGCAAATGTATCCTTTCCATTGAAGTCTCTGGGATAGATGACAATCTTCACAGGTCATCTAATCCATGCACCTGCCTTTAGGCAGGCCTGCTCTTAAAACCACCCAGACAGATGGTTCTTTGCTGTTCTCAAAATTCCCCAGGGAAGAAGCTTCCACAGGCTTCTACAATAATTCATTCCTATGTCTCCCAGTCACCCCTAGGACACTGAATCCTAAGCATTTAGTTAATAGCAGGTGGCAATGAGACAACTCTTTGTCTCTCCCTGAGGAATTGGAAGTTGGCCAAATTAGCCATGGGGCAATTGCCAAAGTGTACAGGAACCCCAATGCTGCTCTGAGCTTTACAAATATCAAGTTAAGTGAGGGTATTTAGTGTTACCAGCTGACAAAATACCAAATTCAGCAATGAGCTGGACAAGTTTCATAATGCTTAGTCAAGAATTTGTATTTAGGTAATAAATTTCAAGGCCTAAGCCCATTCATTTGATTTAAAAAAATTAAAAACAACAGAAAGACAAAAATGCCTTGGAAATAAGTTTCCAGATAATTCTTAGATGGAAGAACAAATGAATCATTAAACTTTATTTTAATGAATGAAAAATATCATCAGAATCTTTGTGATACAGATAAATTCACAAAGGAGTATTTACAAACTAAAATGCTTTAACAAAATGGAATAAATAAATGAAACTTCAGATTAAGATCCTGCAAAAATGAATGAGTAGTCTAACTCAAAGTAGGTAATACAGATTAATAAGGTTAGACATTAAAAATTATGAGATAAAACTGCAAGTTTATACACACACACACACACACAAGAAATTTTAAGAAAAAAGGGGGGGGAAAGTTAAAGTAAAAAGGGAGATGCAAAGACACAAGAGATATTTTAAAAATTATAAGTAAGCAATATGCCTACAACATGCTAATAGCTGAAAGTGTTGATAAAATGTATGATTTTATTCCAGCAAAATGTAAACTAATGGATTCCAATATAAGTAACCCTCCTCAAAAAAAAAAAGCAAAAGCAATCTAATAATTGCTGAAAAATGTAACCAGTGAGAAATAAAAACAAACTAAAACACTAAACAATAGTAAGAAAAAGTGGAATTAAATTGGAATAAAGTTATCAAGGAAGAAAAAATCACAATTGTTAAAGGTTATGAAATAATTTGAGAAAGTGGAGAGAATATTATGTTAAAGAGGAACAGCTTAATTTTTGGTGGGGGAGTACTGGGGATTGAACTCAGGGACACTCAACCACTGAGCCACATCCCCATCTCTATTTTGTATTGTATTTAGAGACAGGGTCTCACCGAGTTGCTTAGTGCCCAGCTAAGTTGCTGAGGCTGGCTTTGAACTCACAATTCGCCTTTTTCATCTCAAGCCACTGGGATTACAGGTATGTGCCACCATGCCTGAAGAGAAGCTTAATTTTTAAGATGGATTTTAGCACAGATATATAAGACAACATAAGATAGTAAATTGTATTTTTACACAAGCTTTTGTGTCTTTACTGAAGCATGCTATCATGTGTATGTACATAGGAACATGCATGTACACAGTTTCAAAGAAGAAAATCAAAATTCCTCAGACAGAGAATTCTTAATTCCAAACACAGTCACTCCATAAGACAGAAAGTCAAGAAGCTGCTTTTAGTCTGTACCCATATACAGTCATAAATGAGAGTTTATGAAAATTTAGACTACTGTTCAAATATTTTCCCTACAGAAACAAAAGTCAAGCCCTCTGTGGACATGACCTCCACAGGAAAAGCTCAAAAAACAGTTCCAGAACCTTCTAACTGTTGAACTTCCTTGTGTGATTCTCTTACTTTGATACTCATTACCAAAGTAGTGCTGGTCCAGCTTTTCTTTCTGGCCCAAGTAAGAGAAAATTAATTACCTCTATGGTGAGATAATAGAATGAAGAAGATAAGAAAGGACTCTTCTAACTCTAGCAGTTTATAGTTTAAAGAGCATTTCACAGCTATTATTCATCTTGATCAAAACCCCAACACTATAGGGGGCTCTTTTAGCTTCATTTGTTGAAAAAAATATGAACAGGAAACTTAAGAAAAATTTACTTTTTTTCTCTTTAATAGGATTTTCTTTTATAACCACTATTAGTCAATCTAACTGCCAGAGCATTAATATAGCAATGCAGAATGCAAAGCAGTTCACAGAAGAGGGAACTCTGCATTGCAAATGCAAGTGTACCTTTAAGACTATCAAAACACATGCCTTCATATTCTTCTTAGTTAGATCTTAAAATAATTATTCATTTTTGAATTGCATCTGACCTGGTTCTCATTGTTGGAGATAAACATTTCCATTTGTGGACCATGTTTGTTTTCCAATTCAGAAAGATCCTATGCTGTGATGAACCTATCCTTTCCTGTAGATAGTATCAGTCATAAGATTTCTTAATTTCTTTTAGTCTTCTGTGTTGCTTTCTCCTGCTCAATTCTGGGACTCCTGATTTAAATAGTCTCACAAAACAAACCTGTTTCATAAGACTAACGTGAGGGGGTGAGGAAGCAGGTGGACCATTTTTTCCTGCTGATCTCTTTTCTTTACCCAAATATGCTTTAACACATTTACTTTTCCCCTCATCTTTTTTCCCTTGCTCCTTTTTTTTTTCTTCCAGCAATTCTCTGTGAATTAAAAGGAGGAAAGAAAGGAAAAAGGGGAGGGAAAGAGAAAAGAATACAGGAACAGAGGAAAGAAGGAAGAAGCATGGTTGTATTGAATGGGAGTGACCAATGTCAAGAAAGATTATGGCTGGGCTTCTAATAATTTATGGCCTTCGATGCACTATCAAAAAGATTAGGTTACTTGGGAATTAGCCAATTTGTTCTAGCTAATCTAGAACCTTCAATGGTAGTCAAGTCAAAATGACCTACAGTGAAATACCAGCATAGTGGAAGTATTAGTAACATTAAAAACCTATAGGCAAGGGGACTGGGGTTGTGGTTCAGCAGTAGAGTACTTGCCTAGCACGTGTGAGGTGCTGGGTTGAATCCTTAGCACCACATAAAAATAAAGAAAATAAAGGTATTGTGTCTGACTACAATTAAAAAAGAAAATATTATTTTTTTAAAAAACCTGCAGTCAAATCTTAAATTTACCATTAGTCAAAGATCAGAATTCACAGCAAAAGTTTGGTCTTTTAACAAAGAAAATGATTGGGGCTCCCACACATGTATACCATTGTGATCTCTCACAGATCATTCAAAAGATGATCATGTCCTAATATTTGATTCCTATGAATAAGTTACTGTACATGACAACAGAGACTTGACAGATATAATTAAAGATCTTGAGATGGGGAGATTATCTGAAATGATCCAAGTAGGCTAATCTAATCACTTTAATTCTCCTTAAAAACTAGAGAATTTTCCCAGCATTGGTCAGAGGAAATTGTTACTATGAAAAAATAATCAGAGATGCTATGTTGGGGGGCTCTGTAGAAAGAAAGAGAATAAAGTCAAGGAATGTAGGAAGCCTCCATCATAAAAAAGAAAAGGCGAGCGGGGGATGTGGCTCAAGCAGTAGCGCGCTCGCCTGGCATACGTGCGGCGGGGGTTCGATCCTCAGCACCACATACAAACAAAGATGTTGTGTCCACCTAAAACTAAAAAATAAATATTCAAAAATTCTCTCTCTCTCAAAAATAAACTAAAATAAAATAAAGGCAAGGAGGATCCCATCCTAGAACCTGTAGAAAGGAATGCAATTGCTGACATCTTGCTTTTAGCCCAAGAAGACGGATGATGGACTTTGATTTACAACACAGCGAGATAACAAATGTGTATAGCTTTAAGTCCCAGGTTTATGGTCATCTGATATAGCGGCAATAGGAAACTAATAGAAATATTATAAACCAATATGGATACAATCCTTTACAGTGATAAAATTCCATGATGCAAATCATATTAAACCAATTTGAGCACCAAGAAGGTGGGAGGAGGCCTAAGGTATTCCTTTTTTGCCCACACAACCTGTTCTGACCCCATTTGAAAGATGATTTAAACTAGGGTTACAGATGATAAATTCAACCATGGTTCCTTACTAATTTCCGGATATTCTCCTTTGGTGGTTTCCCAGTTAAAAGTGAGCACAGTACACTCCATCCCTGTTTTTGTGGGAAACACATTCTAAGAATTCCAGTGGATGCCTGAACCCACTGATATTACCAAGTCTTATCATATAATGCTTTTTCCATCTAAACTAAGCACTTATTACTCATGGTGGCATAATTTTTTTCAGTTTAAGAATGAATTCCTTTTTTGAAATTTTAAAATTTGTTTTAATTAGTTATATATGATAGCAGAATGTATTTATGCATTTTGATATATCATACATAGATGGGATAAGATTTATCTCATTCCTGTCAGAATAGCAATCATCAAGAATGAGTTCTTTATTTATTCACATTTTTCATCGATATTAGATTTGTTCTTACTACAGATTTTTTAGCAATGTTAGCACATAATTTTTTTTATTTCCATAAGTCAAGAATTTCTACCTTTTAACTTAAAAGAAGCACTTTACAACTTCCCGTTTATTCATGTCTGAATTTCCAATATCATTACTTTTCTGTTTGGGGACCATTAAGAAAAAAAGGGTTAACCAAACTCAAACACTTTATTAGTGCAACAATAGATCTGGTAATTAAGACTGCTGCCAAGTGACTAACCAGCAAGTACCAATGTGGTCATAGCAGTGAGTATACTGGACAAAGGGGAGACTCATATTCTAGTGGGGGGCATGACATTGTGAGACTTCATCACACTAACAATGTGTAATTTGATGTTTATATATTGCATATTTCTAGAATTTTCCATGTAATACTTCTGAGTCACAGTTGACTGAAAGTAACTGAAACTGTGTTAAACAACATAGTGGATAAGAAGAGACTATTATACTAAGATATTTTATCTTGGGATAATTTACTCAATTCATAACTACCAAACACTTGGTAAATAAGCAATGCAAAAAAGGAAACAAGATGTTTAAGGTTAATGGAAAGAACCAGTGTTAGCCTGTGCACTGCCACATAGTGGCTGCGGCTTAAATTCCGGTTTGTCTCAGGATATCATTTTCTTCATCAGAAAAAAATGACAAAAAGCATGAGATGACTTCCAAGGTACTTTCCACTCTAAACACATATGAATTCTTAAGTAGGCATCAGGACCTTCAATCATTTTCTGCTTGAAGGTGCAAGCAGCAGAAACAACAGGTGTATGCACGTGCACCCAAAGATTTTCTGAGAATCTGCTTATATTTTGCAAGTGAAAAGTAATCTTTAAATCTATATGCACATATATCTGCACTTTTAAATCTGATGGTTCTCCTTCAGTTGAATCTTGTGGATTCTTTGCATAGTAGTATTCCCATAGAATTGCTGATATGCAAAAAATCTAAATGCATATACAACACACCAAAAACACAGTTGACTTGATTTGAATTTCTGCATACCTAGACACTTCCTGTTTTGAACCATGAGAAAAAGATAGCAATACCATCTTTCTCACCCCACAAATCCCTCTATACATCTGCTATCATCAAATTTCTAGCCAGGTTTATACTCAGTGAAGTGACTTTATAAAATTATTCAGGCTATTAGAAGAGTTAAATGGCAACAGAAGTAATTACCCCTTGTTTTTTATAAGCCACTAATATATCTTTGCCCACTACAATAGAAATTATTTAACAGCAGTCAAGAATTTTCCATTTTGAATAAGAAAACATCCCAAAGACCCTTTCTATGACACAAAATTGTGCATAAAATTTCTATCACATAAAATTGTGCATTGCTGGGTCTCAGATTCAATCGCCATGCATAACCCCCATCACTTTCCCCTTCACTCACCATCACTTTTGGTCTCACAGAAGATTTGTTATGAAGTCTGCAACAGTGTTTTACTGTGCCGGACACAACAAGCTTTCTTACCCTCCGTCATTTGCAAATATTGATTGTTCTAAATGCAACATCTTTTTTTTTTTTTTAATCTCTCTCTTTACTAGGGGAAAATTGCATTCCTTCTTGAAGACTTGGCTCAGATATCAACATTTAATCTACCCATTTTCCTCAATGGGCCCCAGATATTCTTTCTTATAGTCATATGTACACAGTTCCTTTATTATATTTATAACTTAGAAAGAAATTAGTGTGTGTGTGTGTGTGTGTGTGTGTGTGTGTATTTTAATTCTCAATTCTCTATTATAGTCTGTGAATTTCTTTGGGGTAAAGACCTTCAAATTCCTTTATGGCCCCTTTATTTTTTCCCAGAAAAGATTATAACAACTCTGATTCACCTCACGTATGTTTATGATGGACAGAGTGTAAAGGTTCTCCATAATACTCACTTAACAAACACACCAAATAATACTCCAATCTACTGTGTCATTACTAGACATACTGACTCACTATGGAAGAAAGAGAACACAAAATCTAGGAGATAATTCTTTTGCTGGTTTTCACCATCTCTGCTATTTGTTCTATTATCAAAGGAATAGAAATTGAAAACAGACATACAAAAAGCTATGTAACCCACAAAACTACTATTATGAAAATGATGAGTTGCTACTTAACTAGACCAAAATGAATAGGTGAAAACTGGAAAAATATAATGAACTTGTCCTCTCTTGACCAAAGGATGTGCTATGGGATCCCAGGCAAATTAATCACTCTCTTCCCTTTATCTTCTATTCCTCTACAACCATTCAATAAAACACAGTACATTCTACTGTGTTTGTGGAATAAACAAGAAAACTGCCTAACATCAAAAGTTAGAAGATACAAGTTCTACAGGAAGATATGTCATAAAGGAGCTGTGATCTTGTGTACATTGTTGCCACTCCATGGTTTTATTTTCTTATCTGTGCCATGAGAAGATGGAACTTGATGAGTAATTCTCAACTTATTTTTCCTTTCCATCACAACAGGGAAATATGCCATACTCAGCTAAATTTTCTCAGAGTGATGGTATTTTCTCAGTGGTGGTGGGTTTAAAGTGGTATCAGTATTCAGAATCCCAGTGTATGCACAAGGTAGGTGTGTGTGGGTGTGTGGGTTTGTCTAGTGATAAAGTTCCCGTGGGTGATTCAATCTTCATGCTGAGAACCAAGAAACTCAGGGTCCCTTCAGACCCAACAGTCTATGATGTCATAATTCCACGTATCAGTAGAGACAATGGCACAGAAAGGATAGTAGTCTAAGATGGAGACTGAGTGCAAAATAAAGTAGTTACTTGAGAGAAGCAAATATTTCATTGTTCATTAAAGAGAAACAGAGACTTGATTTAAAAAGATGGAGGTTGTGCCTCTTAAAAATCTGTGTGACCTTGGACAAAGTCTCAACTGTCCAAAGACTTAATTCATCTGTAAAATCCAGATAAGAATAACTGCCTGCTGGGAGGATGAAGCATGGTCAGCATTCAAAGTGTTCAACTTGAGGCTCAGCTCAGAGTCAGCATTCAGCAAAAGGCTGTCAGCATACAGGAGGTGAATTTGTACCACATGTACAAAGATGAATGAGAAAATCCATGCTTAAAGCTTAGGGTTCCATTTATGATATAGAATGTCAGTTAACTTCACCCCAGACTGGACTGTCTAAGAACTTCTGTGAATGAAGTGAATAGCAAATTATAATATGTTTTTTATAGTTACTCAAGGACCCAAGAAGAATTAGTTTATATTTTAACACCTTAACTAGAAGTTCCAGAAGAACTAACCTATATGGTCAACATTTGAGATTGGTTTCAAGTTTATACCCTTACAAAGTCCAATTAACTTACATCATGATGTTCTGATACTCTTGATACTGCAACAATGTGATGAACAATTATTGAACACTGTGTGCGAAGCACTATTGTAAGTAAGTAACATACCAGAAACACTGCTATAATCATAGCTATGACACAATGTGTAAACCTGTACAAAGGGAGGTAAAATTTGCTCCCTGGAGCAGAGTGGAAACTCAATTCCAAGTAGCCAAGGCCCAGATCTCAAGCTTAGGGCTTCTCATGAATGGTGCGTAAGAAAAGGATCCCTAGACAAGCTGATAGGAAATCTTAATGCTAGACCCGGGGGGGTCTCTGAAAATATGATTTCCTTGTTGGTGGAAGTTTTCATGTCCAAAACTAAGGAGTTGGGATTAAATCTAAGGTCCTCGTCTGTGAATTTCTAATTCAAACTAGCTTTTCAAATGACAAGGATTGGAGTCTGTGGGAGAGCCCCCACCCCCATCTCTCTCTTGGTTTTTACTGTTTTAGCTGCTGTTTTCTTTTGTTTTTGTTTTTTTTTCCTGGCATGTGTTATGTTGGCAACACAAACTATTGTGTATAGATCCATGTGTTTATAAATGTTTATGTTGCTCTAATTATTTCCTTTCTTAAAACAGAAATAATTTATAAAACAAAAGAATGCAATGGAAACAAAATCAGGCAGACCAGGTTTTGCCAAGAGGGACATCACAAAAACAGTTATTCACCAGGCTACTTCTCCCTACCCCTGCTGTATCCTCTTTTGCTGCTTAATTTTTCCCTGTGACACACCACTATCTGACACACTCAATATTTTACTTATTTACATGTTATCTTTCTCTCATTTCTAGAATGAGAGAAGGGCCCATAATGGAGGTTTGCACTAATGCCTAGAATAGCACATGCACACAGCAGGTGCTCAATAAGTACTGATGAATAAAACTAAACTGCTTTCCAACAGGACGGATCTTAGACTGATGGCATCATCACTACTGAACTTCTGTTTTTTTTTTTTTTCATCTCACTTAATGATGGTTATTCACCCAAGATAGAAGCCCAAGGATAAGCCTTAACCCATCCCTCCCACTCTTCCCTGGTGCCCCCTCTACAGTCCCTCCAAACAACATGACTGCCTTTCATCAGGCCATGGTCCTTTTAGATTAGTGCCCAGGAGACCTAGCTTGATCTCCAGTCTCCCACACTCTCTCTGTTTCCCTCCACACCTTCTCCCTTCGGGGGGACCCAGAATCATCTTTAGTCAGTATCTTGTCCTTTTTCTGTTTAGACCCTTCATGGATGTTCAGGGTCTTCAGAGAGGCCCTAGACTCATAGTAGAAAATACAAAGTGATGTTGATCTGGCCATGATCTTCCTTTGATTCTCCTTTCTCCTTCCCATACCCTATTCTTCAGTTGTGCTCTATTTCAACTGAACTGTTTGCAATGCTCTTGAGTTCATGGTTTACCTAGAAAATTCTATTAACATTCATCTATATGAAAAAAACCCTTCTCTACTTTTCCAATCCTAGTAAGTCATTGTAAGTTTTTTTCCTTCCATGGTATCAGCAAATTCCAATAATACATTTACATACTATAATTGAATAATTTGTAACCACTTCTCTATTTTGTAGTCTAATGTTTAATGGAAGAACCTGACACAGTGCTTGGCACATAGTAGGCCTTCAATAACTATTGGATACATAAATGAATGAAGGAATAAAGAACACCAGAGAGTTCCCATCTATAAATCCTCACCCTTCTCATTTAAAGAACATCTACACATAAAACCAGATCCCAAATCCTTACCAATGACCCCAAACCTAGAATTCTTCTAGTCTTACCTAAATAAATCTTGTGACCTGTCTAGGGTTTCTCTTGATCTCCAAAGCGAATGCAAAGCTGAGCTCATTCCTTCTACTGGTATCTTCTTTTGGGATCTCCAAATGAAAGTCCATCTTAAGCCTAGGTCATCAGTGAGAATATGGCCATTGCACCAAATTTGGATCACAATTAGATGCACACACTTGAACTGTATTTCCTTGATATGCCAGAGAAGATCCAGAAGCAAAGGCACCCCCATGTCACCTGTTACCAGAGATGCTGAGCTCTAGAGGATCCAGAACAGTAGGATGTGGGATAAACTGTTCCCAGGATTGCTTCAGAGGCACAAGGAAAGTTTTCTTTAGAAGTAGGGTGTCACAACAGCTGCCTGAAGACACCACACATCCAAAATTAGGAGTGGGAACTAAGTCGAAGAATCAGTTAATCAGTGTCTGGCTTCCTGAACCACCTTAATGAAATAAAATGCCAGAATTCACAGATACATTGACACTCCTGCTGATGGCCTAAAATAGCATCAACTTCCGACTGAGCGAGCCAATTGCTAGCTATTGCCTTGAACTCTTTTGCCTGATGAGATGTCAATGGGCTGACCTTATTTTCAAGATGAGTTCCTTTCTCCTTGTTCTCTTTCATTTCCATCTTGGCAGTGAGACTAGACCTGATTTTTCTAAGATTCACCAGATTAGAAGACAGCACTATAATAGATTGTTAAAAATCAAAAGTAACTATTTCCATGTGTTAAAGAAGGCATCACTGGATTGGGACAAACTATGGGGAGAAGGGAGTTTCTGAGCAAAAACATTGCTAAAATTACAATGACCAGGTCCAATCAAGCTCAAGAAGGAACACAGGAATGGAAATATACATGTCAAGTGCTATTAACAAAAAGAGTATTGCCTTTGGCAATTGGAGTACGTGGACAAGATAGGCACTATTACCCTTGTAGAAAAGCCTTGAAGACCCTGGCCCTGCAGATATCCAACATAGTATAAACACAGCAATGGCATATCTGGATTTTTATCTGCTGACTGGTCAATGGTGTGACCATTCAATCAGTAGAAATCAAATCATTCCTTTAAAAAAAAATCCCCTAAGAGAAGTAGAGGGAGCAATGGAATAGGATTTGGCAGAAAACTCATGCAATAAGCATAGATCTTATAAATCTAATTTTTTGCTGAGCCTCTGTTATCTAACTTTCTATAAACTATAGTTATGGATATTCTGTACGTAGGGGTTAAGGGCCAGGCTCAGTTCTGGGTTCAAATTGTAATTCCAATATCTATAGCCTTGGAAAATTACTTAATTTCTCTTTGCATTAGTTTTTTTCATCTGTACCTACTTTATAGGTTTATGGTCAAGACTCATGAGTAAGGCAAGTGAAATTCATGATATTTTGTAAATGTTCAATACATGCTACTCTTAAACAGAATAGTGTCAGTTTTTAACATAAAATCATAATGGAGATCTTTTTTTACAATCAATTTATTGTAAAATAAAGATCTTGATGGAATGGCATTGAGGGAAGTTTTAAAATCTACAAATCTTAGTTCCTCATTTTGAATGTTAGAGAGGCAGGAAAATGCAAGGGAAGAAAGAAGTGGTCTTTTTAATTTTTTTCCCAGTGATCTTACAGTGTAAAAGGTAGACACAGAAACATGTATGAGAGTAATAAAGGCCTTAACAGCTATGGATAAAATACAACAGGGAGGGCTGGGGTTGTGGCTCAGTGGTAGAGTGCTTACCTGGCATGTGTGAGGCATTGGGTTCAACTCTCAGAACCACATAAAAAATAAATAAAATAAAGATTTTGTGTCCATTTATAACTAAAAAATATTTTTTAAAAATAAAATAGTGATATGAGTGAGAAAAAAATTTAAACTGTTCTTTAAAGGGCAGTTTACAATGTCTTGGAAATTGTTCTCCAAAGGGTAGGTTATAGTGTCTTTTTATTAGTTCAAAATATTTTTGTAAAGCAACAGTCACAAGCCAAATAGATCATATATCTGGTCCTAGAATACAGAAGGGCAAAGTCTTCACTTTGTTTTCATTAATCACATCAGTACCCCCAGGTCATTGAGGTTCAAGAAAGCAGCAATTCCACCCTGACCCCAGGTTTCTGTTGGTTTGCTGTTCCGCTGATCCGTATCACCTGGCAAACTAACACTGAGAGCAAATGTTCAATAGAGAGGTTAATTTCTGACTGGCCTTTAATTGTTCAATGGAGATCAAGGTAGGTTTCTGAATGATTGGGGCAATGATGACTGATGGGCCCAAAACTCTAAGATTGGAATGTTTTAACCAAGGCAGAAAAAAGACAATTTCGGATGACTATTCACAAACAAAAAATTAACTAGATTTTTGTACTACCTACAATTCTTAGCTTAGTAGAAATGGACTCTTTGTTCTATTGAAAAACACTCCGTATTGATTATGCTGACGCTGACAGTAAAGCTTTGTGGTGGCTTATTTTCTTTAATTTTTTCTTTATATCTCTGATGAGAAAGTAGGTTATGATTCATCCAGTACAATTTGAGTCAAAATTCATTTTGTCTTTTTTCAATTAGTTCTTTTGCATTCCACATTGAAAAGCAAGAGTACTTTGCTCAGCAAATGAGAACATTGTGGCATTTCTTGGTGTGCTGCTTTCTCACACACAATGACTGAAAAACACTTTTTATATTCTCTAATGATATTGCAATAACAAAAGAACATCATAAGAACACACAAAGTGTTAATTCAAATAGAGACAGACACAATCATTAAGGATTCAGAGAAATGTTTATTATATACTAATCATATATGGCATAAATCAAACCAGATGTTGCCTGGGGAGGAAATACTAACATCTCTTACAGTTTTGGTCTTCTGTATATAATTTAGAAAAGATTTACACATATATTTCTCTCTCTCTCCCTCATATACTAGGGATCAAAGTCAGGTGTTCACATTTGCTGATCAAGTGCTCTTCCACTGAGCTACATCCCCAGCCCTGGATTTATCTCTTAACCTCTCTTTGGATAAGTTAGTTTTTCTGGCAAAAGAATCCTAATCTGAAGACTGCTAAAAGAATGGTTTTCAATAATATGTCAAAAAAAAAAAAAGTTCCAAGAATACCACAAAGATCAAATGTCACCAATGTCACAGAGAGAAGACACAAGTATATACACTTGGGTTTCTTGATTCCAAGTCCAGTGCTCATTTCACTATGCCATCTACCAACAGATGAATTATTCATTTTTATGATAGGGTTGTAACATCTACACTAAATACCATTGCCACATTAATGGGTACCAATATTAATATCACATACCTATGCCAAGTACCATTAGTGAACAACATTATTGACCCAGGAAATCCTTAAATAGAGTATTGCTATACATCCAACACTAGAGCTTGGCATTCTTTATCATATTCTACAGTCCCATTTTATTTTTATTAACTGGCACTCAAAGCTGCTTTCAATGCAGTGAACTTCCTCATAAACCTCAGGAAGCAGGGAACAGTACCAAGCAGAACATAAAAAGGTCCAGGAAATATAATTCTTTTTTTTTTTTCTGCCAATTCTTCTTTGAGACTCTGAAGCAAGCAGTATTGTAATTTTACATGGAGGAACTGTTTTTCCAATCCATATACATTATAGTATATATAGAGGATAAAACACTGAAAGTGTTTGAGTCAAAAAAAAAATTAGGGGCAAAAGGATAATAAAAGATTATATAGTTTAATCTCCTAATATGAGAGATAAGACCCAGGAAAAAGGAGTTGCCCTAAGATGTCATAGTGAATCAGTGGGACCTGTGAGGCCCTGAGGGCCTCTGAAGGCCGACACAGGATCTTTGTACTATCTCACTGCCTAGAATGATGATCTGAAGACTCCATGTATCCAAAAAATGTCTATTTTGTACAACATTCTCAGCAGGTAATATCGGGGACCTCATTCCTACCATGGGTTCCCATCATTCTGTCTTGCTAAATGATACACACATTTCTCAATATTTTAAACTTTAGCTGGTTCATGAATGAACACTTTAAATTTAAAAAGTATGTAATCCAATATCTTTCAGGGAATAAAGCAATTACTATTTAAGTCACAAAACCAAATTATGTATATTATTGACATGTATGAAGACTAAAGTAGATTTAAAAATTAATTGATTTAAAAAAATACCTAGCAAATAATAGTATGGGTAGTTTTTATACATTGTAAGAATTATGAAAGTGCCTTTGAGGACTGAAGAATGGGGAGCTCTCAAGCTAAATGACTTCTAGGTGCCTCTAACTTTGTCATGATTATAAGGCTGGACAGGAGAGTAAGGGAAACTCAATAGCGGTTAAAAGCTCTCATTTCCATCACTCATGCCCAAGGCATCTTCTTCTTCAGCAAGTTACCCCTGTGCAGTGTTGTTGTAATCTCTTACTGAATTTTAACAAATGATGTTTATTGCCATGTAGGAGTGGGGTCAGGTCCAGAACTCATACAAAGTGAAGGATGACAGAGAATCAAATGAGGACTGAGAACAGAGCCATGCAGTACTGCAGTGAATCTGAAATTTAATGCAGCATGACAAACATCAGAATCAGGATCAGGGGGAGAATCGGGATACAATCATTAACTGGGAGCAGCTTCTGAGAATTCCTGTTTTAGGGGCTTTGGCTACTGGTTTGCTTGTTTTTCTTTCAAAGCATTGAACTATCTTTTTGGGAACAGAACTATAGGCAGTGTGCAACTACTCTGTCTTTATGTTGTAGGATTCAGATGGGAACCCTTTAGCACTTCCCACTGCACAGATCAGCCAGTGCTGTAGCAGAATCCCCTAAACCTGGATGGAGAGGAATGAATTTTTCTAGCACCAATTGTGAAATTTGTTCTGCATCAAAGCCCTTGGCACTAAAGGACTTAAAAAATGGCTTCGCTCCTTGGCCACTGTGCTACTTCATGTCCATCATCTCCCAAAGTACACACTACAATGATTGGTGTATAGTAGGCACTCAGTAAATATTTGTAGATGAATGAATCTGCTCAATTAAAAGTACAACAGATGCCTACCAAGTAGAACTCCACAGATGTTCAAACAATGGCTTTGCTGACAGTCAATTAATTATGCCTCTGACAATTCTAATGTCACTTCAAAGTCTGGAAGGAGATAATCATCTGTGTGCTTTAGAGAAAGTGCAGGTTGTGGGAAGGAAGGGTGGTTTGGAGGGGAAAGTGCAGGTTGTGGGAAGGAAGGGTGGTTTGGAGGGGAAAAGAGTTAAGTTCTCGGTTAAGTGCGTTAAGATCAGAAAATGCATAATTAGCACTTGTAGGCTCAGGTCTCAGCTCTGTCCACATCTCAGTACATAATCCTACACAACACACTAACTGAAACCTTTTTACCATATACAATGCATGCACCACCAGTGCTTTCTCTCCCAGAATTTCAAATTTGTTTCCACAGTTAACAATGAATGAATGTTCAATTATGCATTAAGAGTCTCATTTCTTCTTTTGTTTTCTTTTTTTTTTTTTAAAAAAAAACAAACTCAAAAAACTCTTTTCTGATTGTTTTAGTTGTAGATGGACACAATACTTTTATTTCACTTTGATGTGGTGCTAAGGATTGAACCCAGTGACTTTCATATGAGAGGCGAGCACTTTACCACTGAGCCATAACTCCAGCCCTCATTTCAACCTTCCATTCTTCTGATGAAGACATAGTGATCAAATGTAACTGGATGAGTGGATAGCTACTGTTTGTATCAAGACTATAAAAAACACCATATATGGGAGTTGTGGGTGGTGGTTCATGGCCTAGAAGGGGTCAAATTCAAGTGGGTGACCTTTTAGGACCGGTTGCTATGGACAACTCACATAAACATGGGGAGAAAGTGTTTCTTTTAGTGTGATACCCTGTTCATTTGACCCATTCTATTAGAATGGGAGAAAACTGCAGCATTAAGAGACTGTCTTGGGAATCAAGATTTACAAACCAAATTCAGAGTAGGGAAAAATGTGATCTAGTACTTAAAAAATAAAGTCTCAATCATGTAACCATTCCATCTACCAAATCAATCCCTAAATTTTTTTTGAAGACACATGCAAAAAGAGATCTATCCAAGGGTGTTAATCTAATTTTAACTTAAGTTCAATGAATGTAGCAATCATATTCTATTCTGCTGTATATAGATTCTCCAATGCTCCCTTAAGTGATTAAAAACTAGGAGGAAGATTGCCTAGCATGTACAAAGCTCTGGGTCCAATCACCATCGAGAGAGAGAGAGAGAGAGAGAGAGAGAGAGAGAGAGAGAGAGAGAGAGAGAGAGAGTCCCCCAGGGTTAAATTCATGAGTCTGTCACTAACTAGTAACTGTGATTCTTTAAAACTGATTTTCATCTTCTCAGGGGTTTTTCCTAGTCTCTAAGATCCTCACCAGCTCTAACAGTTTATGATCTATAAAGTGATACATAAATTCCTGTTAAATCAATGAAGTACTTCCTCTCTGCATTTTAGTATATACCACGTCCTGTCACAAGGAATGGGAATGTCTGCTCACGATTTTCATGTAGTAGTTCATGAATCCATTAGCCCTATGAAATATCCTGTGTGGCCAGGTGTTGTTCAAGGAACAGGGATGGGGATACTACAGAGAACTAAAATAATTGCTTCTCTTCTTCAGGCTTGCATTCTAGTAGAGAAGATGGTAAATATTAAAAGTATATACACTTGATGGAGACTGTGAGAAAAATGATATTGGAATCTCTTTGTTTTATTTGTATTTGAAAATTATGGAGTTTGGGGAAATAGATATACATAGGCACTAACACGTTATTGATATTCTTTTATTACTTTTAAGGGCAATGTGTTCTTACCCAAGTTTGAATAAACTGTATTCAGGTCTGAATCTACAAAAATAACAGACCCAGCCTACTTCTTCACCTTTGTAAATAGCCCTCTCATCCTCTTTCTACCATCAGACTAATTTCTATTCTTTATTCAGAAAGAAAATTATAGCTGTAGTTTTCAAAATACTCCCACAGGTATATGACTTGAATGACTCATTTGGGCTTTAATTTTATGGAAAATAAAAAGTTATCTGAGATAACTTTTAAATTCTTCTTTACTACTAAATTCTAGGATCCCGTCAATGCTTAAAAACATAATAGCGAAATTAATTAAAAATTTACGTGTGCTAGGATGGAGTACATAAAATGGTAAGGATTATTATTTATTTAGTGCTGTAAACATATACTACTCTAAGCAAACATTTTACCAGAAGTGACCACCGCAAAAGGAAATATACCTAATATATCTCATTAACTACAAAACATTCTATTCCTATGACCGACAGGTACCCTTAAAAAGCTGTAGAGAAACAAAATCAGGAAACCTACTTTTTTCCCCCCCAAAATCAATACAACCTTTTCTTTAAACCACTCATTTTCTAATTTTTCTTCCATTGTGGCTTTGGGGGTTTTAATTAATTAGGTCATTTATCTGTGAAAACACGATTCTTAAGGCCTCAGATTCAATCTGTACTGAAGACAGCTCCCCACCTGGAGTCATTTCCCAGTTTGTAATTGACAGAAACACGTTGGAAATCATTTTCTTGTCACATAACAATAAAAACAATGAAGTACAAATTACTTAGCACCTCTCAGTTAAGACCCTCCAAGCACTTTTCAAAGCAATCACATTGTTCCTTGTACAAAATAAAACACTAAAATACAGAGTATGTTAACTGATCTATCTTAAGGTCTATGATCAATCTGGCAACATGATGGAGAGAGAACAGAATTTGAAGTCAGTAGGCCTGGGCTGCAGTACGATTCTGCTACTTACTGGCTCTATGACATGTTGGGGAAGTGGGGGTTCCTGGGGAGTAGAGAGCCTCTTAATCACTCAGACCTTGGGTCTCTTCATATGCCAAATGGGGATAAATATACTGTCTGCTTGTTTTGAAGGGCTGCCATCTAGCTCAAATGACATGAAAAACATAAAAGAATTTTTAAAGCATCATATGTTAGCTCTAACAATGACAACTGGGGTATGGGGGATAGGACTAAAAATTAGATACAGAGGCTGACTCCTAAGCCACTTAGATGCCTAAGTCACAGAATATCAAAGTTACACAGTAGCTGTGAAATATAATCTTATCATCCATTGGTTGTTTCAGTACCTTTCACTATCTTCACCAAAAAAGGGTTATTGGGTTTTGGCCCAGATTTTTCCAAGGACTTTGTTTTGTCTATTAAAAAAAAAAAAAAAAAAAAAAAAGTCCTTTCACTATTCTGAATGGAAATTTGCCAACTCCCTCTCCCATGCCTACGTTGCTAATTTTGGAACCACAAATATTAAGTCAAATTCCTTTTACCTATGGCAGTCTTCCAATAATAATCAAGCAGGGCTTGAAGCTTCCTCCTTTTTTAAAATATCTTCAACTGTACCTCAAACGATAGCTCCTCATTTCAGTATCTTTGTCAAAGTATTCTAGACATGCACACTTGTCAACTAGTCCAACTAGTATAGGGAGGAAATGTACTATTGTCCCTTTTGCTATGGAAAGTCTGTTTCTATTCATGAATGTCCTTTGAGCTTCCATTTTCATTTCCATTAAGAAAATAACTTGCACCAAGTACGGTGAGTTGGGATTTCCATTAAAGTAATGATAGCACATTCCTATTCACTCCTTTCTTCTCTTGAGCCTTTTGCATGTGTCAATGTTCCTGATGCCTCCTGACTTCTTCTTCCATCCAGCTGCCCTCTGGAAGAGTAAAACCTAGCTCTACTAGAACAATCTCCTGGCTTTATGCAAAAAAAAAAAAAAAAAAAAACTCAATATTCCCCACTAACAATGCTCAGAGATAAACAATTCTCTTAGATAAATGCCAAGTTCTGTGAAGAGAATTTACCTAGTGCTGCTCTGAAAGCATAGTGATTCTTCAAATAGCTCACTAAACAATTTTAAGACTCACACACTTCATTTTTTTTTTACAAGAAGGAACAAGACAACACCATATAAACAATGCCAAGATAATTATGGCTTCATGCTTAAAAATATGCTGTCAGATATTTTCAGTCCATCCTCAGATTATTATAACATCCACTTCCAGAGACACTGTATTCCAACAGTGTTGTTTTCAGCTTTGGGTTACACAAACCTAGTTTAGTCTCAGCCAGAATACTGCTAATGAAAATCATGCCATGGTCACGGGCATATTCATATGGGAGCTTTTACATACAAACATGCTTCTCCTTAAAGATGAATGAAAGCACAGAAGTTAGAAGCTCTGTCAACAGGGAAAACTCGGGTAATTTTAAAGAGATGTCTCAAGGTTAGTGAGAGACGATCACAGCTTTCTTTATATTTTCCCCTCAAAACTGCCTGGAAAAGATAAACTTCAGAACTGGCAACTAGCAATGTAGGCTTCCCCATTTTCTAGCAGTGATACCCATTCATTTTAATAGCTAATTAAAAAATTCTCCCTCTCCTCTTCTAAATTCTAAACTTGCCCTAAATTATAATAAGTTATAGTTCATTACCACTCGTTCATTCTAAGCATCTATCACTAGAACTGAGAATCTCTTCAAGTATAAACATAGTTTTCTAGTTTTCCAAGAAAACAGATTGAACCAAGATGTAAGCACTTGAGCCGAGTCCTGTGGCCTTGCTACAAATCAGCTGGACTAAAGGCCCAGTGCCTGGTTCACACAATTAGAGAAGAGTTTTCCCCTACCTCCAACTTCCTTCTGTGTTTCCTCCCTGCCCACCATAGGGCAGAGTTTAGAGCCCCCCTTAGTGACACCCTTGTCAATGTAAAGAAATCTAGAAAACCAAAACATATATCTGAGTAGACAGTAAATGTGAGCAACATAGAGACTTTATCTTTCCTTGGAAGACAGGGCTCAACCTATTGCTCTACCATGGTTCACCCTCTGTCGAATTTACCTAATGATGTAGTAGATAATGTTCCCAATTTATAATGAAGATGTACAGGGAGTGACATGGAAACACTAAAACTAGCACTGTTTCAAAAGAAATCACTTAAATATAGACCCTGCTGAGATGC